>NC_058133.1:487837619-487851057 GCF_016433145.1 Gracilinanus agilis | reverse complement strand
GAAGGGAAGGGAAGGGAAGGGAAGGAAAGGAAGGAAGGAAGGAAGGAAGGAAGGAAGGAAGGAAGGAAGGAAGGAAGGAAGGAAGGAAGGAAGAGACAGAGACAGAGACAGAGACAGAGAAAGAGACCACACCCAAGAAAATTCTAAGAACATATAGAGGGTTTTCTTCAATGGTACATGGAAAGTCAGTTAGAGAAAGAGATTAAGTAGATATGGCTTGAAAATTAAGGAGGGAGGGACAATTAAGCAGCTCTGTGGATAGAATGCTAGGTCTGGAGTCAGGAAGATCTGGGTTCAAATTTGACCTCAGATACTTCCTAGCTGTATGACTCTTGGTAAGTCACTTAATCTTGATTTGCCTAGCCCCTGCCACTCTTCTGTCTTAAAACTGATACTAAGACAGAAGGTAATGATTCTTTTTAAAAGTTCTACGCACACACAGAAGGGGACGGACTACTACCATGTAGAAAGCTATATAAAAAGAGAAGATGGTGTTCCTAATCAGTTACACTATGCCAATACATAAAGAGGGCAGTTAGGTGGCACAGGGGACAGAGTGCTAGGCCTGGAGTCAGGAAGACTTAAGTTCAAATCCAGCTTCAGACACTTACTAGCTCACTTAATCCTGCTTGCCTCAGTTTCCTCATCTGTCAAATGAACTGGAGAAGAAAATGGCAAACTACTCCAATAGTAATGTCAAGAAAACCCCAGATGAGGTCACAAAGAATTGGGCATGACTGAAAATGACTAAAAAACAAATACATAAAGAACAAATTGTTTTGGAAACCAATTTCCTAAAGGGCATTACATGTTTCCATAAACTGAGAAGCAATGGTTACATAGTAGAGAGAGATTTGGCCCCAAAGTCAGGAGGACATAGGTTCAAGTCTTGAATCTAACATACAATACTACTTCTGGGATTCTAGGCAAGTCAGAGTCTCCTAATATGCCCCAAGCACTTTTCTAGCCCCATAAGTTACAAGTAAATTGTTGATCTGCATTTGCAGAGAGAACTTTTACATTGGGAATCCTATACAGGTTCAAGCCCCTTTTAAAAAGTTTCCAAAATGCATCAAAAGTTCAAAGGGATAAGAAACAGTCAGCATGCAATAGTAGGTTGAGAGCCAGCCTTGAAAGCATTAAGACATGGGTTCAAGTCTTGCCTTTGTTAACTACTGACTACAGGACCTTGGACAAATCCCTTCATATCTCACAGTGCTCCAGACTATTTCTCTGAGGCTACAAGAATTAGGGAAGATGCCAACTGACTTTGGTAGAGATTCCCTGTTCCAGTGAGATCACAAGTACAGTCTTTTATCCTGACAGATTTCAATGGTGGCTTTATGGAAATAGATTTGAATTCTATTCTACACATGGCAGGAACTGGTTTGTTACCTACCTTCAATCATAGGTAAATTTGTATCGATTTCTTCCCCCATTACTTGTTCCACTAAATAACGAGGACCAGAGACTTTATCATCTGCAAGCACATTCCGTGAACGCTGTTTTTTTAAGAAGAAAAAAGATTATATCAAAATGGGCTACTTATCTTCAGCACTATTACTAAACCCTCCCAATTAAAGAATGCAAATCAATGCTCTCTTTCCTAATTTTATTGACTATCTCTTTGAATTTCCCCGGACTGAATATTGTGGTTTAGAAGCAAAGCAATGATCACAGATTGTTTTACTGATCTATTCCACTTCAGATTTGCACAGAGTACAACTCCATTGTTTGAGGATGGCATGAGTAGTCTGTGCTGCTGATAAGGCTATATAGATAAGGAGAGACCAGTTCAGATATGAATTAACAATTAGAGTACACAATGGTTACTAAATGTATGAGATTTGATGCTTTAAAAAAGGCGGGGGTGTAAAAGCTAGGTCTCCCTTTCTCCCCCAGGTTAGAAGTACTGGGCACACTTACAAGTCTGACCTCACTGCTGATCAGCACAAAAGCTTTGACCTGCTCCATTTCTAACTTGAGCTATTAGACCTTTTTTAGGCACTCTGGTGGTCCCCCCACTCCCAGTGACTCACCACATTGGTGGAAGGTTTGGTGTGAATGCCAAATCATCTCTTGGCCTACTGTATCCCAGAACTTCCAAATTTAATTAATTCAACAGTCTCAGCCTGCCCAAAAGCCAGGGTTCCTAACCAGGCCTGGTGATGGGAGGTACTTAAATATAACCTTTAACTGATGATATCTGGACTTTGAAAGTGTGCTTGTTTTTTGTTCCTGTTAAAATAATCCTTGGCATTTATATTGGCCTTCCCTCCTCGCAGAAGCCACCCTCTGAGAATTGCTTTCCTGATTGGGAAATCACCATTTGGTGGCACTGAGGTCATGTTCCGTTCTCTCCTAGCTCTATTTTCTCACTCCTTGAACTATTCTACCTTTCCACCGGAAGCTTTGCCTTTATTCAGGCACCTTTTTCCTGGTCCTCCTTTTCCAGCTTTCTTTGATGTCATCTTTTCCCAGCTAGAATGTATGCCACTCAAGGGGAGGAGCTATCTTGTTCACTTACTTGTTTCATCTACTCTCAGCACTCATCTACCTCTTAATATTTAATCATCTCTCTCCTTCTTTCCTTCTTTCCTTTCTTCCTTCCTTCCTTCCTTCCTTCCTTCCTTCCTTCCTTCCTTCCTTCCGTCCCTTCTTCATATGATTTGAGGAAGTGAAAGACATCCTCTATTGGCTGGTGGGAAATCTCGTTTCACATACTAATTTGAAGGTCCAAAAATTACAAACCATTTGAACAATTTCACAGTCCACGTCTAGTCAACATCAATACAAAACCACAGATTGAATTTCTACTGAATGTTCTATTCTATAATTTTTATTATTTAAATACGAGTTAGTGGCTAAAAATGATTATGTATGCAAATTTCAACTTTCTGCTGACAATAAGGGTTACCTAGGAACTGGGAGCCCTTCCAGGGAACAACAGAAAGACACTTGGGCTGGCTCTGGCTAGCAACCTATTTGTGATATGGGGCGATTGTCTGATTTAACCAAGGCAGCTCTTTACAAAAGATTAAAGTGAGGTGGGATCCGTTTAGAAAACAACCACGCACTCTTTCCCCCCTTTTCGACTACCTTCACTATTATGTTTCCTTTTTCCTTCCCTGCAGGAAAATGAATTACTCAATTCTCCTATCTACTGGGAGCCACTAATCAGTACACTGCTTGGCACTTCCAACACACACACACACACACACACACACACACACACACACACACACACACACACATAGCGAGTGCTTAATAAATGGTTATAGATGAACTCACTCTACTCCCTAGCTTAGTCTCACCAGACTATTCATTTTAGCTCTGACCTTAACCTGCTCTGTTTGGATTCTGGAATATGTCATGCCCCAGTTCTGAGCCTCTTTTTTGAACATCCCTGAAATAGGGACAGTAATAGCAATTGTCTTCCAAAGAGGGCTTTGAAGTTAAACTAATATTCCATTTTTATCTTGGGAATCTCTCCTGGTGCCAGACTAGATGTTTGTTGAATTAAACTTAATGGTTCTAGAATAAAAATGTTTATTGACATTTTTAACACGTAAAGGTAAGAAAATGATGCAAAATCAAATGAACCAATAAGTCCAGGCACTAAAAGGGTTCCTACCCACAGATGGGCAACCTGTGAAAAAGGAGCAAATTGGTAGCAATTCAGACAACAGTCAAACTCAGGTTGTCAACATTTCAGTCAGTAAGTCTGAAGCAAAACAGTCCAGTGAGAAAAGGAAGCGGATTAGAGACAGCCTGTGACATTGCAATGTCCCAAAGGGAGAACTTTGAACTTCACATCCTCTCACGTATTCAGAAAATGAGTTAGGCCATAAACCTGCGGAGATGAGTCAGGCATCGCTGGATCTTTTGAATCTCGAAGGGCAGAGGAGGACTTCTTCTTCTCTTTGGAACCTGACTTTTTCATCTTGCCTGCAGAGAAGAGGCAATCCCTTGGACTCTAGGGTGAGAAAATAAAAAGCTTCATCAAACAGCATTTAAAGAAGAAAAACTCAATTTCTAGACTAAAGTATTTAGATAAATATCCCCCACCCCAATATTCTGAAACATCAGATTCTGCACTCCTCTGCCTCTGCTCACCTCCTTAGAGATAATCCAAGAATGGTAGCCGATTCTCAGCTAGGAAACTTTTCATACTATTGTAAGTCATTTATTATTCACAGGAAGCTCGACCAGTGCTTCAGAAAAACAAAACACATGGCAAAGAACGAGCCTTGATAATAAATACATATTTCTAGGGGCTGTGTGTCCTGGGCAAGTCACCTAACCCCAGTCACCAACCCTTACCACTCTTCTGCCTTGGAGCTGACACTTTGTCCATGAACAAACCTCTTTATCTGTTCTACTATGTAACTGGAAAGGTCTATCTTATTTGTGGTTTGCTATATTTAGAATTTTCTTAAAGGATCACTATTGCTAGCCAGTCAAATAAGTAATTCAGAGCCTAAAGTTTGGGACAGTGACGTGTGTGATAGACAGAGAGCCCAGCCCTGAGTCAGGAAGACTCATCTTTCTGAGTTCAAATCTGGCCTCAGACACTTACCAGCTGAGTGACTTTGAGCAAGACACTTAACCCTGTTTGTCATAGTTCCTCATCTGCAAAATAAGCTGGCCTTTGCCAAGAAAACCCAAAATGGGGTCACAAGGAGTCGGACACAACTGAACAACATCAAAGAAGTTTTGATGGGTTTTGTGGTAACCGCCTTGGTGCAGGGAACACTTGAATTATTTGATTTGTTTTTCTGGACTGAAGCAAACCATTGCTAAATGCCACTTCATTTAGCCAGAGGTCATTATTATTGCTATCATCCTCAAGAAGGCATTTGTTGGGGGATGGGGGGTAGCTGGGTGGCTCAGTGGATTGAAAGCCAGGCCTAGAGACGGGAGGTCCTGGGTTCAAATCTGACCTCAGACACCTCCTAGCTGTGTGACCCTGGGCAAGTCACTTGACCCCCATTGCCTAGCCCTTACCACTCTTCTGCCTTGGAACCAATACACTGTATTGACTCCAAAACGGAAGGTAAAGGTTTAAAAAAAAAAAAGGCATTTATTAGGCAAAGCACTGTGTATACAGTAAATTACATAGACATGGTTTCTATCTTCTGGAAGCTTGCTATCTAATGTCTCTTGGTTTGAGTCCATTTAGGTACAAATGACTACTTTATTCCTGTTTCTTTGTTTCAACAGAAGCGCGTGTATTAATTTGAGTAAGCAGGAGGTGGTGCCTTTGGAAGTCTTTTATTCCACAATTTTAAAAAATTCTATCTTCAAACTATTTTCCCTCTAACTTTCCAGTGACTAATACTCTTCCCTACCTTTGAAGTATCTACTTCCTCCGCTTTGAAAAGTCACTTCCTTTTATTATTTGAAAGACCTCTTGAGGGTCCTATTTTACATAAACTCTCTCAGACACCAAACGTGCAAACAAAAAAGCCTGCACTGAGTATTTTATCATTATCCCATATAGTATCGATTACAGGTCTTTCTGCTCATGGTACTATTGGGGACGCCTTACAAATGGACTCAAATAAAGATGGTGTCTGTTCTCTAGGGACTGACAATCTATTATTCATGAGACTGGCTCTTGGTGTTGTGACATCATCTCTTGGTGGTATAATTCTCCGTTTGTCAGTGTTCACTTCTGGAGTTATTCTGTCCTGGTGGTGTCTCTTTGGAAGTGTTAGTTCTTGGAGGGCAGGGATTGTACTTAACACACTTGTACAAACAAGTGTCCGATATATGCTTCCGGATATGGGGGGGGGAATACTAATTAGCAGTCATAACACATGGTATCTAAGGACAAATTCCTATGGGGTAATGACCGTGCGCTGTTGATGACATTTTCTGTATCCATGGAATATGATTAATGTCATCTTTAATGGACCTACAAGGCAAGTGAATGCCTGGTTGAAGCCTGGGACTTGAACATTCTTGCTAACAAACATGTGTTCTCTAACCATGGCAGAGGCCAGTCTCTTAACTTTGATGTTTGAATAGAGGGGTAGCAAATGATCATTTAAATCCAAGAAAAAGTGTAAGTCTATAACTTCACTATGCTCCTATGATTCTTTTAATATACATTTTCTTGATGAACTCTTAACTAGTTTGAGTAATACATTTATTTTCAGTTGCTATATTGCTAGAGGCGGGAGGGATAGTACAGTGTGTAGAACCCTGGGCCTAAAGTCAGGAAGACCCGAGTTCAAATCAGACCTCATATACTAACTGTATGACCCTGGGTAAGTCACTTAACCTCTATCTGCCTCAGTTTTCCTCAACTATAAAATGAAGATAATAGTCCCTCCCTACCAGGGTTGTTGTCAGAATCAAATGATGAATGTTCATAAAGTATTCAGTACACAGTAGGTACTTAATGTTTGTTTCCTTCTTTTGTAATTGCACCCAGATCTTTTTGGGAGTGTATTTAATTTTCCTGAGCTGAATGATTAGGGCACTAATCGTGAAACCTCAGAGTATAGTCTAAATTGTGGTACTCTATAGACTGTAGATTTTTAATAAAAGTTGATCAATTGCTATAAAAAGAAGGATTTAGCTCAAGAATTGTCAATGAAGGAGCACCTTTCCTTGCTTTTAGACTATTCATTCACCTGCTCATTCGCTTGGCCTGTTTGCCTCAGTTTCCTCAACTGTAAAATGGGGATAATAGCCTTCACCTTCCAGGGTTGTAGTGAGGACTAAATGATAATATTTGTAAAGTGCTTGGCACATAATAGGTACTTAATATTTGTGAATACTTACCCTTCTATGTGCTGAGGATAAGGAAGACAAGAAAGTGTCTCTGCCTTCATGGAGAGAGCATTCAAGAGAAGAAGATGGCACAGAAGTATTAGGTACATATAAGAGATATCCAATCAATGAAAGGCAGCTTGTGGATGAAGGTACTAAAAGTTAGGGAATCAGGAATGATCTCCTGCAAAAGATGTTTGGGCTGAGTCTAGAAGGAAGCCAGGGATTCAGAGAGGAGGGAGGGAAGGCATTCCAAGCATAACGGACAGCCAGTAAAAAAGCTGGGAGACCATAGATGGAGTGTCATGGTAAGGAACAGCTAGGTCTATATTTTCACATAAAGGGGAAAATCTATGGAAGAGAATAAAATATAAGAAGGGGCCAGGTTGTAAAGAACTTCAAAAAATCAAACAGAGAAATTTATCTCTGATCTTGCCACTGGACTTTAACATAATCAGTCCTAGCTTTAGGAAAATAATTGACAGAAGAATAGAGCAATGATGTTAAACTCAAATAGAAATGGATCCCTCATGGTCATAGAGAAAACCACAAATTGGCATTATCTATGTCATATTATATTTTTATTTTGTTAAATATTTCCCAATCACATTTTAATCTAGTTTAGGCTGCACAATGGAATTTTCTGGATGCAGGTAGAGAGATCAAAACCTTTGGGGTCAAGAATGGATCATAGTGAGGAGAGATTTAAGCTAGGGAGACTAATTAGGAGTTTAGGTAAGAAGATTTTTATTCTTCATTTTCAAAGAGGACCAATGACATTATGGAGTGATGTCTTGACTTGTGTGTGAATTGGATTTAAGTGAGGCAGAGTTGTACAAAGTCATCAGCCTCACTTTCTCTTCTAGAGTCATGGAAGTTCAGTGGCAGGACAAAAGTCAGGGATGCAATGTGTGACCTTGGCATCTTCAATGTCTGATCAAGTTCTAGTTGCTTCATAGCACCTGCTTCAGCTGCCTTCATGGCCTTTGGAACAAATCATTCTCACCTACCCATTCCACAAGGGGTAGTCTTCAGATGGGGTAGACATATGGGGTAGAGACCCTTTTCACTTAGTTATAAGAGTACTAGCATCTCCAGAGCGAGGGCTTATAGAATCCTTTTCAGGGCTAGTCATCTGCCTTTGGTGTCCACATGGCACTCAAGTGTCACCTGTGGCTCCAAGAAATTGTAGCTTGTACAGAAACCAAGCAAGCACACCCTGTTAAACTATCTAGGCAGATGGGCTAAACTAGGTTGGCAGTAATCCATGGATCACAGGTAACAAGGGCCTGAAGAGGATATTGCTGTTGTTCAGTTATTTTTAGTCATGTCCAACTCTTCATGATCCTAAAGGGGTTTTCTTGGCAAAGATACTGGAGTAGTTTGCCATTTCCTTTTCCGTCTCATTTTACAGATGAAGAAATTTGGGCAAACAGGATTAAGTGACTTGTTCGAGAACCCATGGCTAGTAAATGTCTGAGACCGGATTTGAACTCAAGATGATCGGTCTTCCTGACTTCAGGCTCAGCACTCTAGCCACTGTGTCACCTACCTGCCCTGTAGTCAAGAGATATTGCAGAAATTAAAATGACAAGCTTTCATAACTCCCTGGATATGTGTTGTGAGTGAGACGGAGGAGATCAACACTCAGCTTGAGAATTCAATTGGCTGGAAGAATGTTGATGCCTTCAATCATAATAAAGACTTTTAGAAGAGTGGAATGTTCATAGGAAAAGGCAAGTTCAGTTTTGCACATGTTTCATTTCAGATGCCTATTGGACATCCATTTTGAAATATCTAATAGGCAGATGGTAGCAAAGGACTGAAGTTCAGGGGAGAGGTTAGGGAGAGATAAATAGCTCTGAGAATCACTTGAATTTGCATAATTGAACCCATGGGAGATGAGATCACTGAGATAATCTAGACTAGAGAAAAGAGAAGGCCTATGACACAGCCTTGGGTTACCCACCCCCCACAGTAAAGGGATATGACATGGATAAAGATCCAGTAAAGGGGAATGGAAAGGCACAGTTAGAGAGGAAGATAGGAAGACAACCAAGAGAGAGCAGTGTCTCCAAGAGAATATCTAGAAAGAAGATCAACAGTGCCAAATGTTGTGGAGAAGTCAAGAAAGATGAGGATTGAGAAAAGGCCATTAGGATAATAAGAGATTACTGGGAACTTGGAGAAAGTAGTTTCTATTTAGTGATGACATCAAAAAGCCAGATTAGAGAAGATTTAGGAGAGACTGAAAGGAAAGTAGAAATGGGATTTGAGGTCAAGGCCTCTGAATCCAGAGTCAGCTCTCTTTCCACAATCTCATCATTTTTCTATTCCTTTAAAGTTCAGCTCAGGTGCCAACTCTCCAGTTGAACCTTACCAGATTCTTCTCACTTGGAAATTAGAGTGCTCTCCTTACCTCTTCAAATTTTCTTAGAAGACTTTGCCTAGATCTCTCTTTTGTTCCCATTTTTCCTTAACTTGGATTTAGGTGTGTACATGTGAGGTTTCCTCTTAGCTCGCACATCACCATATCACCTAGCCTTCCTAGGTCTCAGTTTCTTCATCTGTAGAATAAAGGGGTCAGACTAGATGGCCTTTGACATCTCTTCCAGCTCTAAATCTATGCTCCTATGATGAAAGACACCAAAAAAGGAGTGAATTTTAGGTATGGGGAATTGTGTAAATTCACAGAGGAAAAAGAAAGCATGTAGAATTGAGGAAACAGTAACCCAGTTTGTCTAGAACATAGTGTGATGGGGAATAAGAGGAAATAATATTGGGAAAGTAGACTGGCCAAACTAAGCAGTTTGTATTTTATTTAAGCAGCAATAGTGAGCCACTGAAGAGATGAAATAGATCTTCATTTCCCACTAGCTGGTCTGCTTAGTTCCATGCCTTAAACATCATGCTTTCCTAAAACAAGTTAATAAACAGAAATCTCAAGATTACTTCAGTTTTGGTACTCAGCACCTCCCTGGTACTCTCAGTATCCAGAACCCTCATCATGGGATATTCTTAAGCAGCCCTCTTCCTCTTTTCCTTTTTTTAAACCCTTACCTTCTGCCTGAGAATCAGGACAATACAGTAGGCCTGTTGCCTCCCTCAATTTGGACTCCTGGCTTTTACTTAGCTTTTTTGATTCTCATATCCCCCAAATCTTTTTTGGTAAGATCTGTGGGTTGGTTGAGCCTCTCTCATCTGGCATTTTTTGTAGTTGACTTTTTGAGCCTATGTAAAACTTAACATTTATTCTTATTATATCCTATCTTATTAGATTTGGTTGATTCTAGCTTAGCCTAGTAAACTTTTTGAAGTTCCCATGACCCATTGACCCTTGTCAATACTTCCCAAGTTTGTTTCATCTGCAAACTCAGTACATGAGCTATTTATACATCCATCTAAATCATTGATAAAAATGTTAAACTCCAAAGAAAGGAATCAGTTTCTTTCACCAGCCAAAAGTATCTATTGACCAGATCTAAAGCTAAGACTAGATATCTATACCTAAAAGAATAAATAACTCTAAACTGAAAAGTTGTTGCTTTTCTTAAGATAAATCCCACCTATTTCTAAGTTCACATGACTTCCTGCTGTGTACATTTCTTAACTAACTCTCCCTCAAGTATAAGGTCCCCTCCCCAACCTCTAAGGCATTTGTTCAAGGTTCTCACCCATGAGCTTTGTCTTCACTTGCCCTGCCTGCTAGGTAGCTCCCTGAAAAACATTTCGGGAACACTTATCTGAGAACTGTACCTTAGTTTGAATGACTTGTTCTCGGGCTCCATTGTCCACCACCAGGGGGCAAAACCCTTCAGAACAATCTTGGCTTCTCCACAATAGTGCTCTACTGTAGAGTGACCCTGTGTGCCTCATTCTTGATGTAGCCTCCCTGCTAATTATTTCAACCACAGGGCACCAGAGACGGTACAAAGGCCCAGCACAGAGGGTTTTCCTAGCACTTAGGCAGTCAGCAGCCTGACAGCCCTATCAATTTAAAAGGAGGCATGAGATCCAAGTGTGTTGAGTGACAAACAAGAAGAGGTGGGTTTTGATGACTCCCTGGGTCTCCATGGGATTTCTCTAGCTTTGATATTTATGGAAATATTTGCTATAACATTCCCTCAAACTGAGCATGTCAGCATACACGTTCAAGGGCTGAAAGAAATCTTAGAGATGGGCCATCTAGTCCAGTTGGCAACCTATTTGGCCAGTGAATCCTATGTATGGAGCCCTTCTTAGTGTAATGTTTTTAAAGGCAAAAAAGGCACAGGATTATAAAGCAAATCAATCCTATTGAAATACAGTTTTGTATTTTAAATATTTTTAAAATAAATTCACCCCAGATTAAGAATCCTTAATGTAGTCTAACTCTCTCATTTTACAGATGAAGAAAAGGAGTAGAAAGGTTAAATAACTTGCCCAAGGCCCCAAAGGGAATAAATTGTTGAACTGGGATTTGAACCCTTATTCTTTGATTCCAAATCTCAAGTTCCTTCTACAACTTTGAATTTTTTCTCCCAATTCGGATCTTAATTGGCAGGTTTATCTTTCGGTTACTGTTTTTTTTTTGTTGTTGTTTTAAATCACCATGGCCTATGACATTTGTCCTTTTGTTTGTGGGTCTGTTGAAAAATGAATAAACTCTCAAAAGAAATGTCTACTTTCACATTTCTCTTTCCAGAAATAATGAAAACTAAAGAGAGAAGAGGGAGAGGAAAATACAAGAGGAAGATTCTGTTGTCTCTCAGAATTTCTGGACAACAGAAAGGAATGGGAGGTGGGGCAGGACCTTAGTCCAGATCTGTGCCCTTAAACTGCCTCTAACCACACCCTTCTCTTTCTCCTGGGTTCACTCAGCCTCTGTGTCAGGGAGGGGGTGGGGGAGACAAGGAATAGGGGAACCTGAAAGTAGTAAGGAGGCAATCCATCTTCTAACATTTAAATCCACTATAGCTTTTCTGGATTAAAAAAAGAAAAAGAAAAAAAAAGTCTTAAGCTCCCAGGGAAAGGAAGGCTGAGAGCAAAGAATGAACAGATTATCATCCAGGTCACAGATTTTTCTCCTGGTCTCCTGGGAAAATTAATCAACAAAAATTTATTAAGCACCTGCTGTGTTCAAAAGTCACTGTGTTAGCCACTGGGAATAAAAAAAAAAGTTCCTGCCTTCAGTGAGCTTACAGTTGACTGGTAGGGATACAGAATGCTCGCAGATAGTAAAAAGGTGGATAGATAAAACATTTCTACTTTGATGGGGGTGCTAACATTTTGGGGAATCCAGGAAAAGTCTTTTGAAGATGGCCTTTGAATTATCATTTGAATTGAATTAAGGGTTAACGGAGGAGATGGAACTAGGAGACTTGAGGTCCTGGGTTCAAATTTGACTTCACTTCACAGCTGTATTAACCCTGGGCAAATCACTTAACCCAGTTTGCCTAACCCTTGCCCTTCTGTCTCAGAGTTGTTACTAAGACAGAAGGTAAGGGTTTAAAAAAAGAAGAAAAAGGAGGAGGCAAAGAAAGAGATCCTTCTGGAAAAAAGACATGGCGGAATACCTTTAAATAAATAGGATAGTGGAATGTCATGTATGGGGAAAAGCATGTAGGCCAATTTCACTAGAATTTAAAAGTTTACAAGGGGGAATAACACATAACCATTCTGGGAAAATAGGAGAGAGAGCCAAATTATGAAGGGCTTTAAATGTGGACAAGCATCTTAAAAACAAGAAGCAGAAGCTGAAGATTTCTGAGCAGAAAAGCAACAGGATCAGCTCTGCTCTAAGGACTACTAGTTGGGCAGCTGCTGAAAGGATGGGTTGGAGAAGGGAGAGTCTGGACTCCAGGAGACCAAATTAGGAGGTCACTAAAAAATCCAAGTTTGAAATGATGAGAGTCTGGACTAAGGTGATTGGAGTAGGAGAAGGGGAAGCCCTGGAGAAAAGATTAAGACAGAACAGGCAAAATTTGGGAATGAATGGAAAGGTGACACGGAAGGGGTAGTCAGAGTTAAGTGGGAGAAAGTCTTAGGAAGGAAGATAAGACTATTAAGATAGGCACCCTAGTTAGATTCTCAAGGATTCAAAGCCGGAAGGGGCAATCTAGTTCACACACACACACACACACACACACACACACAACCCTCATTTAATATTTTACAGATGAGGAAACTGAAGACTAGAGAGGGAAAGTGACTTGCCCAAAGTCCTAGAAGTAGTGACGGAGTCAGAATCGGAACTCATCTCTAACTCCGGAGCCAGGTGAATTTTTCCCGTGGAGAGTTCAAGTCTCCCACTTTCTTCTGGGCATTTAATATGCCCATGGATTCACTGCTTTAGAGCTGAAAGGGACTTTAGAGTACATTTAGCCCCTGTCCTCATCATTCTGCAGAAGAGGAAACCGAGGCCAAGTCAGTAGAGGTCCTTAGGCTCTTTGGTCCAGACCTTTAAGGGACCTCAAAGGACATCAAGTTCACTCCCCTTCGTTTTACAGAGGAGGAAACTGAGGCCAGGTTGGTGAAGTCCCTTAGGTAGAGGGAAAGAAGCCCAGGAAGGGGTGTCAGCGGTGGAGGTGGAATTTGAATCTAGTTCACACAGTTTCTGCAACTCCCCCCATCCCTTAGGACTAGAGTCAGATTGAATGCTCGGGGGAGGGGGGGG
>NC_058133.1:487763280-487832756 GCF_016433145.1 Gracilinanus agilis | reverse complement strand
CTCCCCGCCCCAGGATCCCCCCCGCCCCCCACCCTCCCGGCCGCCGCCGCCCCTCCCAACGGGCGGTGAGCCAGGTCCTAGTGCCCCCTCCTCGGAGAACGCCGCGGAGACCCCTTAGTCCGCTCGGACCCTGTCTGCTCCAGGGCTGGGGCACAGGCATCCCTTAGATATGCCAACACCGACCCTTCCATCCCCTTCTCCTCCTCCTCCTCGGGTGGTGCAGCTGCGGGGAGGGTCTGCTTGACCGGTGCATGTCCAGCATCTTCTTGACAGGAACTAGCCAATAGCCTCCTCGCACGGGCTGACTTTTTTTTTTAATTGCCTTTTCCTCATCCCATTCATCTCTCTGGGTGTTGTTTCAGATAAAATTCATTTTGAGAATAGCAAGTGGATTTGCATTAAAAGGGTAGGGAAGCTAGGCAGGTCCTTTTATGAACCCCTGACTGGGAGCTGAAAAATTCATTCTAGTTAATAAACGAATTAGCTTGCTTGGAAAATAATAAACTAATAGCGTTTTCCTCAATTTTGTACAGTGCTACAATAATTCTTTAGAAAATAATTCTTTTTCCAATTATCAACATTTTTTAAGGGGGGGGGTGAATTTGGTGTTTCCAAGTTGGACAAAGGCGGTCAATAAAAATTGTTCCATCTTTCAATGTATAAACATCTGAGTGCTATTAGTAGTTATGGGACTGCCAATACCAAAAGAGAGAGGAATGAGCTTGGTTATCCCAAAGAGGTCCACTTTGTTTAACTTCAGTAGAGTTTTCTGGATTTTGATTGTTGATTGCATTTCATTCTATGATATGAGTCATTTTTGTGTTGTGAGGTCCTCATCTAGAAGATGACTGTTCTTTGGTGATTGTATTACATTTTGTTCTTCCTGAGCACAAAGCCTTGGACCAGGGGGTAGAAGCTCCAGGCATAATGTAAGGAAGAACTTCCTAATAGTAAGAGCTGCCCAACTGTGGAATGATGTTAAAATAGTGAGCTTCCCATCTCGATAAATATTCAAGCAGAGACTGGATAACTGCCTGTCAGAGATAGCATTGAAGGGATTCTTGCCTTAGGAGGGAGTTTGGACCTGAGGATTTCTAAGGTGTCTTCTAACACAGAGCTTTTGTGACTCAATTATTAACCTTATTCTTGCATTTCAGGGCTGGGAAGAATTTTTATAGCCTCTGCAGGCAAGCAAAGTAGGAATGAGAAATGGATGATTTTTATTCTTGCCTATGGTTCCTCCCTTCAAGTTGTATAGAACAAGATTCGTTTTTCTTTTTCTCTTTTTTTTGTGATTTGAAAGATTTTATTCAATTAATCAATTTAGAATATTTTTCCATGGTTAAATGATTCATGTTCTTCCCCTCCTCCCAACCCCCTCCCATAACTAACATGGAATTCCACTGGGTTTTACATGTGTATCAAGACCTATTTCCATATTATTGTGTATCAATTGTGTATATTGTGTATTTACATGTGTATCAAGACCTATTTCCATATTATTAATATTTGCATTAGGGTGATCCTTTAGAGTCTACATCCCCAATCATATCCCCATTGACACATGTGATCAAGCAAGAATAAGATTCTTAATACATTTCACTAATGAACTCTGGGAAGAGCAGCTGTTTCCACAGTGGACTCTGGCCATATATTTTGCAAAAGCTTGTCTTATGAAGGATGAGTGCAGAGGCCCTGTTGTACAGTGGAAGGAAGGCTGATCTCAGAGTCCACCAAGATCTGGGTTCAAATCCCTTGTTAGCTACATGACCAGTTACTTAACCCCATTTAAACTCAGTTTCCTAATCGGTAAAAAGAGGGTAATAATACCTGACACATACTTACCTTGTAGTCTTGTGTGAGACTCAACCAAGACAATGTATATAAAGAACTCTGTGGACCTCGAAACATTTTTAAAATGTTGTTTATTATTGTGATAACCCTACGAATAATGTAATAGCCACAAACCCTGAAAATCTTTTTTAAAAATACCTCAGATCAGCAACTAACTTAATTGTAGTAGAGAAGGCTATATTTACTTTATAATGATACATATTTATTAAGAAGTGTAGCACATTACATCTATCCTTTTTAATTAAATGAGAGTGCACAAAATGTCTCATGGATTCATTCACCTATTCATCTTATCTGACGGCCAAAATGACAAGATCTACTGGGCTAGTCAGGTTTTTTTAGGTCTGTGCCTCAGAAAGGTATGAGATTGATGAATATTTTTTTCTACCATGTGTTCTTTTGTTTTTAATTACCTGAAGGGCAGATTTAGTGGCCTCCTTTATATTGTGAACCTGCTGTTACCTGTGCCTTTAAATTATCTTCAAATTCTTCTTTCAACGTTTATTAAGAAAAGGCATTTGTGGTCTTTTTTGCCACACTGTTAATTTATTCCATTTAGCTTTGAGATCTTTTTTCTGCATGGAACAGTTGGCTTGAAGGGTCTTTAAAATGTGAAAGAAAGAAAACTATGCTTTGATCCTGACAGTTTAAATCATTTTATTAATTAGATGAATTGTCTCATTTATGTCTCTACTATATGTTAAAACTGTCTCAAGGAAACTTTACATGCAATTTTGCAGCACTTTTTCCCCCAACATTCAATAAACCTTTATTAACTTAATAGGTGTCAGACACTGTATTAGATAGATACTATTGTTGTTAAATAGCATCTGACTCTCCATGACCCTGTTGGACCATAACATACCATCCTTTCTGTGGGGTTTTCTTGGCAAAGATACTGGAGAAGTTTGCCATTTCCTTCTCCAGTGGATTAAGGCAAATAGAGGTTAAGTGACTTGCCCAGAGTTACACACCTAAAGTCAGATTTGGACTCAGGTCTTCTTGACTTGAAGCTTGGAGCTCTATATACTGAACCACCTAGCTTCCTTCACCAGATACTGTACCCAGATGTATAAAACATAGGTTTGTTGATTTAGAACCTCAGAAGGGAGGGGAAGACCTCAGACATCATCAAATCGACTCTTTTGGAGGAGACCAAGATCCAGAGAGTTCAATTTGCCCAAGGTGTCATACAAGTAGTTAAGTGGCAAAGTCAGGATTTGAACCCAAGTCCTTTGATTCCAAATACAATAAAGGCATACCTCAGAGTCACTTCTGGTTCAGTTTCAGATTACCACAATGTAGCAAGTATTGAAATAAAACATGTCACAGGAATTTTTTGGTTTCTCTGCTTAGAGAAATTATGTTTGCATTATACTCTATTCTATTCATTGTGCAATAGTATTATGTCTAAAAAACAATGTACATATCTTGATTTTAAAAAACTTTATTGCTTAAAAGAAGCTAATCATCAGCTGAACCTTTAGTCATCTTTTTGCTGGTGGAGGGTCTTACTCCCAAGTTGATGACTGCTTACTTAGGGAGGTGGTTGTTGAAGTTGGAGTGGTTGTGGCAATTTCTTAAAATATGACAACAATGAAGTTTGTCATATTGATTAACTCTTCCTTTCATTTGAACACTTTGAGGTTATTGTCGAATTATCACCTGGCCTAAGTTCAGTATTGTTGTGTCTCAGGGAATAGGGAAGCCCAAGGAGAGGGAGGGGGAGCTGAGGGTACTGGAGCAGTCAGAACATACACATTTATCGATTAAGTTCTACCTTCTGGGCTCAATTCCTCGTGCCCCAAAACAGTAGTAACATCAGCAATCTCTGATCACAGATCACAATAGCAGATACAATAATAATGAAACAGTTTGAAAGATTGCAAGAATTACCAGAATGAGACACAGAGACATGATGTGAACACATGCTGTTGGAAAAATGGTTTCTGTAGACTTGCTCAATGCAGTTTCAAGACAGGCAGGAGGGAGGTATCCTACATGTAATGCTTGGTAGCAGGGTCAGACAAATTTGGCCCAAGTGAAGGGTTTAGGTGGGAAAATAGTAGGAGACAAGTCTGGAAGGGCAAGTAGGGAACCACCAATGCCTGGTTAAAGAATTTTAATTTTATTCTGTGCCATTGGGGAGTCCCTGAATATTTTTGCTTAGAGGTGAATCAGCATGCTCAAAGGGATCTGATATGAAGTTTGAATGTGTTCGATGAATTGGACATAGGACTGTATAGAGTGTGGTTGATTGTCTGTATCAGGTAAGAAGGACCTTGAAAGTAGGGTAGCTTAATGGCTCAGTGTAGAGAGACAGACCTGGAGATGAGAGGTCCTGGGTTCAAATGTGGCCTCAGCCATTTCCTACTTGTGTGATCCTGGGCAAGACACTTCACCCCAATTGTCTAGTAGTCCTTACTGCTGTTCTCCGTTGGAACAGATATTTGGTATGTATTCGAAGAAAGAAAATAAGAGGTTTTTTTTTTTAAAGTGTCTGAAGGACAAGGACTGATGACGAAAGGAAGGAACTGATCAGTTACATGTTAAGGCAGCACCTGCTAGTCTTGGCAACTGATTGCCTGGGAGGGCAGAAGGAGATGAGAGTGTCACTGGGGGCCCAACGGTTAACGTCTTACAATGCAGGAATCTCACTTTGCATCCTTCTTCATCCATTTATTTCCTGATTAACAGTAAAAGCATCTTAATGCCTCCTTCCTAATTTTGTCAATTGTGCTCATTTTTGGTATTGTCATATGATATCTTAATAGAAACAATACCTCATGCATACAATGCAGTATGACTTTTATGTTTACTTTTTCTGTAGAGACAGAACAAGCTTGGTTTCCCGGCAAGGCAGACTCTAAGCTTCAGATCAGATGTGGGGAGTGGGCTTAAATTGAAGTGGGGAGGGTGTGAGTTAAGAAGAGGAATGGAAAGGAAGGGAAAACTATTAAGAGATGGACTAGGATGAGACAGGAAATGATAGGATAGCTGACATTGTAAAGGAAGAAAGAGATGGGAAAAATATGTAAAAAACAAATGTAAGAACTACAGAAGTACAGCCAGTCTTGAGGCAGTTTATTATGGGACAAAGAGCCACACACATACCCATTTCCCTTGAGGGTATCATTCTATTATGGAAGAGTAGCTGTTTCTAATGATGAATTTATAAAAAAACCTGAATTACATTCAGTGTTTTTCTAATTTTAAACCCTTACCTTCCATCTTAGAATCAATACTGTGTTATTGGTTTCAAGGCAGAAGAGCTGGAAGGCCTAGACAAATGATTTGCCCAGGCCACACAGGTAGGAAGTATCTGTGGTCACATTTGAATCCAGAACCTCCAGTCTCCAGGCCTGAGTCTTAATCCACTGAACCACCTAGCTACCCCCTCTGTTTATACTTTTTAAAGATGGTCGAAATTTAAAATGATAGGGAAGTACATCGTTTTTATTTGGAAAAATTTATTTTCAAAATGTTTTGTTAAAATGTGATACCATGGACAAGAATTCCATCTGCTAGGAAGGCTGGGATTGTGATGTGGCTCAGAGAAGGGAATACTCCCCACTGATGACATCCTGGATCTAATGAAGGGTTAGAAGTTGACATTTGGATACTTAAAAAGATAAGTTTCATTTATATGGCTTGTTTGCTTTGATGGAGTGCTAATGCTTTCTCTCTGAGTGGAGAAATTGGAAGTAGGGGAAACATGCAAAAGGGAGGTATCTGATTTTGTGATATCTGCAGACAGTGGTACAGTATATATTGCTATTTAGGGGAATGTAGTAAATGTAGCAGATCCAAGAAATAGTTCAGATGATCAAGGACTTGGAACATTCCATCCAAACCTCTCATTTTACAGTTGAGAAACTGAGGCCAAGAAAGTTTAAATGACTTCCCCAGGACTAGACTTTTCAGGGACTGCACTGAAAGCTCCAGTTCTAACTTCTGACCTTCAGTTCAGCATTTTGTCCCTTGTGCCACACTGCCTGTAAGTAATTCTGAAAAATGAGTTATGTATGATATGCATTACATTTCATGTTGTCTTGATTTTGCATGTATATACCCTCTTTCCTTCATGGAAAGGATGGTCTGTATTTCTGCACATACTTTAATGATCATTTATAGTGTATTTTGTAATCCTAATCTATAAAAGAAGCTGGACTGTTTTTTAATCAATCACTAAGCATTTAATAGGTGTTCACTATGTGCCAAGTACTGGGGGTCCAAAGAAAAAGCACAAAGCAGTTGCTATCCTTGAGGATCTCACAAATGGGGGAGGCAGCATGCAGATAAATTTGTGCCTACCAGATACAGCAAGATCATGCTCCCATAGACATTCTCTTCTTGCTTTTATTCTTTCTTTCAACCTTGAACACACTGTAGTAAAAAGATGCCTTTTAATAGTAGTGTACTCCTGGAACAAAACCCATTTTTGGATCCAATGACTTCTGGAGGTACAAGGCAGTTGCTGTATTATTAGAGTCATGGCGTTATAGAATTTTAGGGCTGTAAGGGACCTTAGAGTTCATTCATTTAATCCAGAGCTTTCCATACTATTCACTGAACTCTCATGTTTCATGAGAAATTTTGATGCTAGTGACATTTTTTTCTCTTATGTGCTGTTATTCATATGAATTTAAAAGAAGTGGGAAAATGATTGATGTGAAGATAAGCTTAATTAGGAACAGGTAAGTGACTCATTGGATAGAGTAGCCAGGCCCAGAAATGAGAAGTCCTGGGTTCAAGCATGGCCTCAGATAACTGCCTAGCTCTATGACCCAGGGTGAATCTCTTAAACCCAGTTACCTAGCCCTTACCACTCTTCTGCCCAGGAGCTGATAGTATAGATTCTAAAACAGAAGCTTTTAAAAAAAAAAAAAAAGGAAAGGAAAGGAAAAAAGCTCAATTTCTTCTATTTTGTAACAAAGTCTCTGTCAGTTTTTTAATCCTGGGAATATTCTCTAGTCTCCATGTACCCAGCACCCGAAATGTATGGATCTCACCAGTATTTTAATCTCTCAAATGTTCTATGGCCTCATCACTTTGGAAAATACCGATCTGCCCTACTCTGTTCTTAGATCAAGAAATTGAGGCTTGAAGCAACTTAGCCAGTCATCCTAGTAATGACATAGCCAGGACTGGAGTACAGATTTCTTCCTGCTTTTGTCTGTACTTGGTGATTTCAAAGGACAGAATGGCTCAGGGTCAGACATTAGAATTTTGGTTGGTCATCAGCTCTGGGCCAATTGTTTCTAAGTCGAAATCATTTGGTTCTGTGCATGGCTGTATGCTGCAGTCTTCAATTAGAGAAATTACCTCCTGTATACCCTATGTTTTTGAGATTTAGAGGTGACTTCAGTTGGATATTAGAGTTCCTGACTCAGACTGTAATCAGAACAAAGTTATATATTCTAATGTATAATACAGTTCAGATATGATTGCAAGAAGAATTTCCAGATCATCAGAACTTTCTTCGGTGTAACAAAACTATTTGGACAGTTTTGTGAAGTTCATTTACAATTGGATAGGACCTCTGTTGTTATGCAATTGTTGATTTATTGGTCAGCAAGGGGGACACCATGGTATAATAGAAAGGACACTGGCTCTGGAGTCAGAGTTTGGAGGCACTGGGTTCAAATTCCTGCTTGGATACTGAGTGGGTGGCTTTGGGCAAGTCCCTTAATAGCCCACTACCTTACTTTCGTCCTCTGTAAAATGAGAACTGCAGGCCAGATATCTGTCCTCTCAGGGCCCATCCACTTGCTCTAATTCTATGCTTCTCTGTGCCCTGGGGATTGTTGCCCTTATTCACAAGATATCTCTTGTGTGTTGTCTTGCCAACAGGATGGAAAGCTTCTTTAGGATGGGGACCTCCTAGTAGTAATAGGATAGCAGTTAATATTGCTTTTAGTAGTTGACTGTATTGAAGGGATTGTTTTTGTGGTGCTAGCATCAAGTTAGCTTCTGTGAAGATCCCTTCAGCTGCTTGTAAACCCTCTGGTTTTTTGCTTCTCTCCATCTTTGGGGTTGACCGGCCTTGACTCCCAGTGGCCCCAGTGCTGGCTTCAGCCTTACTAGGCACTCTAATGCTTAGAGACTGACTGGCCAAACTGGATTTTATAAGATTTGGATTCCAGTAGACTGAAGAGTTCTTTGAGGGCAAGGGCTGTCTTTTGCTACTCTTTGTATCCCCAGTTTTAAGCCAGAATCTAAATATTGATAAAGCCCATTATCTTATAGGGCAGCTAAGAAGTATAGTGGCATCAGGGAGACTTGAGTTCAAATCCAGCCTCAGACACTTACTGGCTGTGTGACTCTGGGCCAGTCACTTCACCTCTGTCTGCCTTAGTTTCCTCATCTGTAATACAAACAAACCAGAAACCTCCCAGGGTTGTTGTGAGGCTCAAACGAGAGAATATTTGTAAAGTGTTTAGTTCATTGCCTACTATAGAGTGGATGTTTCTTTAAATATTAGCCATTAGCTATTACATTGCCTTGAAATATGTTTGAGAAAGAGGGACTGGGAAGGGTTAGGGTTTTCCCACCTTGTGTCTCTCTCTGGCTTCTTACTTCCACACTGGAGCTGATGGTGGCTCTTGCACCTCAGGTGACTCCAGCAGCTTATTCATTTAGTGAGTAATTTTTTTAGTCTGGGCCTGTGATTTCATCAGGGTGGGGAACTCTTGGGGTGGAAATTCCCTACACAGCTGCAGGTTAGCAACTCTTCTGTAACTTGTAGGCTGAAAGTTACTTGGGCTCCCTGAGAGGAGGAAGAGGGGCTTGCCGAAGGTCACCTGGCTGGTTAAGGTGTAAGAAGTAAGACTTGAACTTGAGCCTTCCTGACTCCATGGCTGTTCCTCCTTCCAGCACTATGTCCTGCCACCCCTCTGAGGTGCCGGGTTTGTACAGAACACCCTTTTTGCACAGAGCTGGCTGCAGCCAAGGCAGGTATGGCTATCTGCCACCTAGCTCTTTGTTTCTCTCCTGATAAGACATTTGGCTAAATGCTGCTTGTCCAGAGAAAATGTCTAGTGAGACACTTTTGGCTCTGAAACCCGATGAAGATTCCTAAGGTTCTAAACCTTCCCCAAAGAGGGAAATCTTTCATTTACTGGACTGGGGAGGCCTGACTCAAAAACAGATGAGGAGGCAGGGTAAAGCATGTTCCTGACCAGATTTTATGACATCTTCTTAAAATATACTTTCTTGTGCATTTTCAGATTTGGGCCCTGGTTGTTATCTAACTCCATCCTTAATATAATACACTTTCTTTTTTTCTCAGAAAATTTGGCCAAAGCTAATTCCTGAAAATTTGGGATATATAAATGGGAACACTGAAACCATCAATACCTCAGACTGTGATTTGAAGAACCTCTGTTTACTGTGGGACTAGTTCTCCATTCCATTTTTAGCCCTTCTGTTTTCTTGTCTGGCTCCCATTTGAGTCACAATAATCTGAGAAATTCTGCTGTTTGTTCCTTGGTATCTCAGAAAGGTTTTGTGAAGCAATACCCTTTCAAAAGCCTGCCCTAAGGGTGGTGAGGAAGGTGTTTTTGCCAGGAGTCAGAGTTGCACTCACTGCTTACTTATGGGTGTTATTAATCCTTTCACTGGGCTTCTTGTGGAGAGCTGATTGCTGTTGATGCTAGCTAGAATGTGCTGTGGTTGTCTAGGCCCTGGAAACCCAAGAGTGAGTCTTGAGAATTGGGTATTGATGGGGTGAAAGTGTCTCTCTTTAGCCCTTTTCTTCCTTAAAGAAACCCACTGCCGCTCTGTGTGTTGCTTATATTTTAAGTCAAGAGAACGGATGTAACCAGGGATTTTTTTTTTTTTAATCAGAAAGGCCAAAACTAGCCCCTCCTTCAGTTTGATGACATGAACAAAGAAAAGACCTGAGCGATAAAGGGGAGGCCATCTTTTAAAGGAATCCCTCTGTATGAAGCAAGGACTCTCCAATTGCTGAATTATAGACATCTTTACAGGAGAAGCAAGAAAGCTAAAAAAGTCTCTCTTCATAACTACCACTTTCAGCCTTTATTAAGTGGAATCACATTCAACCATATTATGTAGCATTTTAGTTTTTTTTTTGTTTTTACTTAATTTATTAAGCGGGTATGTTTCAGTTTGAGAAAGTGATTGTGGTTTAAAATGATCACAGTACTCTTGCCTAATATGTGCTGTAAAAAAGTCCCAACAAGATAATTCCCAAGTCTCTCATGATATTAACTACTATGATATGAGTTGGAGCTCCTGGCTGTTATTTGGAAATCATTTTTCATAACATGAATTTGGGGAACAAAATGTTGACTTTATGGCATTTAGTTCAATTTCATTGGATAGCCATACTATGCTGGGCTTTGGGTTTTTGTTTTTAACATTAATTGTAGAGATATCTTGTTGTTTTCAGGCTCCATACTGGAATATGTTGTGCAAAATATGAATTTGTAATAACCCTGGAGAAAACTGCCCAGGATGACTGATGTAATTGTAGTCTTTAAAAATCTCTCTTGAGAACCTTTCAATTTAATAGACTGGCATCAGCACCATATTAATGTGTTGGATGTGCTTGCTAAAATACATACTGCAGATAATTGCAAACAGGCCAGGTACTGGGTATTTTGTGTAGTCAAATCAAGACTGTATTTCTAGGTGTTTTTAAACTAGTGAATCTATAATCATGTTGGAAAATAGAATGGAAATTACCAAAGAATTTCAATAGAAATATGGGAATTCCAAAGACTATGAATAGATTCTTGGTTTTGAATATTTTTGGTGAGGGAAATACAGTAGATAATCTATTTGATCTAGATATATCAAGCATTTGGCAGTTGAAATTGAGTGTAACTGTGAGAGGATGCATTTTATCCAGAGAGTACAAAGGAGCATGTAAACTGGATAAAATGAGGTTTTTAGAATGGAACTTAAGTGCTTTTATCAAACCTTGTGAGAAAGTACAGGCAACTTTTCTTTCCATAGAAAATGAGTATTGAAAAAAACCATATAACTGTTTCTTTATATGCAGTATTCTGATACTGCATCTTTCTCAAGCCCCACAAACAGAGACTTTCCCAATTTTATGCAGTTTTTGCTGGTCTTATAGTTTTCTAATAAATCTCAAAATCATTTAGAATGATAGTAAATGGAACCTGGTTATACAAGGTAGTGCCAACACAGGAAATGATTCTTTGCCAGGAGAGGTTTGCTTACAACTTTAGTACTTGGCTAAAATCCCTCTGAGAACTACAGGGAATGTTTAAAATCAAACAAGTCAGAAGTACTTCAAGGGAATGTAAGCATTCCCACAGGACTCCAGTTTTAGAATCATCTTGAGGGAAAACTTTTAATCTACAAATAGAAAAATCAAAGGAGTTAGAGTTGGAAGGGATATTAGAAGTTATCTTGTCCGTTTCTCTCATGCATGAATTCCTTTCTCATCCTTGATAAATCATCCATTCTCTGCTCAAATAACATGATCTTAACTATCTCTTAAGACAGCCTATTTCTTCTTGGATGTCTCAGATTGTTAGGAAGCTCTTTCTTAGAACCAGAAGCCTTGCCTTTTGTTTGTCCCTTTATCTTAGACTTTCACTGAGGAGTCCTAAAGACTCCTGAAACTTTGAGAAGCCTCTAATGCTTTTTCCATATGACAGTCTTTCAAGTAGAAAACCACTTTTCACCACTGTCATCTAATCTTAACTCAAAATTCTCCATAATAGTGGTTTTATTTTTAACTTAAAATTTTTTTAACCCTTACTTTCTGGCTTAGTAACAACTTAAAGACAGAAGAGTAAGGGCTAGGCAAACAAGATCAAATGACTTGCCTAGGGCCACACAGCTAGGAAAGTATCAGAGGTCAGATTTGAACCCAGGTCTTCCTGACTCTCTATCCACTGAGTTACCTAGCTGCCCCAATAGTATTGTTTTGTAGAAAAACAAAAAAACAAAAACCACCCTTCCCTCCCCTAGCTTACCCTATCAATAGAGGTGCTTTGGAAGCATAGGGAAAGAATGGGATTATGCACTTGAGGAATTTGTTAGATTGCCAGTCTCAGACCAATGACAGCAATACATCTTCTGCTGGTTCTGAGCTGGCCTTTATAAGAAGTAAGGGCCTTTCCAAAGCCATATTTTGCAAAGTTCAACTTGTTGCCCTTTTATTTTTTAACCCTCATTTTCTTCATAGCTCATAGTTTCTGATATCTTTTTTTCTGCTTTTCATTTTCAGCCATACTTATGTGAACCACAGAACTGGGCCTTGAGTGTTAGTAGGGCTACTGTACACCAGCTTTATATCTGGGAAAGTTTAACTAGGAGGAAGTGGGCAAATATCAAATTCATTGCTGCATTTAAAAATGACACCCAAGAAAAGATGGTGCCAACATAAGAAAGGATGCTCTGCCAGGGAAGGTTTATGTTGGAACAACCGCAGAAGACAGGCACCCAAATGCATTGTCGATGGAACTGTAAATTGGTCCAACCCCCCCCCCCCCAAAAAAAAAAAAAGAAAAAAGAAAAAAGCTTGAAATTATCTTAGTAAATATGCTGAGACTTTTTTTGTGAAATAATACCTTTAGATTTTGCTCATTTTCCTTGATTTATTACTTTGCTAGTCAGCTTAAAAATTGGCATCATAAAATTTCCTTTAAGATTTGACTTCTTTTATGAATGTAATCTTTCCTTTTCCTCTGCCCAGAGAATTCTTCTATGTAAGAAAAAATAAAAAATAATACACATAGAAAAAGAAAGCAGTTCAGCAAATCTAAGCATATCAGTAATCGGCTGACTACATGTAGCTTTCATACCTATACCCCCTCCCTCTCCTCCCGCACACACCACCTTTGCACAAGAGGAAGAGAGGCGCACCTTCTCCTACTTCTTCCAGTGACGGGTCATTGTAAATTATTGCACAGTCTATCAGTTTGTTACTGTTCTTTTCATATAAATCACTCTACTCATGGATATTGTTTTTCTGGCTTTGCTTTACTCCTTGTCAGTTCATATAAGTCTTCTCATGAGTCTTCACATTCTTTATAGTCATAATTTCTTATGTGCATCACATTACCTTAATTTGCCACATTTTGTTTAGCTGTTGCTTAATCAAAGAGCACCTACCTAGTTTCCATTTTTGTTACCACAAAAACATTTCTGCAGTGAATACTTGGTGTATCTCTAGAGGATCTCTTCTTCCTGATTTTACCTCCTCAAGAGAGGTCAAAAGGATAAGATATGTCAAAGAATATGAACATTTTTAGTCCAATTTAATTCCAAATTGCCATTCAAGTGATTGGTCCAATTCACAGCTCCTTCAACAATGCTTTTGGGTTCTGTCTTTTGCAGTCCTCCAACACTATTTCCATCTTTTGTCATATTTTCCAATTTGCGGGGCATATGGTTTTTTAAAACCCTCATCTTCTGTCTTAGTCAATTCTTAGATAGAAGGGAAAGGACAAGGCAATGGGGGTTAAGTGACTTGCCCAGAGTCACACAGGAAGTGTCTAAGGCCAGATTTGTACTCAGGTCCTCCTGACTCCAGGCTTGGCGTTCTGCTGTCACATACACACACACACACATATCTGCCCCTATATGTTTTTAAATTTGCATTTCTCTTACTAACTTGGAGCAATCTTTTTTATGTAATTGAATAGTTTGCAGTTATCTGGAAAATGTTCCTGTATATCCATTGGAGAATGACAAGTGGTCTTATTTGACTATCAGATCCTTATTAAAGATATTTGATGCAATTTGAAATTGGCATCATAGAGATCATTAGCAGGTAAGATCTCTTAGGCACATTTTAAAGTTTGTTGTTAAATCTTTTTGGAACGCATAGCATTGGAGAGTAAAGTTATTTACCTGTTAATTACCTATATATAGAACTTTCCATCCTATTAAATTCAGACCTGAAAAGACATCGCTTTGGTTAGTTTATAATGAATTTTGTGTCTCAGATACTGTTCCTTTACAAGTGGATTTCATTTGCGTGTACAGTGTTAAGCACAGGGATATTCTCAGTTGTAGATTTAAATGCTTTTCGATAATAATAGTGATGTTATCTTTACATTTAGAAGGAGGTGGTGGATTTTAATTATTGCTAACCTGAATCAGATTTGGATTCTACTCTACTATACAGTAGTATATATAGTTCATAGAGTATACAAAATAGACTTTTTAATACAGTATGTACAATATTATTGTTGTTTTTAATCTAGTCTTCAAAAAATTACCGTTATTGACTAATAAGGTCCAGTTTTATGGTTCTTTGACTGTTTTTTCTTCTCATAATAAAATGGATTTTAAAACAGCAAAAATGTAGGAAGTGTGCTTACCTGCAGGTACTATTAAAATTAGTGAAAAGTTTATTTAGAGGTTGCGTTGAAAAAGCCTGTTCCCCAAGAGAATAATTGGAGCTGAATGTTGCCACAGAGCTAAGGAGCTCTCCTTGTGTTTGTGGCAGGCACAGGTGAGTGAAGGGGCAATTTTGGCTCTTTACTGTCCCATTTGGTTTCCTGGAGGACCAGAAAGTAATAGTTCCTTTGGCAGCTGAACTTCTTTGTCATTTCTTACACACTGTGGGCAGTTGAAGGCCTGAATCACCAGCTACATCCTCCCTGGTCTGTGCTGCACCATCACCTTTCACCTTCTGGTTTGTTTGGACTGGTTGGCTTTTAGTAGAGGCTTCTTCAGTCTTTTGCCCATGATGTAATTGTGATGTGGGCATTGTGGTGGTACAAGCTTGTCTTACTGTTGATACAGTGACAAATGCCAACTCTGGTTTTTTAGGTTGGAGAAATTTGGATACTATGAGTGTGTGTGTGTGTGTGTGTGTGTGTGTGTTTTGCCTCATCATTTGTGCTTAAGGAGGCTGCAAGGAAGTTGACAGGTGCTTTTTTGAATGCTGGCTTTTCTCAAGAAACCTACCT
Source organism: Gracilinanus agilis (assembly GCF_016433145.1). NCBI lineage: Eukaryota > Metazoa > Chordata > Mammalia > Didelphimorphia > Didelphidae > Gracilinanus > Gracilinanus agilis. Next base: position 487,817,973 of record NC_058133.1, on the reverse strand, counting down.
ATAGACTATAAATGTCAGATATTTGCTTCATGGGTTGAAGTGATAAGATCTTGTCTCTAAGCAATATAAAAAAAGAGCCTTCACACAAACCAACCAATCAGAAACACTCTGCTGATGCTGGCTGGCATCTTTAGCAGGAACTTGTACTGCTAAAGGAGGAACCTTTTCTAACTGTTTCTCACTTTAGCACTTACTACATCACTTGGCCTGGACTTCTACCAAAGGCTCCAAAGCCTTAGGAGAAGTCCCACTGCAATATAAGTTTGAGGAGGGAGGGGAGAGAGAAGAAAACAGAGAGAGGAGGGAGTCTAGCTAGCCAATCACGCTGGGATACCTGGTGGTACCTTTTAGTTTCCTTCTGTGCATTTCCCATCCATCAATATACAAACATCTCATGCACACTTAACTAAGTGCCAGGTACTACACTAGGCTTTGGAGATAAAAGTAGAAAGAATGAAATCATCTCTATTCAAAAGAACTAGCAGCCTAATGAAGGAGACTACAAGTATTTAGAATCAATATGAAAACAAATGCAGAGTGACTAGAGACAAGGTTGTTTGGGAGAGAGAGCAGTTGGGGACAAGGGATGAAGTAAGACTTCCTGTGGAAGGTGGTTCTTGAGCTAAGTCTAAAGGAAGATTCTGAAAGGAGAAAGGAGAAAGGAGGGCATTCCAGGCACAGAGAAAGGTAGTGATGCTAGTGGGGGATGGCGCTTCATTTGCTTAGCTGGATTGAAAAGTACAGGGGCTGGTGGGCTGTGATGCCTAGCAAGACTAGAAAGCTGGGTGGGGACCACATTATGTCAGGCTTCAGAAACTAAACAGAACTTTGGGAGTGCTGGAGCTTATTGAGTAGGGAAAGATGGTAAGATCTGTGCTTAAAGAAAATCACTTTAGTTGTGGAATGGAGGATGGGTTGGAGAGGGGAGAGACTTGGAGCTAGGCAGACCCATCAACATCTCCTGCTGCAATCCAGGTGGGAAGTGATGGGGGGGTCCTTTCCAGAGTGGTGATGGTATCAGAGGAAACAAGAGAGTATGTACCAGAGTTGTTAGAGAAGCTCAAAAGTATTCAACAAACTTTAGATTTATTTTCCACATTCTTTACCTCCAATTCTCAGAGTCAAAATGAACTTAGGCTAACTTATTCAGTACATGTTGTGGTTTCCTCCCTCCAAAGTTTCTTGAAATAATAGGTTTTCATTGAAGAGTCTCAGAGTACTTTACAATTATTATCTCAATCCATATAATATTGATTAAAGCACTCCCCTTCCCCCCACACACATATGCTTTTAAAGGTGAGGAAGTTGACGTCATCAGAGATTATCTATTCAAGACCAGAGCATGAGTCAGGGGTGAATTTTCCTTCTTCCATCAGAGTATTAGCCAGAGGCTATGATAGAAGCAATATCCCTGTGAAACATGTTAGATTTAGCTTTACTTTGGAGGAGGCCTTCACTAAAACCTATTTCAGCACCTCAACCTGACAGGGGTGACTGTGGGTTCTTTGGTATCCTCCAAATTGGCCTCACGGCTACTAGTTTTTCCTCCAACCAATACATCATCCATTCAGCTGTCAAACTGATATTCCTAAAGCATCAGTCTGACTAAGCCATGTCTTTGCTCAAAAAGCTTCAGCTTCTCCTCTGTCTCCTCTAGGATGATACATAAACTCCTGTTTGTCATTTAAAGCTCTTCACAGGCTGCCTCCAGCATATCCTTCCAGTTCTAGTCCACATGATTCCAAACTGGCTGGTCACTTTTCTATCCTCTGTACACATTAGACTCTACATCTTTCCTCCACATTTGAAATGTTCTCCCTGCCCACCCTTCTTAGTCCCTCTAGGGCCATTTTGGACTCAGTTCAAGTACACTCAGCTCCATGAGATCTTTGTTGCCCCTTCCTACCGTTCCTATTTTTCCACACTAAAATCTCCTTGTAGCTAACTTTTTGGTATATTTTTTGCTTTGTTATATTTGTATATCGAATTTACTTACTCATTTAAGTAAATACGTATTGTTTCCCTAAGGTCGTTGAAAATAGGGCTTTTTTTTTTTCATTTTGACATTCCTGAACCTTAGTTTCTTCATCTGAAAGATGGAACTAATAATTTCACCCAGCTCCCAGAGTGATTGTGGGAAACATCCAGTAAGATAACATACTTGAAGGGCTTTGCAAACTTTAAAGTACTACACAAAAGAGCTGCTGCTGTTGTCATCTCCATCATTGCCTAGTTGTGAGAGCTTCAAATGGAGACCCAGTGACAAGATGTATGTCTATTATCAAAGAACCAGCCTAGCTAAGCTTGGATAGCTGTATTGCAAGAAAGTCGACTCTGTGGAGATGAATTTTTTTCAGGAGCAACTCACAAAAAAACTAACTTTTAGGATATTAGAGTGATCTCAGCTTGGATCAGGGGAGGAAGTATCCACAAAGATAATCATAGATCCTTCAAGCAAATTGGAAATTAGGAATGTTGGCTTATTGCCCCTGTTTTTTACCTTCAGAATTGTGAAAATCTAATCCACCTCCAGAGTAAACTAAATCTATTGTGATCGCTAAAGGTAAAAATGTGCTAGAATTCAGTTTTTAAAATGTGAAACACATTGCTATGCAAAAATTATTCCTCAACTTGTTGAAGTTTGTGGGGAGAATATTTCCAAAATATCAAAGTAGTGTGTGCAGAATTTCTGGAAAGAAAATAGAAAAGTGATGAAATTCCTCTGGGAACCCTGTGTTGAGGAAAATACATTTTTGTTTCTGTTTCCTCCTCTGTAAAAGAACAGAGTTGGACTAGCTGACATAGGTCAGCAATCTCTTCCCAGTGGGCCAGGATGCCAACAGTGGCAGGTGATCTGTTTATGGCATCACCAGGTCTCGACAACAAGGTGTTGTACTATTGATGTCCTTCTAGGGATGACGCATTGTCATTAACCTTGGTGGTTTATCTTTGGGACTGTTTGACTGATAACACCTAAAACCCTTAAACTTCCTTTCCTTTTGCCTTAATTATACATATGCTTATTCTTTAGAGCTAGGATTCTGACAGCTTTCTGGATGTTGAATTGTTTAGAGGAGATATTGGAGGCCAATTAGGAGGATACTGAAGAACCCATAGTTGCCTGTCAGGTGCTGGTTTTGGTACTACAAGATAGTTGGATAACTATTGTCCATGATGCCTAATTAGAGACAGACTCAAAGATGTGTTTATTTTGTGCGTATTATTAATAAAGTAGAGTGATCATTTTCAAATTTTGATCTGGGCACTGAGACTTTCAACTTAACACCAACAGCCAATAAACCTGTAAGGGCAGTAACATTGTTCATCAATAGTCAGATATTATCTCTTGAACGTAAAATTGTCACTCTATCATTTGTTGCTTGATATAGAACTGTCTTGTTTTTAAACAAAGAAGGAAAATCCTGTTTTAAGATGACTCATGTATTGATGTCATAAGGTTACCGAAAGGGTGGTGGTTTCTCTACCACCATGTAAGTACTTGAGGTGACCAGACACAGCCGAAGAGTTTCCCAGGAGAGCTCCTAGATCATAGATTTAGAATTGGATAAGAGCTCACAGGCCACATAACTTAATTACTATAGTCAATAAGTTTTTCTAGGCCTGTCTGAATAAGTCTCAGGTTCAGAAAGAGTTGGAGACTCAGGCTGCAGGACAGTTGATATTTGCTGTCTGATTATACAGATTTAAGAGGTGGCATTTATAATCTCTGAACAGTAATTTGTTCATGTTTTAAAATCTTAAACTATCCTGTAGTCTTGCTCTCAACTGTGATTTGATCTATTCCCTTTGTCCCGCAAGCCCCATCTATTCACGCTAAGTGATTTGTTAATTTAAAATTTGATTACCTCAGTTACTTTTCCAGTTATGCTTTTAAGAAACTCTCTGCCCATGGAATAGAGCCCTGATGGCAAACCTATGACATGTGTGTCAGCACTGACACATGTAGCCTTTTTTGATGACACACAGCTGCATACAGAGAAGTTTGGGGCTACATGCCGAGTTATGCTATTTTTGTCTCGAAGTGACATACCACCTGAGTTATGCTCAGTTTTTTGGTGAATTTTAACACACCAAGCTCAAAAGGTTGTCCATCACTGGACTAGAGTGACACTAGTCTAATGGAAATTTGACTCCTGTATCAGAGGTAGCATTAAAAGTATTGCTTTCTCATTTATAAATCTTGTTCACAAGTAAAATGGGAAGATACAGTGACGTAGGAATTATAAACAGAAGAGTTCCAGAGATTTGGAGATTTCACTCATTTTCTGAAAAATGTGATGAGAGGGACATAAGCTGAGGCTAGTCTTATATAGAGTGAGTAGGGAGGAATATGGACTTTGATTAATAAATCTCTTGAAGTTGAGAGAGTTTTATTTTATTTTATTTTTAAACCCTTGCCTTCTGTCTTGGAGCTGGCTCTAAGGCAGAAGAGTGGTGAGGGTAGGCAATGGGGGTCAAGTGATTTGCCCAGGGTCACACAGCTGGGGAGTGTCTGAGGCCAGATTTGAACCTAGGACCTCCCGTCTCTAGGCCTGGTTCTCAATCCACTGAGCTACCCAGCTGCCCCCTAGTTGAGAGAGTTTTAAAGAAAACCTCAATGAGAAACATAGTGAAAGTTTTGATTTTGGCTGAATTGATACTTGTGATTGGCAGGTAGGGTTACCTATGAGGGGAACTGAGCCTGGAAAAAAATCTCAAGTGTTTGATGCCTTTTCTAGCCAGATATTTGGGTGAAAAATAGCCACTTTGGGTCTAGATTCTAGTTTTCCTGTCTTTATAAGAAAAGACTTAGTTGGTTCAAACGAAAACCCAACTTATACATCTAGATCAGTATTGTCCACTCCAAAGGCATCACTTTCAGACACTAGGCATTTATTCCAGCACTGTAGCTAAGGCTTAAAACATTTTTTTTGGAATTCATCTTTTGGGCAAACTTTAGAACTTTCAGAAGTTGCTTTGCATTCTTTCTTCAGTAGTGGCAAACCTTTGTTTGCTCTGTAGGGTAGTTTTGATTTTTGGAAAAAAGCTCAAAGTCTGGTGAAGAAATGGAAAGAAAATGGTGTGTTTTTTTTTGTAAACAATAAGATTGACTTCTAAGCAAGTCATGAAATTGGTTGATTTTGTTAGGATTTACAGCTGAAAGGGATTCTAAGAAACAGATCAACCTTATTGTTTTCCTAAAGGAGGAAACTGAGAATCCAAGAGGATTTGACTTGCCCCAGCTACCAAAGGGCAAAGGATTCAGATTTAGGGTCTGTGCTTCCAGATCCACTCTTTCAACTTCATAACAAAGAGGACAATTCCAAAGAAGTACTTATGAAAAGGTTTTGAACAGCCTAGAATCACCAGATATTAGGTCTGGGGGGGACCTGAGAGAGTGTCTTAGTCTAATGCCTTCTTTTGACAGAGGAGGAGGGTGTGGCTTGGAGTTGACCCCAAGGGGTTAGAATCCAGTTCCAGCACTCTTTATACTGTACCTTTTCTTCCCATCTGTGGAATATATATGTGATGTCCTAGGATGGCTTAAGGAACAGCCAGCCTTGTTATAGATACAAAAGTTTGCAGAGGGGATTTTTGGAATGTTGTCAGCCACTACTTATAACAATCTGGCTAAGAATTCTTCACATTCACTCAATTGGCAGAATGTACATCAGCCCTGCTTCTTACTCCATATTTACTTGATGTTTTGAAAAAAGCGCTGAGCTCTTGAGTGAAGAAACCTGAAGGTTTTGATCTGTTTTTTTTTAAGTGGCTGCTATGTGGCCCTGGAAAACTCAACTCACTTCTCAGGCCTCATTTCCTCTTCTCTAAAGGCTAGAGGGTGGGATGTAAAAGGAATGAGAATCCTTTTATTTTATAGAATTGCCATGAAGAACGTTCTGTGTAAATGGTAAAGCACTATATAGTTGTAAGCTTTAATTGTCATTATTATTGTTATAATTTTATCCTCTCTTTTAGATATGTCTGCTTCTTCCAATCACTTTGCATATTGCTAGTCCAAAAAAATATAAGAATCTGCCCTTTAGCAAATTTAAGAGAGAGTGTAGTCTCAGAAAGGAAGAGGAATAAATGTTAAAAAGTTGGAAGGTTGATTTGCATTTATGTATCTGTTTTAGCCACAGTGTTCTAGTAAAAGAGCTGAGAACAAAAATTAGAGCCTTTACCTTTTCCTTGAGAAAATGGAAATGTGAAATGATAGCTAACTTTCAAGGGCAGACTTTTGAGGGGAGTTTTCTGTCAAGCAAGCAGTCATTCAATCAGGTTGCTCTGAAAGAAGCAAAGGGGAAATTGGAGCTTATCTGTCTAGCAGTTGCACCTGAAAAAAATTTTAAGTAGATGGGAAGATATATGAAATTCTTCACTTGCAAAACAGGCATGTAGTTCCATAAAGAATTGGCAGTCAGCCTCTCTGTATTGTAGGCTTTTTCTATTAAAAGGTGAAGATTTAATAACCATCCCAGAGTGCTCTAACGTTTAAACAATACTTCACATTCGTGCTAACAGCTTGGAGGAAGTTAGACAATGGATTTTAATGTTGCATACATAGGCAGAAGGAATGCTTTAATGTTACACAATCTAAAAAATTAACCAATTGAATCAAATTAAAGAAAGACACTTCATATGGGTTACATTGGGAAGGTCCTGAAGTCCTATATTTCAAGCACAAACAACTGGTTCCAAATCCACTGAAAGAACTCATTGAAAGAGCAATAGAGGAGACAGGGTAAAAGTGAAATCCCCAAACACTAACCAAAAAAACTCCCCAAAGTTATGGCCTGAGATATCTGATGCCATCTTTTAAAACAACGTCGTAATTTGCCCTATTCATAATAAAGGAGACTTTTAGCTGGCATCTGTGATTTTGCACCTTTGTTTTATTCTGATGACAAAGAAGGTTTATCTAACATTTAATTTGAACTTTTCACATCTTATGTAGCAGAGGTTGTCATGATGTGCAGAAAAAGAAGATTAAAAGAAAAATAATCCCCCCCATTCCAGTATTTTTGTGTAGTTTGTGGGCAAGTAGTGCCCATGCCCACACTCCTTGGACTGGTCCTGTCCATTGCTTCTTCTTCTTCTTCTTCTTCTTTTTTTTTTAAACCCTTACCTTCCACCTTAGAATCAATACTATGTATTGGTTCCAAGGCAGAAGAGTGGTAAGGGCTAGGCAGTAGGGGTTAAGTGACTTGCCCAGGGTCACACAGTGTGGATTTAAAAATTAATATTCAATAACTAAATATATTTTTATAAGGTTTATTAATAATAAACTAACTGAAAAAAACTAACTAAAAGGTATTAACCAGCCTGCTCCCAAGAGCAAAAAGAGAAAGAGAGAGGAGTTACAGCCAACTATAAAACAATAATGTGACCATGCAAATGTGGAGGCACAGGAGAGATTAAAGGGAATTTTGGGAAATACTAAGGGACTTATGTGGGGATGAAGTCCAAGGTTCAAAATCTCCATTAATACAACAGATGGGAAATATCTGAGGCCATATTTGAACCTCCCATCTCTAGGCCTGGCTCTCAATCCACTGAACTACCAACTGTCAACCCCCCTTCCCAATTGCTTCTTGATACCATCCCAATCAGCAGTGGCATATTGGGCCAACCGATAAATATGGTCTTCTGAACTCATTAGTGATCTCCTCCTTTGTTCCTCCTCCAGGACAGCAAGGCTTCACTCACTTCCATCCCTAACCCTCTACTTATCCAACCCTGTTGGCAGTTCTGGCATTTATCTCTAATTAACACTGTTCTTCTTCTAGATAGTATCACTTCTCTTATCCTTAATATCTTTGATGGCTTTCTATGCATGACAATGTATGAGGCCATTTTTCAGCCTAAAATCTTTAAAGGTTTTTAAGACCCAAGAGCTATCTATGCTTTGGAAATGAAAAGATGTTAGAAGAGTAGAGATCACTTTCCTCACTATTTTAATTTTTCGTTCAGAAAACAAATGTTTTTAAAGCAATATTACTTTCCTAATTGTGCATCTCTGGAGAATTATTACCTCTCCTGTAGACTTGCCTCCTGCTCGTGCTCCAGATGCTGCTGCTGTTGCCCATTAGCAGGCCTCGTCCTCCGGCCCCTTCCTCACTCCCTGCTCTCTCTATAGGCTTGATGGTGTCATTGCCCTTCCCAGAAGCCTTTGATATCTTTCAATCACTTACTGAGTGAAGCAAGGACCTCCCTAATATGGTTGTAACCCACCTTTTTAGCATTATTTCACAATTGCCCTTCCTGAGTAGTGTTGTAGGCCTATTCAAGAAGAAATTGATTCAAATCATGCCTCAGACACTTAATAGCAATGCAACCTTGCACAAATCAGTTAACCATCTCTTTGACTTCTTTTGCTCATTTGTAATTTGGGAATAATAAAAGTATGATTCATATTTTACAAGGCCAATATAAGGCTTAAATAAGACAATATAGGATGTCCCAAAATGCAATTTTAAACTTTAAAACTTTACAAACTTTTAAAAGTGCTATCAATCAATCATTAAGCATTTATTCAGAGCCTGCTATGTGCCAGACACTATGCTAAGCTCTGGGGATACAAAGAGAGGCAAAAGGCAAAAAGCCATACCTGCCCTCAAGGAGCTTACAATCTAATGGAGGAGACAACATGCAAACAAATATATACAAAGTAAATTACATACAGGATAAACAGGAAATAACAGAGGGAAGACACTGGAGTTGAGAGGTTGTCAAGTGTCAGTTGTTTTTACATGAGCCAAGTGGAACTGTTGTTTGTTGATACTTAAAAAAAAATTTTTTTCCAGTTACATGCAAAAACAATTTTAACATTCATTTAAAAAAATTTTAGTTCCAAATTCTCTCATTTTTTCCTTTCCCTCCTCCCTCATTGAGAAGGCAAGCAATTTTATACATGTACAGTCATGCAAGACATATTTTCCTATTAGTCATATTGTAAAAGATAATAGACCAAAGCAAAACAAAACACAAGAAAAATGAAGCAAAAAAGTTTGCTCTGATCTGCAGTCAGACTCCATCAATTCTTTCTCAACAAGTAAAGAGCATTTTTGTGTCACAAGTTCTTCAGAATTGTCTTAGATCATTGCATTGTTGAGAATAGCTAAGTCATTCACAGTCTATCATCTCATAATATTGCTGGACCACTCCTGGTTCTGCTCACTTCACTTTATATCAGTTCTTGTAAATTTTTCCAGGTTTTTTTTTCTGAAAACATCCTGATTATCATTTCTTATCGCACAGTATTATTTCATCATAATTATATATCACAATTTGTTTGTCCATTCCCCAATTGATGGGCATCTCCTCGATTTCCAGTTCTTTGCTACCACAAATAGAACTGCTCTAAATATTTTTTGTATAATTAAGTCCTTTTTTTCCCTTTCTTTCTTTTTAAAAAATCTCTTTGAGATATACACCTAGAAGTAATATTGCTGAATCAAAGGGTATGTGCAGATTTATAGTCTTTTGGGCATACTTCCAAATTGGCCCTCCAGAATGGTTGGATCAGTTCACAACTCTACCATGTGTTTTTCAGTTTTGTCCTGTCTTCTCCTCCCTAATTCCATTCTTGTGCTCCATTCCTGGAACAAATTCCAAATCTCTTATTGTTAAACTTTTCTTCCTTCAAGAGCCTGTAAGAGTACCATCTCTTCATGAAGACTTCATTTCTCTCATTTGCTCATTCTAATCTTAACCCCATTCTGATTTGGATTACAGACATTTGTTTAGGCCTATCCTCTCTAATATATTGCAAGATCTTTTATCCTATATCTAGTGGCCTTTCCTGTACTAAGTATTTAATGAATGTTAGCTGAATGTGGAACATTATGTATAGAGTGATATTTAATAAATATTTGTTATTGAATCTATGTGATCCTGCTCAACTCACTTAACTCCCCCTAGGCCTCTGTTTCCTTCTGTGTTCTAATCCAGTGGATAGCTGGGCTAGAAGGTTTTCGAGGTGCCTCCCAGCCTAAGACTTGTGATCCTGGGACCCTATGATAATAACAAAGGGGCTGTTGGTAACTTTATTTTTTTAGGGCCTGATATCTTAATTTTAAAAAGCAGGAGATGATAATAATGTTGGTGGAATTATTTTTAGTTGACTGTTCTGAGGTTTGACTATTAAAGGGAATTGGAGATTGTATGTGGTATATTGATTATTCCTATTGGGGGTGTTTTTTTTAAAGTTCTCTTTGCATTTGACTATTTACTTGACACTCTTGATTCCAAAAAGTAGAATTAATTCAGTAAACAGCAAAAGATCTTAGAAATGTTCTTACAAACTACTCTTCTTTATAGGTCCTGTTAATTTTTTTTCCCCAACATTTCTGCCATCTGTTTTCTCCTCTGCTACCACTTTATTTCAGGACCTCATTGCTTCTTGACTGAACTTTTGTAATAATCTAACAGTTGTCTCTCATTCTCATATTTCCTCTCTCCAGTCTATCCTAGACACCACTGTCAAATATTCTTGTAATGCTTCAGTCTGACCATGTTCCATTGTCTTCTCAGAAATTGTTAGTGATATCTGTCTGCCCAAAGGAGAAAAGGCAAACTCTTTGTCCTTCCCGAATGTCTTCTCTTCTAGCTGAATGTCATTTCATCTTGCCCTCTCTTGCTTCTATGCATGTGCATAGTCCTGAAATATATTCCCCTGTGACTCTTCCTTCGAAGCCCAGCTCATGGACCACTTTGACCAAAAAGAAGCCTTCCATTATCTCTGCCCATCCCCTACCCATACCTGAGACATCTCAGATTTTTGTGTAGCCCTTTTGCCTGATCTCTCCTTTGCCCTTATTGAATTACTTTTTTGTAGTACTTACTTGTATATTCATGTGTTGTTTTTAAAAAATGACACTAAGTAGTTTGTATTTGCAAAGCACTGAGCTTGGCATGGAGACAAGGGAGATAAGGCACAAATCCTGCTCTCAAGGGACTTACAGTTTAATGGGAGCACATGCATCTACTCAGGTCTGACCATGCCATTCCCTTGCTCTGTAAACTCCAATGGCTCTTGGTATCTCTCCTCTGTCATTTTTTTTAACCTTTACCTTCCATTCGTTCCAAGGCAGAAAAGCTGTAAGGGCTGGACAGTAGAGTTTAAGTGACATGTCCATGGTCACACAACTAGGAAGTGTCTGAGCTCAAATTTGAACCCAGGATTTCCCATCTCTGGGTCTGACTTTCAATCCACTGAACCACCTAGCTTGCCCCACTGTTTGTCATTTTAAAGCCTACTCCAGTTTGGCTTCAGCCCACCTTTCTAGCCATATTCTCCATCACTCCCCTTCACATATTCTGTGGTCTTACCAAACAGGCATTCTTGCTGTGTTCCTCTTATATAACATTCATTTCCCATCACCATGCCTTTCCACTGTTGTTCACTTGGATCTGGATTGCAGTCCTTTCTCACATCTGCCTCTTATAATCCCTAATTTCATTCAGAGTTTTCTTCCAGTTATGTCTTACACATGAGGTCTTTCTTGGTCCCCTAGCTTCTTGTCATTCCCCCAACTTCCCTCCTATATATTTTGTATAAATGTATTTATATGCATATTTTCTCCCTCATTAGAATTTAAGCTCCTTGAGAGGAAGGACTTTAATTTTTGTCTCCCGCAGCATTTGGAACATAATAGGCTCTTAAGACTGGTTGTTCAGGGGGCAATTGGGTGACTCAGTGGATTGAGAGCCAGGACTAGAGAATGGAGGTCCTGGGTTCAAATCTAGCCTCAGACACTTCCTAGCTGTATGACCCTGGGCAAGTCACTTAACCTCCATTGCCTAACCCATACCACTCTACTGCCTTGAAAGTATTGGCTCCAAGATGAAAGGTAAGGGGTTTAGAGGAAGAAAAAAAAAAGACTGTTCAGTGTTTGATACACACAAGGGAAAGTGAGATAAGTTGAAAGGAAGTCTAATTAATGGGGCTGAAAATATATTTGAGAAGGACCAGATTAAGACCAACTGGGGAACCCAGAGAGGATTTCTTAGATAAAGCAGCACCAGAGTTGGGTCTTAAGGGAAAGAAAGGACTTCAGAATAAAGAGACAGTGAGGGAAGGTGGGTTCATTCTAGGTATTGGGGTCAAAGATGTCAGGGTGGGATAAGAAGGAGAGACAGAAAATAGTCTGCCTAAAAGGTAGCCTATGTGAAAAAGGTATAAGTAGAGTCAGATTATAGAAGGCCTTGAATGCTAGACTCAACAGTTTATATTTTATTGCTAATTAAGGGAGAGTCCCTGAAGGTTTTTGAATAGAGAGACCTTGTTAATATGGTATATTAGGAAGATTACTCAGGTAGTGATGGATTAGAGAAGAAATTGGCTAGAGACAAGAAAATTGTTGTCTGTAGATTTTTATGATAGTCCAGGTGAAAAGAGATGAAGATGTGAACTGGGGCATTTGTGGTGGGAGTTGAGAAGAGGCAACAGGTGTGAGAAATTGTGGATATTGACTTTTTTGGGCTGGGGAGAGTCAAAAGATGACTTCAAGACTGTGAGACTGAGTGACTGAGAGGGTGGTACTGCCAGTAACAGACACAAAAAATGTGATTCTCACTGTCAGATTCCTGAAAAAGCCACCTGTTCTCAGTGGCAATGCCTCCTCACCCATTCTCTTTTCTCCATCATTTTGCTTATACTCCCCTGTTAAAGAATGCCAGTGACTTACAGGGTTCTTGCAGCTCTCCTGGTCTTCTCTGCTGTATTTGAAATTATTGACCATCTCTTCCCCTAGTTTCTATCGGAAGTTCCACCACCATTTCAGACTCAAAACCAAGTTTATTATTTTTCCCCTAAAAGCTCTTCCTTCCTTGTCATGTGACTGTTTTTGGCGGTGGTAGATTTAGTTATGTGATATCTCCTATCTAGACTCTGAGCTATATGAGTCTGGGCCTTGTGTCTTTTCTAAACTCAATTCCTCCCCTGCTCTAGAACTGTACAGCTAGGAGCAAACCACTGAGCTAGCCTTTGAAAGTAAAAATGAAAAGTGGTCCCTGCCCTCCATTAGCTTATGTTTATACAAAGGAATACTACATGTAAACTAATTAGTTCTGTTATTTTTTTGAGAAGAAGGGGAAGAACACACTGACTAAGAGGGGACTAGAAAAACTGCCCCTCTGAGGTTGTGCATGAACTGAGCCCTCAGTGCCTTGGCACAAAGGCTTGTATAATTGAATCACTCTCAGCTTTTGGAGGGTAGGGATTATTCTTCATCTTTTAATCTCTGGTACCTTGCATACTACCTCCTGAATAAAGTTAAGTTGGATTGAATAATAACAAGCACAACTAAGACACAGAATTACTTGGATTTAAATTGGCTGGGGAACCTTTGTGAATTTGGGGAACTTGCTGTTTCAAAAAAATTTATCACTTTTCCATATTTGTACCCCTGCCATTCTCACTGAAAAGTTCTTAAACATATAAAGGAATTTCCTAGTCAATAATGCAGTTTAAAAGTTATTCAGAAATGGGATAGTTGTTCCCCACAGCTCCAAAATGCCAGAGTTTGTTCATGAACATAAAGGCAACTGTGTTATCCAAAGTAGATGCTAGGGGGCAGTTGGGTAGCTGGGTAGCTCAGTGGATTGAGAGCCAGGCCTAGAGATGGGAGGTCCTGGGTTCAAATTTGGCCTCAGACACTTCCCAGCTGTGTGACCCTGGGCAAGTCACTTGACCCCCATTGCCTAGCCCTGACCACTCTTCTGCCTTGTAGTCAATACTGACTCCAAGACAGAAGGTAAGAGTTTATTTAAAAAAAAAAAAAAGTAGATGCTTATGTTTGCCTTTTTAGGCTATAATCTTACTTTAAAACCTGTCCAGATCTTGCTTATATGGCTGTTGTCCTGTGACTGTTTGCAGAAGGAAGTGTGAAAAAAACCTTTCAATTTAAAGAATGTTGAGTTCCGATGTTGCACTAAGTAAGTGATTGAGTGCGTGATTCTGTGAGAAGGGCGGCAACTGAAACCAATTTTAGATTCAAGGACTTCTGGCCACTCAAGTTAAAAGAGTATTCTTGCCAAGTTCAGTTCTTTTATACACATATGTTATCATGAAGAGCAGTCTTACTTAGATGTCAGTTTCCTCATTTCTAACCTAAAGCAGTTCAAGAACTAATAACTGGTGAAGCACTTCGGATAGGTTTCCTTTATCTAATCTTCTCAGTTTTTGGTAACATTAAATCAGCAGTGTCATGTAAACAACTAGAGAGCCTATCCTCAAGTTAGGAAGACCCAAGTTCAAATCCTCTTCTGACCTGCTCTGGCTGTGTGACCCTGGGCTACTCACAGACTCTCTCAGCACCCCAGACACCTCTCTAAGACTGTCAGGTTGGAAAAGACAGTTCCATAGACTGAGTATTTATATGATTTGAGGAACATTAGAGAAAAGACAAGTTGTGGGTAAAATGGATCCTTTTTCTCACAATCTACTTCATTCTGTATTACTTGATAAAAAAAAAAATGATTATCATCTCCTGGTTCCATTCAATACTTCTTTTGAACAATCTATCCTGCCTCCTGGCTAATTTGCGCCTTCTCCAGCTTAAACTTTATCCTTGATGTTGAAGAGTCCTAGATATTCAGAATCCTTTTTTTCAGCTTTACTGTGGGGGGAAAAGAGAGGCAATATCGCCTAGATTCCCCCTGCATACTGTGTTAGAGAAGACTTTGGATTGCCTCTAGGTTTGTTTCAGGAGATAAGATTTGACCCAGTATATAACTGAACCCACGTATTCATCTAATAATGATTGAAGTTCCAGTAAAATTCTACTTCTAGAAAGTAATGTTGCTAGGTTGTTTGAGAGTTTTTGATAGAGAGGATGATTGATTCATACAATATTTATTAAGGATCTACTAGGCGCTTGTGCTGGACTCTAGGGAGATAAAAAGAGAAAGTGTTATTTATAGTATAAGAAGAAGGGGTCATACAAAGAAGGGATATGGGGAAGGGATGCATACAAATAACTTGAATATGTTAGGAAGTGATGTATAATCTAGAGCACGTGACAGATGCGAGGTGAGGGTTTCACAGAAGTATACACAAATAGTTTAGAATGTAATAAAAAAAAAAAACAAAACCATAGGAGTGGTAGGAGGGACATTAGGAAATCCTTGTGTTGGGAAGTAGAAGGAGTTTAGGGGTTAGAGACAGAGACCAAGGGTTTGAGTTTAGGATTCTATCCCTTACAAGTCAAGTGAGCTGGAGCAGGCAACTGGGCCAATTTGGCCCTCAAAGGCCTCACTTATAAAATAAGAGTTCACAGAGTTCCCTTCTAATCCTAAATCCTCCGATCCTATAATCATGGTAGAGGTGGTAAAGTGAGCCTCAGAAAAAGACAAGGATCTCTCAAGGTTCCTTAGAAAATATAATGAACTTAATAATTTAGAAAATTTAGGGATAGTGATGGAAATATTCAGAGATGCTATCTAATCCAGTTATGAGTTGTGTTCATTTTTGTTCTGTTTCTGTTAAGCCTCAAAGTATGAAAAATGTAAGGTGGAATCATGTTGTCTAAAATATTTTTATTTGAAAATGATATTCTTTTGAATCTAACTTTTATTTCCTAGTTTGTAATGACTTTGATGATAAATTGCAGTTCAACTAAATGTTAAAGGTCTGAAATTCTTTTTTCTTGTTCTCACTACAGTAGAACTGATAGATTAATATGGGGCTGCTGAGCTCATTGTACCCAATATCCTTGGAGAATTGGATGATTCACATAAGAGAATTTTCTAGATGGTTGTATTCTTGTCTTTTCAGGATCAGAGCTTTTTTTATTTTAACCATTTTGTATGAAAATTTTTCTGAAATATATGATTCATTATGCCCCCTTCCCTCCCAAATCAAATTTTGCAGACATTGTCAAATGTGATATCAGGTGATGTACTTAATTGTTTTTCTTTGACATTAGGGATGATTCAGTCTGGAAGGGGAGGGGTTGAAATAATGGCTTTTTTAACCCTTTCCTTCTATCTTAGTGTCAGTTCTAAGACAGAAGAGCAGTAAAGGCTAGACAATCAGAATTCAGTCACACAGCTAGAAAGAAATTGAGGCCTGATTTAAAACCAGGTCTCCCCTACTCCAGACTTGGCTCTCAATCCACTATGTCAGCTAGCTGCCCTGAGATAACTAAACAAAAGACATTAATAAAATGTATTTTAAACAAAAAAAATGTTAACTTATTTTTCCTACTAAACTGAATTACTCAACATAGGAACATACTGTAGAACATTAATCGAATGAGCATTTATTAAGTCCTATTATGTAGCAGGCACTATGCTATGCTATGGTGATACAATGACAAAAATGAGTTAGTCTCTGCTCTCCAAGAACTGTGAGAAAAAAAAAAAAGAACTGTGAGGTCTGGTGGGGTGGGGGTAGCACAGAGATTGTGTTGAAGAGTCACAGACACAGAAACTGAATACAAAGGAGTTTTTTAGGGGGTTGGGTTTGAGATACTTTAATACAGTGATGCCCTTGGGTGCTATTTTATTGTGCAGGGCTAGGTGCACCTCCACTGGCTGGCCTAAGACTTTCCTAAATTTGACCCAGCTTGATCTCCCACCCAGTCATGATGGGTTTGGTTGGTTCTTTGTTTCTCTGATGATCCTGTTCCAAAAACACCTATGGATGAATTTAACAGGGTTCCTCTCCAGCTACATGCTAGATAGAATCTGGACAATCTTCTTTGTCATACACTTTGTGTGTGTGGCCAAAATTATTGGGACAATATCTTTTTCACTACTATGGATTTCATTGGATAGGATTTGTAGTGTGCCATGGCTTAAAACAAGGTTTCTTAAACTGGGGTCTATGACTTTTTAAAAATAAATATTTTAGGGGTAGCTAGGCAGCTCAGTGGATTGAGAACCAGGCCCAGATATGGGAAGTCCTGGATTCAAATTTGGCCTCAGACATGTGGATTTTAAAATTAATATTCAATATCTCCAAAATATAATATTTATAAAGATTTATTAATATTTAACTAGAGAGCTAGAGAACACAGGGGAATGTTCACCACTCAATCAACGTGGAAGAGAGAGCTAGGGCAACAAGGACCAGTCACCACTCAATTCACCGGGAAGAGAGAGCACGGGGCAGAGCAACCACAATTATATACAGACAACATAGCAACACACGTAAACAGAAAGGAAAAGGAATTGTGGGTAATACAGAAAGGAATTTTGGGCAGTGCAGTTCCAGGGCTTCAAGATTTTTCAACTATACAGACACTTCCCAGCTGTGTGGCCCTGAGCAAGTCACATAATCCCTGTTGCCTAGCCCTTCCCACTCTTCTGCCTTAGAACCAATACCCAGTATTGATTCTAAGAGGGGAAGGTAAGAGTTTTAAAAAAAAACATTTTTATAATGTTATTGTGATATAATTGGTTTTGGACACCTGAATGTTATTTGCTACTAAATTAAAAACCTGGTTTTGACAAGGTCAGGGTTCATAGACCTCCCCAGAGTGTCTGACAAAGGGGTCCAGGACATAAAAAAAGGTAAAGAAGTCTTTTCTTGGTTCAGTCAATACAATGGCATCTGCAGTTAGGTTCACACACCACAATAAATAAGGAGACCTTCCTTTTAAGGTTCAGGCTTTACATAGGAGATTTCCTGTAACACTGGAGAACATATCTTCCTATTCAATATCTTCCTTGTCATAGTAATTTGTGACTCAGATCCCTAAGTTTTGGACTTATGTGGCCTGATCCAGTTGTGAGAGGTCAGAACTTTACAAAAAAATTGTTTTGTTTGTTAAGTTTCCACATAGAGTTGCTTTTTGTTTGTTTTATTTTTTGTTACATTTAACTCTTCACATTGTTAAAAAAATTGAGGGTGGTAAAGGGATTATATGGTTAAATATTTCATTTTTTATTAATTTTTAGGGGCAACTTTATTTTGTTTAATTTAGTTAAATTTTTATCTCCATATTATTCATTCTTGTAAGTGAACAGTCCCATAAAACCAAAACCCCAAAACATATGCCCAAATAAACAAGCGATAAATCATATGTTTTCATCTACATTTCTACTTCAACAGTTTTTTCTCTGGAGGTGTAGCTAGCATTCTTTTTCATAAATCTCTTAGAATTGTCCCAGGTCATTTTGTCGTTGTTAGTAGCAAAGTCATTCACATTTGATTGTTCTACATTATTGCAGTTACTAATGTTCTTCTGGTTCTGCTTATTTCACCCTGCATCAGTTCACATAGGTCTTTCCAGCTCTTCCTAAAATCATCTTATTCATCATTCCTTATAGCACAATAGTATACCATCACCATCATATGCCACAATCTGTTCCCCCATTCCCTAAATGAGGGACTTCCCTTTAGTTTCCAGTTCTTTGCCACCACAAAAAGTGCAGCTATTAATATTTTTATACAAATAGGTCCTTCCCCCCCCCCTTTTTTTTATCTCTTTGGGATACAGACTTAGTGGTATCACTGGATCAAAAGGTATGCATTCTTTTATAGCCCTTTGGGCATAATTCCAAATTGCCTTCCAGAATGGTTGGATCAATTCAGAACTCCATCCGCAATGCTTTAATGTCCTGATTTTGCCACATTCCCTCCAACATTTATTTTTTGCCTTCACTATCATATTGGCCAATCTGATAGGTATGATATGGTACCTCAGAGTTGTTTTAATTTTCATTTCTCTAATCAAGAGGGATTTTAGAAATTTTTTCATATGATTATTGGTAATTTTGATTTCTTCATCTGAAAACTGCCTATTCATATCCTTTGATCATTCATCAGTTAGAGAATGACTTGGATTCTTATAAATTTGACTTAGACTTTTATATACTTGAGAAATAAGACCTTTATCAGAGAAATTTGTTAAAAAAATTTTTCCCCCAATTTGTTGTTTCTTAGGGGCAACTTTAAGGGATTTCCCCTCCCCCACTTATATAAACCACTTAAGAAAGTTAAGAAACTAACTAGTTAGCCGAGCACAAGTACTAGTTTTTCTAGTGCATTATTTAGATATTTCAGATCCAGAATCCAGTCTATATATATTACCTCTAATCCTGAAGGAATAATGTTGTTAGGAAGATAATGTAGGAGTATGAAGTATGCGACCTTACTTGGTTATGGGAGAGTCTCAGTTGAGTTAAATAGCAATACTAACTTGTACCTGACCTTTTCAGCTCTAGGATCATATTCTAATTAATGCGACCACAAAACTTAACTCATCTTTCTCTTCACATCCTTGTCTCTTCTTAACTTCCTTATTCTATTTAGGATATTACCATCCTTGGACTCCTTGGCATACCTAAATATCATCCTCAATTTCCTACTCTTACCCCCAATTTCCAGTCTGTTGCCAAATCCTGTCATTTCTTCCTTTGTAATATTTCTCCTAACCAGCTTCTGACTCCAGAGTTGCTCTTGAGAGAGATCAGAATATATCTTAAATATACTTTATGTCTAGGTTTCCACAAGTGTGAGTAAAAGACTCTCATTCCTTAGGAAAGGAAGAGGCTGAGTTCTCTGTATAAGCACTGAAAATGAGGATGAATGGAGTCCACAACCACCTTTAGTCCAACTCACAGAAACTGCAAAAATGGTTTAAGAAACTCATAGTAGCCCATAAATAATCAAGTTGTTCTCTTTTCTCTCTGATGAATCCCACTTTTCACAAGGATCCCTGCAGTCCCACAGACTGAGGGACATCTGTAGTTTGGACTAAATCTTGGAAGAAAAGCAAAAGCAGGGCAATCCCTTGATGTTTCATTGAAGCCCCTCTTCTCACCCCAGGGACTGATGCAGTCTTCCAGCCTTTTGCTACTACCCTGAGTAGATGGATTCTTCTAGGAGGAAAACTTGAGATTGATAAAGGCAGCCCCCATTCCCTTCAGACAGAGCACAGAGCCAGAGTTCAGGTTTCTTGTGTCTTTTAGTTGTTCACTTAAGTGACTTGTTCAGTCACATAACTAGTAAATATTTGAGGCCAGCTTTGAACTCGAGGAGTCTTCCTGACTCCAAGCCTCTTGCTCTGTATGCTATGGTGATACCCAGTTACCTCCATTCCACTTTTGGTTGTGGCTTTATTCCTTTATAGAGGCGCTAGTGTACTATATGCTCTTTTTTTTTCTCTAAGAGGCTGGTTCTGTCCAGAAATAGCTTCTTCTCTCTCTAGAAGGCTGGATTCTGAGATTATATCCCTTTCCTTCTTTCCTTCAGGAGGCTGGGGTTCAGGAATTCTGAATATTCCTCCTGAAATCTGGGATTCAGGAACTCTGTTCATCATGTGGTTCCTTTCTTCCTTGCTGCCGTGTGATTTAAAGCGTGTGTGCCTCAACCACTACCCCTCTGGCCTGTTTCTAAGCACTCTCAACATACTGTTGCTCCTTCTCTGGGGCCTAGGCTAAGGAGCAGACATTGCCCAGGGACTTAAGAGTCTGTGCTTAGGGCTCCTTCTATGCTCAGAAGAGGGATAAGGGGGGAAATGATCTTGATACTGTGGTAAAGACTTCTTTTTATAGACCAGCCCAAAGAATGACTCCTCCCACAAGTCTGTTCCACAATAATACCAATATCTCATGATTATATGGTGATTTAAGGTTTGCAAAGTGCTTATGATATCTTTGTGAGGTAGGTGCTGTCCATATACACTTCGTGCAAATGAGTCAGTCAACACATATTTACTGGTATTTAAAGTACTTTATACTAGAGCTACAAAGAAAAGAGCTCACATTCGAATGGGGGAGACAGCAGGTCAGTGACCAGCTACAAATCCATAAGATGGATGCAGGGTAGAAGAGAGGCAGCCTTTGTGGAGAAGACACCAGTGGCTGGGGAGACCAGGGAAGGCTTTAGCACAAGGTAAGATCTAAGCTGCGTCTTGAAGGCTCAAGTTTTCAAGACTTCTAGGCATGGCAAGTGACCAGATAGCCAAAGGCCATGGAGGTAAGAGATAAGTGTCGGGCTCATGGGATAGTGAGTAATGAAGAAAGATGTGAAATGGCTCGGAAATACCTGAGACCGTGTGGTGCCTCCAAAACCACAGAGGTTTAGAGGTCAAAGGAGTTGGATTCAAATCCTGCCTCTAATATGCATTGTCCAGTGACCTTGGACAGATCACCTCTTTGGACCTGGATCTCTTCATCGGAAATTAGGGCATTGGTTGGTCTCCGAAGTCCCTTCTAGCTTTCGATATGTCCTAGAGTTGTCTGACTTATCCAAAGTCACACAGCTGCTGAATGTTTGAGGAAGGATTTGAATCCTGGTTTCCTGACTCCAGACCAGTGCTCTATTCAAGCCAACCAGTTCAACCTGTAACTGAAGACACTTTGTTGGTCCCTGCCAGGAGGGGTCTTTGGGTGTGTCGGTTCTCCATATGGAGCAAAGCCCCAAAAGGAAGTTAGGTGCTCCTTCAGTTGATTAAGTGCGATCAATCCTGACTTGTTAATGCTTAGCAGATTGCTTATAAAGTTCTTTGTGTAATCACAGGAGCTATGAAGACTGAATATGATTTTAATGTACACATAAAATTCTTACAGCTTAAAGAAAAATGTCTGTCACTTGATGGGCTGAGATCTACTGAATGCTAGAATTTAGGGTTCTTTGTTCAAATTAAACAGACTACAACCTTGTCTCACTGAATCCTAACCTCCTGATTGGTCATTTGGTACTAGTGGGAGCCATGACATTAGCTAATGGGCCATCTATTGTGGCTTCCCCCATCAAGTGCTGGGAGATATAAATGTATTTATAGTACTGAAATTTTGTATGATTCTTTCATCTCCAATATTTTCTTACTCAAGCCTCTCAGACCTGATTTCTAAAAGTCTGCTTGGGGTTGATATCCTTTAGCCACATGCTGTTCTTACCAGAAACTGTTCTATTTAAAGAACTTGTTTTACAGAAGCTTGAGGAAGAACTGGAATGAGTAGAACACAGAATTCTGTTTTTCAAATACAAAATTTGTGTAAAAATGAGTTCAGTTAATATTACCAGGTGATAGACAAATCTGAAACCCTCAGAGGGGGTATATTGCAGTTTGTACTGAACTTTGTGATTTCAAGTGGGTAACAGTATGATTCTTTATTGTTCTTCTCTCCAGATTTGGTGAGCCTGTTTCTTTTAAATGAAGAATTTTTAACTGCTAGAGTTAACCTGGACTCCTAAATATGATATATATGATTTGAATACTGGGGTTTTTGTTTGTTTATTTGTTTGTTTGTTTTTGCCAGTCCACAATAGACTCTGAGGATTGGCCTTTATTTGGGACTGTAGATTAAATCTGATGAGTGTAATCTAGTTTTCACAGTGCAGAGATTTGGCCTTGTAGAGCTTTCTTGGTTTAGCTTCTGCCGTTCGATTTAGTTGTTGTTTAGTCCTGTCCAACTTTTCATGACTCCCATTTGGGGTTTTTCTTGGCAGATACTGGAGTTATTTGCCATTTCTTTCTTCAGCTCATTTTACAGACAAGGAAACTGAGACAGATAGGGTTAAGTGACTTGCTCAAGGTCACACAGGCCCAGCACTCTACCATCTACTGTGCCATGTAGCTGCCCCAAATTCAGAGAAAGTTAGAGAATGGACTTCTGATCTCTCTAGGCTTCTCAAGTGCTTCTTTGTTTTTGTCTTTTTTTTTTTTTTGACCAAATTCAAGCTTGTAATACAATTACCTTTTAGTGGTTGATATTGGAAGACTGAATAGTAAAAATATACTAAATGCATATTAGTGACTTATTCATCTAATGCAGGGGTCAGCAACCTTTTTGGCTGTGAGAGCCATAAACGCCACATTTTTTAAAATGTAATTCCGTGAGAGCCGTACAGTGCTCACAGTGCCGCTCCTGTAACAGCGCCTGAAAAAAATTGACTTTATGGCTCCTGCAGAAAGAGCCATATCTGGCCCTCAAAAGAGCCAGATATGACTCGAGAGCCATACGTTGCCAACCCCTGATCTAATGCAAGGGTGCCTCACTTTTAGGGGAAAGTCTGGTGAAGCTAGGACCTCCTGTCAGAATAATGTCTTTAAATGCATAATATAAAATGGATAAAATTTATAAAGGAAACCAGTTTCTAAAATGTAGCATCAATACATGGGGAAAAAAAGTAACTTTTAGTGTTGGTGAAATTTTGTTTACTCATCAGAGCAACATCAGAATGCAAGGCTGGAAAGAGTAACTAAAGTTTTTTTGTTTGTTTGTTTGTTTGTTTTAGAAAGGGAAAAAAATTGAGTGGCACCTTAAAAGCCTGCCCCTATGAGAAAGGCCACTTTTATAAGACAGATCTTTCCTTGTGCTTTGAAGACTTGTAGGGCTCTCCTTTTTCAAAGAAGTCCTATAGTGGTAGGCATCAAATTTTGGCATACAAAAATTTTCCTTGGTAATTATTCTCTGCTTAGTTCATCTGATTTAAAGCCCACATTTTGGATTCAGCAATCTGATGTGCCTAGTGGAAAAAAATTAAGGAATACATTTTTGTTTGGCTGGAAGACCTTACTAGTATTTTTAATTTATTTGTTGATGTTCACTTTCATTAATGGATGCTTCCTTCATTCCTGCTCACCAGATTCCATAATTAGGGTCCCCGAGCCATATACTTTATGTATTCTTATGAGCCTCCTAGCAATTTGGTTTGTTGACCTCACTAGTTGACAAGGGATTCAGAGTACTCTATTGGGTTGTTTTTGTTTCTTGAATGCTATCATATTTAATATTGAGCTTCCTGGGCCAGTTGAAAATGAATTCTTTTAATTAATTTCTTGACCTATGAAGTTAGATTTCTTTTGGTATAATAATGCTTTACAATTATTATTTTATTTGATCTTCTAAACAACCTTGGGAGATAAGTGCTATTATTATCCCCATTTGACAAATGAGGAAACTGAGGCAAATCGTGGTTAAGTGTCTTGCCCAGGGCTATATAGCTAGTAAGTGTCTGAGGCTATATTTGGACTCAGATCTTCTTGACTTGAGGCCTGGCACTCTGTCCACTGCTTTTCCTAGTTGCCCCAGCTATGTATAGAAATAGGTTTTAACATATCCTCAGTTTTTTGTTAATGGTCTGTCCAGAAGCTATCCATTGCTTAAACATAATCTCCAAGTAGTTAATCTGTTAACTAAAGCAAGTTTTTAAGGTTTTACAAAGAGCATCTAGAAATTGGCTTATTTTTAGCCTTTCAGATAATGGTGGTTGGGATGAGAGGAGGAAGAGTAGAAAGAGGAAGGAATGAGGTAATGTTGATGGATATTTCAGGAATCCATTGTAGCTCTGGTCTGGGAAAATGATGGGCTGCTGTTGTAGGTTTGGGACTAGGAAGTTGTTGGGGCCTCATGTGATGCTTCCTGTACCATGTCTTTTGGGAGAATGGTATGGATCAGATCCCATGATAACAAGCTTCAGGAGATGCCCACAGTGTTCTAGTGAAGGACAGTGTTTTCTTACAATGGATGTTACTAGAAATGACACCACCAGTTTGTGGGCCTGTTCCTCCCTGCACCCCCTGCCCCCAACCTTTCTAGCCTTCTCTGGTAGAACTAACCAAGTGCAACACTCTGTTCAAACATTTAGAAAAATTCATTTGAATTAAGATACTTCAGTTGAAATGAAAGTAACTCTACAAATGGTAATATAAATGATAGAGATGAGGGTTAGAGAGGCTAGGCCACTTGCCTCAGGTCACATAGCTAGTGAATGTCAGAGGTATGATTTGAACCGGCTGTCTCCTGAAGTTCAGCACTTTGGCTGTCTCTACCATCTCTCTCTTGTAATAAAAGAAAACAGTCAAGCAAAGCTAAGCAACCCAGCTCTTGCTGTGTGCCACTTTGTGCTGCAATGCTTGGCTCCTATCCACCCCTCTGGCCTCTAAGTCTAAGACTGGGCATTTGAAGCAGAACACCTTATGGGCTCTCTGAACACATGGAAGGTTCATTCTTTTGCTAATAGTACTATTGTGAGTGAGTTTTGTTTTTGTTTTTGTCCAACCCTCACCTTCTATCTTAGAATCAATACTGTATATTGGCTCTAAGGCAGAAGAGTGGTAAGGGCTAGTTAATGGGGGTTAAGTGACCTGCCCAGAGTCACACAGCTAGGAAGTGTCTGAGGCCAGATTTGAACCCAGGCAGGACCTCCCATCTCTAGGCCTGACTCTCAATCCACCGAGCTACCCAGCTGCCTCCTGGGAGGGAGTTTTGAAAGATCAGTAGATTCTTCATCCTTGAGAGAGAATCTTATCCAATTTAATCTTCCTCATTTTCAGTAATTTGTCCATGTTGGGAGGCATGAGGAGGCACTGCATTGGCCTCTGAAGGTAGAAAGAAAATCTTTAATTCTATAGTGTAAGGCTGTGATTTGCTGGCACAGTATGTTTTGCCACGAGGAACTGTGGCTCCCTCCAAGATTGAAGTTTAAATTGGCAGCAGTGTAGGCGAGTCAGGAAACTTCAAGAAGAGCCGATGTTATGTTCACCTCTCCTTTGTTTGTGGTTAGTGGGTGGGTGTCAGAGGAAAGTTTTGTTTATTTTGAAACTACAGTGCTTACCATTCAATGCTGAGTAAGTAATTTTTATATTAAAATTAGTTATAATTTTTCTTTTATATGCAATAACTAATATCCATAGCCTAATGGCAAAGAGGCAGCATTGTAACGATTAAAAATGATAAAGGCTGATATTATGAGGAAAAATAATATTTTAATTAGGCCCATGTTGATAAAATTCAAATTGCCACCTGAGCCATTTTGTTCCATACCTTCCCTACTCCTCTCCGTCCCCCTGGAGCACTCAGGTAGCAAAAAGAGAAAGTCAAACGCCACTTCCCAATATTTAAAGCTGGCGGGCTTTACCTTAAAAACGTCTTCCCAAACAAGAAACCCGTTAGATCATGGAAAATGTAGTTTCAAAGTCCCCCACATGTCCACAGGAAGTTTGTCAAATACTTTTAAATGGGACCCCCTGAATTCCAAATAACACAGCATGTATGGTGGGGAAGCGCACCCTTGGGAAGGTGGGAAAAACACCTGCCTAACTTGGCTATGATTAAGGAAAATGCTTTTTACATCATGAAGTACAGTCAATGAGAGCTTTAAAAAAGTCATCCCCAGACACTTGCCTTTGATAGCCATATTTTTGTACGGTGGAATAAAGCCAGCTTCATGTCCAAAGTCCTGAATGTTGGATCATCTCTCAGTTAACCCCCAAGGGAAGGCAGCACCTCAGTAAGGAGGCTTTTGGTTGTTGGAAGTAGCCACACAGGCTCCTCCTGTTACCAGTGTCATCTCAAATGGTAAGATGGCCTTGGTTTCTGCAGTCCCAGATAGATACGACTTGAGGAGCTTTGAGAGCCCATATTCCCATGGAAAACACCAAACATCCTGTCAACTGTTGCTTTCAGAGGACAAGGAGGGCTTCATTCTAATCTTTATCCCTCACATCTAGCTCAATCCTGGTACCAAGTAGGTGTTGATTTATTAAATGTTTATTGATTGATATAGAATTGTCTGACTGTCCAGAGAACAAGAGAAAGTCACTTGGAAGAATTCAGATTCAGGATTCTTCAGTGTCACCCAGCACTCTCTGATTGAGACTGTTCGTGGTACTCCCACATATCTGGCAGCAAGAGAATAGTTGTGGCCCAGTTCAGAATCCCCAGGAATCCCTTACCTCTAAGGACATGCCTCCCACCACACCAGGGCCTGTGCTCTACTCGCCCTCTACAGGGTTTTGCCAGGAGATGATTGCCTCATTACCTGATGTGCTGTGGAACCTTTGTGGTGGGCCCTTTTTCAGGGTCAGTCATGATGCTTTTGCAGACTTCTCTTGTGGAAGAGTGATGAGGACATACATATATATGATCACACTAATGAAATCCATACTTTGATACCATATATGTTATGCTTAATTAGGGCAAGTCTAATCTGTACCTTGATTTGTAGTTAGCTTAACAAGAAGTATTCTGAACCAGGTAATAATTGCAGCCTGCCTTTACATGGCATTTACAGTTCACAAAATGATTTGTATCTCTTATCTCATTTGATCCTCTTGGCATTCCTTTCATTACCTTCCTTTTACCTAGGAGGAAAAGCTTCAGAGAGGTGAGGTCATTGCCCCAAGGTCATGCAGTCATCTAGGTCTCCTGACCTCCCACACTGCTGTGCTTTAGAACTTCTCAGGTTGATGACTTTTTCCAGAACAGTTTTAATCTCCTTAAAAATATACAGACAGCCTTTGTGGGTTCAGCTGGCCGCTTGCATGATCAGTTTGCGGAGCCTGTGTCATCTTTGGTTTTTGTCAGTAACTCGGACATTTCTTAACTGCCCTGGTGCTCTTGGGGAGTTTTGAAATGATGACTCCACCTGTGAATCAGGTCGTGGCCATAACTATTCTAGAGCCAGTGAAAGGCACTCTGAGAGGCTATCGTCCCAGAACATTGTCTGCCTTCTGTTGTGTTTCTGCATTTCCTTATAGGGTTGCTGTCTTACCAAATCTCTTGTTTATTTATGGCTCTTTTTGAAACAGCAACTACCTGTGTTCTGGTATATTCAAATGGCCTGTTATTTGACTTTTCAGTATGTATAGACTTGGGGGTTACTTACTAATTGAGCATGTTATCAAAAAAGAAAACATTAACAAGATAGGTGGCTCTGGGTTGTACCCTTTAACATTTCCTTAACACAATATTAACTAAGTGACTTAAAGTAGAGCATTGTTTGTGGTCCTTGTATCAATGCCACTTCAGCTCAAGATTCTCAGTCTTTGGGTGCAGTTTCCATTAAAATAAAAAGGGTTAAGCAATGGGGAATGTAGCCCCCATCCCAAAGTGTAAAAACACATTCAAGGTTTACTGCTTTTAACTTTAGAAAATTATTTTTATTTAACATAAGCCCTAAGCTTATTATGTAGCATCACAACTTAATATCAGATATGTTTTGTAGTGGGCTTATATCAGGATTTGGCTTGTCAGTGGTCAGAACTTTATTCATCTCTTTTATAAAAAAAGTTATTGATAACTGCTTGGCAGTGACCCAACCAGGAGTGAGTTCAAGACCAGACAGAAATAATGTAAATGCATATTAAGTAAAATTACAGGAGTTATATAGCAACTCTTAACTAATTATGAATCCTTGAAGTTCAAGAAATTTGGAGATCTTTTTGGAAATGGCATGAGTAATAAGAAACTTTCCAGCCCTGTGATTGGGCCACTTGCATGAGCCCACTTCTGAATTTCAAGTGCCAGCAGTCCTAGCTGGAGTTTAATGTGTTTCTTCCAACTCAGATTCTGTGAAGGTTTCTGAAAATTCTTATATTGCAGCAGCTATTTCCAAAAGGCCAATGGCTTGAAGTAATTTTCCAAATCCATTTTTGGCTTGTCATTTTTTAAATTTTATTTTATTTTTCTTCAATTACATGTAAAAACCATTTTTAACATTTTAAAAAGAATTTTGAGGCTTGAATTCTTCGCCTCCCCCCCCCCATGGTAAACAACGTGATACAGATTTTACAAGTGCAATCAATCATGTAAAATATTTTTCCATATTAATCCTTTTGTGGAAGTAAACTCGAAGAAAAAGAATTAAGTAAGAAAGTGAAAAAAAGTTGCTTTGGTCTGGATTCAGACTCCATCAGTTCTTTCTCAGGAAGCAGATGGCATTTTTTATTATGAATCCTTTGAGATTGTTTTGGATCATTGTATTGCTGAGAATATTGACTTATAAATTTTAGGAAAACCTTAAGGAACTCGACATTATGCACTTCCTATATATTTATAGAGTGTCTCTATGCTGAATCCATCCAGTTGTTCACAGCAGCCATTGAGTCTGACCCCCTGCCAGAGCCTCCTTAGCACCCCCAACATGTAGGCTTCAAGCCTTTGCTTGAAGGCCTTCAGGGATAGGAAGCACTACCTCAAGCAGACTCAAACTGAACTTGCAGTCCATTCCTAGAACTCTTTTCAATTAACTCTTTTTAGTTCTAAACTGTTTAGACCTCCACCCTCACTTTCCTCCAACTTGTCCTTGTGATATTCATTTTTAACCTGTATGAGACTTTACATTTACCCATATTTAGTTTCATCTTAGTAACTTTGACATCCAATAGACTAGCTAGAAAAGTCCTTTTTAATACTGGATTGCAACTAGTGTGTTAGCTATAAATTTGCTAAGTGTGCTTCTCAGAGTCTTTGTCCAAATAGCTGGTAAAAATATTCAGCAGTTTACAAAATAATAAGTACAGAGACTTCCCTTCCTGAGGCACTCCACTAGAGACCCACTTTCAATCCAATATGGAATCATTAATCATATTCTTTGAGTCTAACTATTAGGCCAGACCTGAATCTACCAAAATCTGCCCTCTTCCAGCCCATTGCTCTTTGTCTTTTCCACAAAAAGTAATGGGAGACTTGGTCAGATGGTTTGCTGAAGTCTGCTCTAGGTAAACTGTATTTATAATAGCACTTCCTTTACCTGTAAGTCTGGACACCCTGTCAAAGGAAGAAGGAAATGAGGTGAGTTTGGTGTGGCTTGTTCTCCATGGAGCCACACTGGCTCTTTGGGATTACCATTTCCTTTTCCAGATATTCATTAACCATCCTTTTCATAATATGAACCCATCAGTTCATGGGTTTGGAGTTTGTATATGCCATTCTTTTCTTGTTTTTGAAAATTGAAACATTTGCTTTTTCTAGTAGTTTGGTATTTTTCCTATTTTCCGCAACCTTTCCAAGATCACTGCCAGTGACTCAGCCATCACACCTGCCACGTCTTTCATTATCCTAAAATATAGTTCATCTGGGCTTGCTGGAGTGAAACCAGCTGAATTCAAATACTCTACTTTGCTCTAAAAATCTTGAAACATTTTTGCAGCATTTTCAGATTTTTGCCTAGATTGGAAATGGTTACTTTTTATTTTTCCCCATTTAAATCTTCTAAAGTTTGAATTCAATTAAAAGCTTTTAGTTGTTTCATCTTCTTATTTCATGTATGAGCCTGCACTTCTCTAAAAGAGGGAGAATGCCTGGAGGATAGAGAACTGGCCTTGGAGCCTTAGGAGACTCAAGTACAAGTCTTACTTCTGACCCATATTGGGTGTGTGACCCTGAGCACCAGGTCATGGGAACCTCTTGATCTTCAAGGCAGCTCTGAGAATAGAAGGTGCAGAAAATATACCATCCAGCAGTTGTAGAGGGATTCCTCTCATCTGGGAGTGCCCTGTATCAATAAAATCACAGGGCCAACCCCATCCCCAGTTCCTATCCTAGTTGACTTCTGAATAGCTTTTCTCTGTCGGTTCTTTCTATAGCTAGCAACCTTTCATTATGAGTTCTTTGAGTTGTCCTGGATCCTTGCATTGCTGATAGTAAAGTCATTCACAGTTGATCATTATACACTGCTGTTACTATATACAACATTTGCCTCGTTTTTCCCACTGCACTTTGCATCACTTGATATAAGTCTTTCCTGTTTTTTTTGTGATCATTTTGTTTGTCATTTCTTAAGGTGTTAATAATATTCCATTGCCATTATATATCACAACTTGTTCAGCCATTCCCCAATTGATCCCTTTAGTTTCTAGGGCTTTGCCAACACAAAAGAGCTGCTATAAATATTTTTATACAAGTAGGTCCTTTTCCTCTATCTTTGATCTCTTTGGGATAAAGACCTTGTAGTGGTATTGCTGGATCAAAGGCTATGTACAGTTTTATGACTCGTTAGGCAGTCCCTATCTCTTTGAAACTTTTTAACCATTCATTCAAAGTTTGATTCATGGCACTCTGATTAAGTAACTGATTAAGTAAGTAAACTGGCATTCTTGCCAGTTTGTATATGAAGACATTAATCAATAGTTTTTATTCTTCAGCTGGCTCATACCTTAGGGAAATAAATATTTCATGTGGTATCAAATCAACAGCATATTTTTAGTTTGATACAGACATGCTTGGGAAACAAAGGTATTGAGATATAATGTGTATAAATGTTAGGCAATATGTGCTTTTTGGTGCCATGAGTTCATAGAATGATAGACTACTGGACTAAGAATCTAGAGTATAGTAGAATTAAAGGGGCAGAGCTATAATTGGAAAGCCTACTAAGGCCAGAGCAGTTGTGTAGAACCTGCATATGACAAAGAGTCAACAAATGGCCATTTCATTTTCTGACCTGATAGAAGATTCCTCTGGAACATCTTGGCTGGGTGATCCTGGGCAAAGCACTTAAACTCTCAGAGTCCTGGATTACTCTCTCTTTGCAGAATAGGGGCCAGTCTGCAATAGTAAAGGGAATTTCCTCATTGGAAATTTCCTATGCCAGTGAAATCACAGGATCAGTCCAAAGCCCAAAAGTATTAACAGGACTCATTTTTTCCTTTCTTCCTCTTTTGAGATGAAGGCTCTCAGTCCTCAGCTCCTTGATTAAATTAAAAATTTTTTTTTGCCTCTCCAGTACATTTGGCCAAGTGGCAACAATCCATGGGAAAGGCAACAGAGGGCCCCACAATAGTCTTCTCTCTACCCTCCTTACCCACTGTTTTCAACTATGGAAGAAGAACAGCTAGACCAGGATGAAGGAACCATTAGAATGTAGTTGAATGACAGCCAGGATCCTGAACTGGTCCAAATCAGAGGTACTGAAGAGTGGGCTTTCTGGAGCCTTGTTACTATGAATTATATTTAGGTCTCTATTTGGGGCCATAGATTTTATTCAGACCTTGGAATTTTTATTCTGTCTCAAAAACCAGCCTCCTTCTACTTAAATACTTTCATCTGGTTATTTTTGTTTTTAAACAAAAGCCTACAAATGGGTTATATGTTTTCTTGAAGAAATAAAACCAAACAGACAAATGACTTCATTTTTTTTAATCTGTTTCCTCCATTTTTAAAATGAAGACAATTATATCTGTCCTACCTTCCTCCAGAATGATGGCAAGAATCAAATGAGATGTCTTTGTGAAAGTACTTCAAAACATAAGAAACTGCAAAACAGATATAAGAGGATATTATCATAAGGAAAACTCAAGCCTTTGGCAAGGACTGTGGGATAGTAGAAGGAGCACTTGGTGAATCATCTTCTCTTTGGGTTGGAAACTTGCACTCTGATGGCAGCAATTCAAACTCATTTGATAATTTTGGGGGGCGTTATTTTAGTGTCATTCACTTTGACTAGTCAGAGAATAATTAATGGTTGAGCAGTACTCATTCAAGAGAAGCTTGGGAAGATAGTGTCATGTGTAAGATGAATATTCCCTCATGTTAAAATTCTGGGGGGTGGGGGGGGGGAAATTTCCTCTGAAATTGTAAAGTTCTTTGTAAACATTAATTATTCCTCATAAATCCCAGCAAGGTAGGTAGGCTACTATTAGTGTCTTTTTATAGTCAGGAGTAGCAAATCCTAGGCTCTTAAATTAAGTGACCTGCTGAACAAGCCAAACCTAAGCAGAGTCCCCTTAATTTTCTGACCTAGTACTTGGCAAATTGGCTTTGGAGCTAGGAGCCAGGGGATCCAAATAAATGTAAGCTTTCAAGGAAAGAAAAAATAAAGAGGCAAAATAAGTCAGTATGATGTCATACAGCTTTGGTTTGCTTTTGGTTTTAGAGATCTTGCATCAAACCTGCATTGCACACTTTAGATGAGACCCAAATTAGTGTAATCAAGGGCTTATAAGATCTGGAAGGATCCTCTGGAAAGGCTCAAAGAGCTTACTGAACATATCTGATTAAGATACTTTCTGGTAGTTACAAGGGTGGCTGTCCAAAGTCTTAATTTTTTTTTGCTTTTTTTTTTTTTTTTTTTTAGCCATTATCTTTTGCCTTAGAATTGATATTAAGTGACTTACCTAGGGTCACCCAATTGGGATTATTTGAGGCCAGATTTGAATCCCAGATCTCCCATTTCCAGGCCTGCCTCTCTATCCCTACAGCCACTCAGCTGCCCTGTCCAAAGTCTTGAAAGCCAAGGCTCTTCAGCCTCCTCCTATTCCCACCCCAACTAGAGCAGATGTGGTGGTGGCTGAAGTGCCCATATCTTCCTGGTATTGTTAGCATCTTTTCAGAAATGTAAAGATAACATTGAATAATGGAGAGAAGACTGATCTGGGTGTCAGAAGATCTGAAGCGATGTATAGTCCTGACAATTGTTTGCTGAGAGTCCCCTAGGAAAAGGTTTTTACCTCAGTTTCCATATTGTAAAATTAGAATAATTATACTTACCTTGCCTATCTCACAGGGTTGTTGTGAGGGAAAATGATCTGTTAACCTCAGAGTGTCACTGGTTATTTTTAAGTTCCTACAATGAAAAATATAGAATTTAAAAATAATACTTGTTAATAGGTTTTAGAGATAATAAGATTAATTAATAGGATTAATTGATCCTGTAAGAGAAAAAAGAAAACTCATCATTTTAGCTAGGATTCAGTGCTTACTATTTTTGTAGGGCTGGATTTAGTTTAGCTCTACATCTGGTCAACTTTATAAACTATAAAGACTACTTAAAATTAATTTTCTTTTCTTCGTAAGACTTAGTGTTGATTTAGAGAGGGAAGAAATCTTAGTTGATATAGTAAGCACTGTATAAATGTTAGCTGCTGCTAACTAAGCCAACTCTCTCATCATTCAGGTAGGGGGTGAAGTGGTAGAATGCCATGACTGAAGTCAGGAAGACATGAGTTCAAATGTGGTGTCAGGCACTTACTTAGCTATGTTATTGTTGTTCAGTCATGTCCAACTCCTCAGGACCCATTTGGGTTTTCTTGGCAAAGATACTGAAGTGATTTGCTATTCCCTTCTCCACTTCATTTTACAGATCATGAAACTGGGGCAAACAGGATTAAGTGACTTGCCCAAGATCATCCAGCTAGCAAGTATCTGAGGTCAAATTTGAACTCGGGTCTTCCTGACTCCAGGCCTGGCACATTATCCACTATGCTACTTAGCTGCCCATTTAGCTGTGTAATTCTGGGCAACTCACTTAACCCTGCATTAGCCTCAGTTTCCTTATCTATAAAATGTGGAAAATAATAGCACCTAATTCCAGGGTTGTTTTGAGGATAAAATGAGAAAATAATTGTAAAGTGCTTAGCCCACTGCTTGACACGAAGTAGGTGCTATATAAGTGTTATTGTCATTTTTAGAGAAGTGACCTACTTAGAAGACTTTGCTGAGGACACAGAAATTGTGAAAAAGCTGGGACAGATAGTGTTCTTTTGCATTTTGCCTTTCCTTTACAATGTTCTAGGTCTATCTAATCATTCTTGTCTCTGCTCTTTTAAGTAAAAAATTTTGAGCTATAAACATTTATTAAGTGCTTTCTATTTGCCAAACTCTTTGCTAGGGAATGGGGATTTAAAGACCAAAATTCCCTGCACCCTTCAGGAGCTTCCCTTCTATCAAAGGAGACAACATGTACCTGGATAAACACGAACAGAAGATTGACTTACAAAGCAGACCCTTACTGTACCCATCCTTGGAGGGGAAGGCTCCAGGAGCTGAGAACTGGAAATGCTCCTGAAGAAGTAGTTGCTTTTGCAGCATCTTCTTGAAGGAAACCAGGAACTCCAAGGAGGGCATTCTAGGCAAGGAGGACAGTGAAGACACTGGCACAGAGGTGGCAATGAAGCATGGAATATGAAGAAGAGAAAGTAGGCCAGTGTAGCGGTACCATACAATTTGGAGAAAAAATAACTGCAGAGATTCTGCTACCATAAAGTGATAGGACAAAATATGCACTCTTGTATTTAAGGATTCCTAAAGAAGAGGCAGTATGGCGTAGTGGTTTAAAGTGCTGGACTTGGAGTCAGGGAGCCCTGGGTTCAAATCCTACCTCTGACATTAGCAGGGCAACCATGACTAAGTCACTTAAGCCCTCTGAGTTTCAATTTCCTTATCTGTAAAATAAGGGAAATGAACTAGTGGTCCGTAAGGATTCTTTCATCTTTCAATCTGATTCTATGATTCTTTCAGTTAAACCATTTAATGTCACATCTGCTAGACAAATATCAAAAAATAAACCTTAAGATTACCTAGTTTTAAAGAATTTCCTTCTTAGCAATGTAATGCAGCTTTAAAAAGTAAAAATTAGACATTTTTCTTGGCAATCTTATTTCATAAATTTCAAAATTAATTTATTCAGTTTCACAGTTCCACAAACAGTGTATTGGTGTCCCAGTTTCCCCACATCTTCCCTAACATTTATCATTTTTATTTTTTGGATATGTTAGCCAATCTGATTAAGTATGAAATGATATCTCAGAGTAATTTTAATTTGCTAACATTCACATAATTTAAGAGAATCTATTTGAACCTTTCTATAACTTTGAAGCCCTAATTAACAAACATAATTTCTAGTTAAAATGTACCACAAGGGCAGAGCTGGGGGGGCTTAGTGGTTTGAGAACCAGGCCTGGAAATGGGGACTCCTGGGTTCAAATTTGGCCCCACATTTCCTAGTTCTATAATCCTGGGCAAGACACTTAACCCACAATGCCTAACCCTTGACGCTCTTATGCCTTGGATCCAGTACACAATATTGATTCCTAGATGGAAATAGAGTTGTTTTTTTAATGCACCACTTTTTTGGTTGGGGGAAAAATAATTGAACCAAGAGTTCATGTAATTTGAAATGGAAAGAAATCACAAATGTTTTTTAGGCTCGTAGACTTCTTTGACAATCTAATGAAGCCTATGGATCCCTTTTTAGAACTGTGTTAATTGTTTAATTACATAGGATTACAAAGGAAAGTAGTCATATGAAAACATAATAATCAAAATATACATATTTTAAAAGTTCATTGGGGGGCAGCTGGGTAGCTCAGTGTATTGAGAGTCAGCCCTAGAGATGGGAGGTCCTAGGTTCAAAGCCAACTTCAGACACTTCCCAGCTGTGTGACCCTGGGCAAGTCACTTGACCCCCATTGCCCACCCTTACCACTCTTCCACCTATGAGCCAATACACAGAAGTTAAGGGTTTAAAAAAATAAATAAATAAAAGTTCATGGCCTTTAGGTTAAGATGTCCAGCTCTACAAAGGCAAAACAAGAATTCCCTTTTCCCCTCAATTATTTCACATAGTTCTAGAAATGCTAGTAATATCAGTAAAATAAGAGAAAGACATCAAAGACACAAACATTCATGAAGGGAAGACAGAAGTATTTCTATTGACAGATAATATGATAGTTTAGGAAACCAGAAAATGAGCAAAGAAACTAATTGAGACAATTAAGAGCTTTAGAAGTAAAATAATAGAATACAAAATAAATCCATAAAAAACACCAGTATATTTTCAAAGCAGTAATAGTGGCCCAGGAGAAAAGAATAGAAAGAGAAATCTCATTCTAAATAACTACAAAATATATAAAGCATCTTGGATTCAGTTTGCCAAGACACTTAAAACATCACACAAAAATTAATGAAATAAGGAATAAATTAAATAATTGGAAGCATACTTATTGATCATAGTTAGACTGCACCAGAAGATTTACTTTTATAACAGTTGAATTTTCATAGAGTTATTTTACAGTTAGAAAAAGAGTCAAACAAAATTCAATTGAAGAAATTGAAAAAGGGGAAATGGCACTTTCAGACATCAAATTATATTCTAAAACTAATAAATACTACTGGTACTAGTTAAAAATAGAAAAAATCCTTAATGGAAAAGATGAAAATGAAAGAAACAGAAGTAATTAATCTCAGTGATCCAGTATTTGTTAAATCTTAGAACGCAAACTAATTGAGAAAAGACTCTTTATTTGACAGTAACTACTGGGAAAAACAGAAAGCAATTTGGCTAAAAATGGATTTAGACCAAGGTCTTATTTTTTATCATGAAAACTTACAAATGGATTCTTGAATATTAAAAGTCTTATCACAAAAAAATTAGAGGAAAATGGATGGAACTAATTTGCACAATTATCTGGCCTTACACATATGTAGTTGGAAAAGAGGGGAGTACAAGTAATAGACTTGTAATGTCTTAGTATTATAAAAATAATTTTGACTTCACAGAACCCCTGAAAAGAATGTCATCCATCCCCAGGTGTTCTCAGACCATACTTTGAGAGCCATCATTCTCATATTACTCTTAATGAGACAATCACATTAGTCCATTACAAGGAATATATATTTTCTGGGCTTCAGGATCAATAACCTTCAATTCAAAAAATATTTGTTAATTATATAATTTATATTATTCACTTAGAATGCAAAGATATATGAATAAAACATAATCCTTGTCCTCAAGGTGCTTACAGTCTGATAAAGGTCCAAAGGACTGTTTGAAATCAAACCAATATTTGGTTCCTCACTAGAATTATTCTCTCCCCACAACTTCCTGTTATATTACTTGAACATTACTCCGGTGATTTGGGAATGAAGATAGAGCCTAACTCTCATGGGGAAAATAGCATGAGATACGTGAATGAGAAATTGAATAATAAGCAAATGGTATATATAGGGGAAAATAGCTGAGAATGATTTTGGAAGTAGCTGAGTACTTAACCAGAACTCAGGGAAGAAAATAAGTGACAGTAGCACTTTTTCTGGAGTGAGAATAAAACTTTACCTTTGGTGTTTCTGGAGCAGTAAGATCATAGCAAACGGTGTTATTTGTAGACTCTGTCCCCAGAAATTGGGCATTGAGGAAATCTTCACAATCCTTTTCAAATTATTGCATAAACCTTAAATAATATTATTTAAGGTATCATTTGGTTTCTGGCTTAACCTTTTGAGTAATACCATGTGGACATCTGGAAGAGGGAACCAGGGATTGCAGTTGAGAATATCTTTTCTTTACCCAACCACACATTGACCTTATTGACCTCAGATAAAGAAAACTTTAGAAGTTAAGATTTACTTCTTTTTTTCCTAATACGTTGATGTTGTCAACCTATCTCAAAAGATACAGTGCAGCAATATATTATATCTAGCCTGTTGAAAGAGATGGTAACTAGTGGACCCTTAGAACTTTTACCACTTGTCCATCAGAGAAGTTTTAGATTGTTTGCTTACTGCCAAAAGAAAAGGAAAAAAAGAGCTGCCAGCTTTCAGAAAGAGAGGAACAATGGGATCCTCTCGAAAGGACAGTTTGCTAATTTCATCACTTTAACACTCATTGCTACAAACATATATCTTCTTTTATGTAATTTCCCCAGGAATATGTCTGTAAAATGGAAGGACAGCTTTT
Source organism: Gracilinanus agilis (assembly GCF_016433145.1). Taxonomy (NCBI): domain Eukaryota; kingdom Metazoa; phylum Chordata; class Mammalia; order Didelphimorphia; family Didelphidae; genus Gracilinanus; species Gracilinanus agilis. The sequence goes on along the minus strand of NC_058133.1, from coordinate 487,779,830 downwards.
AATTTTTCTTTATTATAAGCATATTGTAAAAACCGGTTGTAGCAAGCATTACCAGAAATTCATATTTCATACTTCTTTGGAAATGAAAATTAGGTTCACTTTTTGGAGTGAGCATTTTGTATTTGCATAGTTCATTAATTTTATTTTTAAATAATATTTTATTTTCCAATTATGTATAAAAACAATTTTTAACATTCATTTTTTTTTCTTTTCTTTTCTTTTCTTTTTTTTTTTTTAAACCCTTGTACTTCGGTGTATTGTCTCATAGGTGGAAGATTGGTAAAGGTGGGCAATGGGGGTCAAGTGATTTGCCCAGGGTCACACAGCTTTAACATTCATTTTTAAAATTTCAAATTCCCTCCCTTCCTCCCTCCCCCCTCTCTGAAATGGCAAGCAGTTTGATAGAGGTTACATATGCAATCATGCAAAACATATTACAGTATTAGCATATTGTGAAGGAAAACACAGGCCAAAAAAAAAATTAAGAGAAAAAAATATCTTCATTCAGACTCCACCAGTTCTTTCTATGGAAGTGGATAGCATTTTTCATCATGGGTCCTTTGGAAATGTATCATTATATTACTGAGAATAGCTAAGTCATTCACAGTTAATCATCATGTTCTTTTGGTTTTGTTCACTTTACTTTGCATCAGTTCATGTGAGTCTTTCAAGGTTTTCCTGAAAAACATCCTACATGGGACATTCCTGAAGGACTTATGGGAAAGAATGCTAACCACATTGAGAGAAAGAACTATGGGAGTAGAAATGCAAAAGCAAAACATATGACATCATTTATCACATGTATCTATAGGTATGTGATTTGGGGGTATAGGTTTTAAAATGCTTTATAGAAAAAAGAATAATATGGATATATAGGTAACAAGTGATAACATTTGTACAACCCAGTGGAACTGCTTGTTAGCTCTGAGAGGGGGAAGAGAAGAGGGGAGGGAAAGAAAATGAATCATGTAAACATGGAAGAATATTTAAAAATAAAAAATATCCTGCTCATCATTTCTTATAGCACAATAGTATTCCATTACAGTCATATACCAGTTTGTCTAGTCATTCCCCAATTGATGGGCATACCTTTACTTTACAATTCTTTTCTACCACAAAAAGAACTGCTAGAAATATTTTTATACAAGCAGATCATTTTCTTTAAAAGAGATCTCTTTGAGATGCAGATTTAGTAGTTCTATTGTTAGGTCAAAGGGTACACAGATTTAGTTGGATCAGTTTAAAATTTTGCTGACAATGCATTAGTGTCCCAATTTTCCCACATCCTTTCTAACATTTATCATTTTCCTTTTCTATCATGTTAACCAATCTGGTAGGTGTAGGGCAGGTACTTCAGAGTTGTTTTAATTTGCATTTCTCTAATAAATAAGTGCTTTATAATATTTTTTCATATGACCATAGATAGCTTTGATTTCTTCACCTAAAAAATTGCATGTTCATATCCTTTGACCATTTATCAATTGGGAAATGACTTGTATTCTTATATAAATTTGACTCCATTTTCTATATGTTTGAGAAATGATAGTTTTATCAGAGATACTTGCTGTAACAATTTCATTAATTTTGTGCAAGTTGGAAACTTAAGCAATCAATAATAACTTACAAGGCAAAACTGAGAAATGATGCACTGAAGGTCCTGCTTAAATGCTGAAATGTGAATAATGATAAAATGAATACAGTAGGATCCCAACACATACAGTCAGATATGTTATTGGCAATCAAAAAAAAGTAGAAAAATATATTTAAAATAAAACATTTTAATTATGTGCTGAATCTACAAAATTTTCCCAACCGGTATAAAGCCTCACAGCAGTTCCCCCAGGTTCTCACATTCTTGCTCCAAGAAGTGAGAGTCGTTATATTGTTTTGCATCTACCATTAGCTTAGGCATCAGTTTTTATCCAGATTACTCACTTGTAAGAAGTTCTGTCCAAGTGAAAGCAGTGCTTCTCTTTCTTTTATTAATGGTATTTGGTTATCAACAATGGCTCTAAAATTCAGGAGTAGTTGCAAGTAGTTTTGCAAGTAGTTTTAGTAGCTCTCATAAATCTAAGAAAAATTGTAATGTAGATATGTTTGCATAAGAAATATTCATTCAATAATGGGGTTGGCTATTGTGCATGATTTGCAGCTTACACAAAGGGTCATGGAACATATTGGTCTGGTAAAATGAGGTCCTATGGTATTTTTATGGTCACTTTTGAAACAAATTAGGTGATAAATCCAAGTTACAAATCTCTTTAAAATTAACAGAAACAATCTTTCTTTGATTAAGAAATAAATTAATTAGACTCACAGAATCCTAGATTTAGAGCTACAAAGAACCCAGAAGTCATCAAGTTTAACCCTTTTATTTTTTATAAATGAGGAAACTGAGAATCATGTCTGAGGTCATCCAGTTAGTAAGTGGCTGAGATGGGATTTGAATCGTCCTCCTCTCAACCCCAAGTCCAGTGCCCTTTCCATTATATTTGTGTCCAAGGAAAACATCTTTGAAGGCAGGAGCTGGCTTTTCTGTATTGTGTAGTCATTAGTTCAGCATACGGCTATTGCCCTCAGTAACTATTGTAGATGATGAAAAGCCATATGTCAACCATTCAACTTAGGGAAGTAATTTGGTTTGCTTCTTTGTGTATTATTTTCTGGATCACAATGAAAAAAGCATACTTGATAAGAGATGTCTCTTTGTTTTCTTAAATAATAAAATAGGAATGGCGAGTGGCCTCAGCTGAGGATTTTTCTTTACCCTTTGTGGCCATTAGAAGTTATCTACCTGTGATAGAGGCAGTAGATGTCCACATTTTGCTCTCTTTAAAGACTTAGCAGTTAGCTTTCATTTCTGAAGTGAACATTAGGAGCCCCAAGCAGAGCTCAGTAGAATATTAACATTCTGAAACCAGTGTTCCAGAACGTAAATTTGCCAGTTTTCTGAAAACACAGGAACACAAATGGAAAAATCCACCCAACCTGCTTCATTGACTAGCTTATGATTCCAGCAGTGGGCCAGATGCAGGCAGTACTGCCAGCTGTGCTGCATCTGTAAGCATTTGTGCTGCAGAAATCATTTTAGTAGCAGATGTTGGAAACAGCAAATCAAGTGGAAGTCTCCTTGGGAAAACTAGTCCCGTCTCCTGTCTTCTTGTTGCCCCATAACCCTAGTCACCAGAGTTTCATTCCTCAAATACCATCTTGTCTCTTTTCTTTTTCTTGTTGGATGACCTTTTTTGAAGGTTCCGAAGTGCTTAAGAGGGCCTAGAATTCTCAGTTCAGTTGGATTCTTGTGATGTGGTCATGTGAGTCAACAATTTGTGTGGAAGTCTTTTTACATGGGGTTACAATAAATATGCACAAGTCAGAATCTACTCTGACCTTTAGAGTATCTAGACTGCACCAGAATTATAGCTGTCCAAAGGAAACTGTGCTCTTATATTCTGTTTTGAGATAAAAAGGCGGTTCGTATTGATAGTAGATTTTAAAGAGAAAACAATGTTATGTTTGTTTAAAGAAAGAAAAATAACATTGTTTTATCTCAAAGTTGCTTGGGTTCATTTTCTTATAGGAGCCTCAAATAAACAGTGATGACATGGGAGTCCCAGGTAAAATAGACTATACTGATTTTTTTTTGTTAGTTTATTTTTGCCATTCATAGATATTAGATTTCTTGCATTCTGATTTCCTAACTCTTTCAACAAAGGAGCAGGAGGCCCATATCTTATTTGTTCCACTATGACAAATGCCACATCTCTTTTCACAAGTAGCCTAGATATTTTCATATTCCCCTAGATCCAAGGGTCATTCTTGAAGCTCTAACTCTATCTAGGATTCACTCTCCATTAGAGAAGGCTAGACAGTTCTGAGGGTTTTAATGGACTTAAAGTTGTTGCATCCATATGCAAGAGTCTGGACTGGCTAGAGGACAAATCATAGGCAACCAATGTAGGCAGCTAAACAAGAAGGTATCTCTGAAAGTAGAATTGTTTTTACCCAGGAGAATCTGAAGCTCTAAGGAAACAGAGGAGGAAATAGTGCATTCAGCTATATAATTTGCTAGGCTCAAGACTTTTGCCGTCAGCAAGTCTTAAGGTTCTGGAAAGAGTGTTTCGGCCATGAGTTGGCCCTTAGAGCTGAGAGGCCTAGTTTAGATGCAGTATTAATGAGTAAAAAATTATTGATCGTGCTAAGCTATACAGTACTCTCTCTTTACTTGGAATGGGGAAAATATCTGAGGGTGAATCGTTGTAGCATTTGTTCCGAAGTGGCCTATCTTTAGAGTATTTTATGCTCTTCAAAAATACAGATCTCAGTGACATTGAAAATATTGTACACTAGTAGCTCAGTGTCCAGGAACTTGGATTCTATGTTATATGCTTATTGACATTATTTCAAAGATTTTCAACTTTTGAGATCATTTTTTTCTTTTCAGTTTAAGTGGATATGCATCATAACTAGTGTTTTTAATTTATACTACTCATTGGCATTTGGCCAGATCTGTTTGGTTTGCCCTTAATTCTTTAACCTAGGGATCAGTGTCCCTTTTAATCATTTTTCTTTCTTTGTTTTTTCCATGTGATCTTCCTTTAAGATTTTATCAGTTTTTAATTTCTTTTCTCAAATTTGTACTCTAAAGAAAACCAGTCTATTATATTTGCTAAACAGTCTTATTGGTGTAATTTACTCTCTCCTTGTCCTTCTTCCTTTTTGTCCTAGATCCAAGATAACAACAATCATTTTGATATGAGTGGAAGCAAAGAGCATGATAAGATTTAGAACCAGTGCTATTCCTTTCTCTCTTCCAGGTCTTTTTTCAGGTCCTGGATTATGATATCCCAAGCTGAGCCTGGTCTTTCCTTAAAGAGCATGATATATGAAAGTTCATGTGATGATTCCTTTTCACAAAGAAGACAGAATCTTGACAACTAATAGCTCTCTCCCCTACTTCTTCACTATTTTCTAACCTGAATCTCAGGCTTGTTGTGGAAGCCAGACTACTGGGGCTGCCTCATTTCCAAGTCAAGTTTTTATATTGTCAGCTTCTTCTTATCCTCCTCAATCTCTGTTGTTAAAATAATAATAAATATGATTATCTCTCTGCCTAGGAACTTGATTTAATTGTGGATCTATGTCAGTCTGAAATTTTAGGCATAATTTTACATTCCTTTCTATTGTGGATTTAAATGAGATTTAATATTTCAATATTTAAAGGTTCAATTTTCTTTTTGTATCTGACTTGAATTTGGGTTATAAAAAGGCTTCTCTATTATTTCCATTTGTCTGTAGGAAAAAAAAAAGTGTCCTTACCTACTTATATAAATGACTGGCACTTACTTGTACAGAGAATAAGACCCAGTAAGAAAGAACCTGACTACACAGTTGCTAATTTGATTCTTCTGTCCTGTTCTTAGCACAGTACTAATCACTTTTCAACCTTTTGGCTAAGATCAAGCATATACTTATCAATATTAAAGAAGATGTTTCATAGGTGATTTTTTAAATTGCAGAAACTTTCCGTTTTAGGACAGAAGGCAAGATATCAGAAAAAAACCTCTAATGAATGGCAGGATTTGATTGACTTTTTGGAGAAGTCCATATGAGAGTTAGCAGCATGATTTCTCTAACATTAGTTTCCTCATCAATAAAATGATGGTTTTGTATTAGATGCTCACTGTTGTATCTTCCAGCTAGACTGTTCTGTGATTCTATATCTATTCTACTATAAGGATGCCTCAATGATCATTATCATTAGGAAATGTGATTCCATGCAAAGAATTTTCCAAATAACTAAATCTTGACTCTTTACGTATTAAATCTTATTAAAATGTTACTTCTCAAATAGAGGATGTGAACCATAATTGAGTCTATTTGGGGTGATTCTGGATCATCCATTATGATCAGTAATCACTATCTTTACAGAGTTTATTTTATCTTGCCTTCTTGCAATGATCTCATTTTTGCCTTCTACAAAACAGTCATTTATCTTACTTTATCCAATTTTTGCCCGTATTCAGTGCAATGTAGTTGTGTAATGATGAGCATCACTTTAGTGCTGGTAAGGTGGCTTCATTGAACCAGGTATGTGCAAAGAACAGTCAACATAGGATGCCCATATAGCTGTTTTGTAGCAATCAGAAATCTTTGCAAGCAGAAAAGATCAAATGAACCCTGGAAAGATTTGCCGAAAACATTCTTTCAGGTGCCATAACATAACCATGGATGGCTGAGGAACCTGTGGAGGCAATATCAGAAATGAGGCTTCTTTATCCTGACTTAGTGTTACAGAAACAGTCTTAAACAGCAGTGGGCACTTCAGATAGGAGCAAAGTTACTAATCAGAAAAAAGCTAGAGGACACTCAGTCCAGTTCCAGCTATATGCCAAACACCCAAAAGGTAATTAATCATCAGAGAGCATATTTTTTTAAAAGAAATGATAGCAGCAACTACTATTATTAAATCTGTAGGAATTTATCAGGCACCTACCCAAGTAAGGTACTGGTAATACAGAGAGTTGATTCCTACTTGAAAGAAGCCTATATTCTGGTGAAAGTACATATGTAATACATATATACATACACAGAGACACATATCAGCTAAGAAGACTCAACTCCCTGAGTTCAAATTTGGCCTTAGACACTTTCCTAGCTATGTGACCCTAGGCAAGTCATTTAATTCTCAGTTTCCTCATCTGTAAAATGAGCTGGAGAAGGAAATAGCAAACTATCTGTGTGGCGCTGGGCAAGTTGCTTAATCCTGTTTGCCTTGGTTTCCTCATTTGTAAAATGAGCTGGAGAAGGAAATGGCAAACCACTCTAGTATCTTTGCCAAGAAAACTCCCAAATGGGGTCACAAAGAGTTGGATACAACTGAAAGTACTAAACAACAATGACAAATATTTACATTAAGCACAAACTCAGAGTTTGCAATTTGAGATAGTCTAATAGCTTTGCTGTCCTATGGTCATGGACAATACAAATGACTTACTGGTCATCTGGAAAATACAAAAGATTGGTCATGAAGGGACAGAGTAAGAGTGTGTTTATGCTTCGACTCAAATCCAAACTGCTCCTATAAGGAAAGCAGCTTAAGCATATGCCTTATTGCTAGGAGGCTGGTCTTGCAGAGAATCTTAATGTTCAGAGGAAAGAATAGGACTTTATGGGATTACATGTTCACTTCATTTTGTACTTTTTACTCTGTGGATATTTAGCTGGGATCTGGCTGACTCTTGTCCAGTTGGTTTGATTAACCAGAGAATTTTCTTGAGTAACATGTCTCCAGGCCATGAAATGACTCTCATCTGATTAAGCACAAGCAACAAGGTTCCTAACAATAACCATCTCCATCTTTTGCCCTTTGAAAAATATTTAGTTAATCATAAACTTGTTCCTAAAGTGGTCTTGGTTAGAGGAAATGGCCCAGGGTTTGAGACATTTTATTGTTTTTGTTGTTTGCTTTATTAACACACTTGCTACATGACAGTGCTTTATAAATACATAGATTCTATACATATTATGAAAAATACATAGATTACATTCTCACCATGTAACATAAGGATCAGATTTCTTTCCTACTTCTAAGAAACCATATACCTTATATAACAGATACAGAAGCTAACTCCAATCCAACAAGATTTATTAAGCAGTTAATATGTGCTAGAAATAGAAAGACAAAATGTAAACTAGGAGAATAAAGTAAATATACAGTGAAGTATATACATGGTATTTTGAGAGAGAGGGAAAAAAAGAGTGTGCCAACAACTGAAGACTTCCAGTACAAGTGGCATCTGAGCTGACCTTGAAGGAAGCCAGGGATTCTAAGAGGCAGAGACGAGAAGGTTCATGGGAAAGGACCTGGTCACAGCTATGGGGAAGCAGCAGGTAGAGCCAGCAGCTGCAACTTCTGACTCTTGTGGAACTGTTCGCTAAGACAACTTCTCTTTTAGGTTTTGTGAATTGTTGGGTAACAGTTGGGTAATGGCTACTTCAGAGTATTATACTTCTATAACTTGAGTTTCAAAAACATTCTGTTATGCAACGCTTGTTTTTACTCCTCTGGTACTTAGCTAACAATCTTAGCTAATATTTTCCCCACATCCCACCCCTAATAATATGCCATTTAAAAGGATGTTTCAAGGACATCTATGATGGTCTTTTTGTGACTTTTGAAAAGATTCTTAAGTGCTTCCTACAGGGCGAAAAATTATTTTCCTCTTTTTGGTTGAAGCTACATTTCAGCCCTTTGAATTACTTTTTCATTTTTGTTACTTAGATAGTGTTCTGGGTAGAATTTAGAAATCATGATTATTGCACTGTCATTCATGATTATAGGCATATTATGCTTAATACTGAAGAAAAGCTGGCTGGTTACATAGAGCCATAATACCTTGGTTTGGCCATAATAGGTTTAGGCTGTAGACCTCAGCCTTACTGGTTCAAAAACTTCCAGAAAATAATCATGGTAAACTGAATTCACAAGATACTAATCAAAAGGTCATTTTTCTCAATTTATAAGGGGAAATATAAATGGGAGAAGAGCCTTGATGAAATGTTTACACAGGACATTTGCTACCAGTTTGTTAGTCCAAAAGAAAGGTTTTCAGTCAGAAAAGGAGTGGCATGTTCTGGAGAATTTCCATTAAGCTAGTGAGTTTTAAACTTCTGGAGACTAAAATATACCTAAAAGACTGTGTTTAGTTTGTAGTCTCAGAGTCCTCTTTCCAATACTACATAGCACTATTGAAGAGACTGATAAATTTTTCCTTCTGGTTCTCTTATCTGAGCTCTCTATAGACCTCTTTCATGAAATCAATGCCATGGGCAGGTTATAGAACAGTTGTTTTAAGTTTGAATTTTCTTTACATTGGGCAGATTCTAGTTTTATGTCTCCTCAATTTTCAAATAGTGATTGATAGAGTATTTTTCAAACTCATATATCTCTTATGTTGTTTTCCTTCTGTGCAGCCATCTAATTTACAGCCATTTAATGTTGATTCTTACTTGTTTCCTTTCCAAAGGTTGCAATATTACTGTTTCAACCTTCTAAATATGGGGATACATTCCAACAGTTTGAAATCTGTAGCTCTTTATGCATTGACTGCAAATACTAGAACTTCTAGGATGTGTCTCCACTTAGAGGCAAAATGATATGGTGTAAAGAGAGCTGAATTTGGAAGCAGAACACTTGAATTATAATCCTTTCTTTTCTACTTAATAACCTGTGGGCCATTGAACACATAAGTTCTTTGGACCTTAGATTCCTTATCTGTTAAATGAGAGGGTTAGACCAGATGATCTAGAGAGACCTTTCCAGCTCTAAAATCCTATAATTGCTATGATTCTAAGTCAAGTGAACATCTCTGATTCATATGAACTCTTTCAGAAGTGTAAATGTAATTCAGCTTTTTATCTCTATAAATGAGCATTCAGATGAGGGGGAATGTGTTCCAAACCTGGGGCCAGATGGGAGATGAAATGTGCTGTGTGAGGAGCAGCAAGAAGGCCAGTGGAAAGGAGAGTAGTGTATAATAAGACTAGAAACATGTATTGAAGCCAATTTGCCAAGGGTTTTAAATGCCAAACAAAAGAATTCATCTTTGATTTGAATGTAATAGGAAGATACTGGAGTTTATTGAATAAAGAACGACTTGGTCAGACCTATACTTTAGGAAAATTGAGAATGCATTACAGTGGGGAGAGATTTGAAGCAAGGAGATCAGAGGTGTGTTGGGAACTTAAACTAGGCTATTCACTGTAACAGAGAGAAAGGAACAAGGTAGAGATATGGTAGAGCTAGAAATAATAAGATTTGGCAACTATTTGGATGTGTGGAGTGAACAAGAGTGAGAGATAGAGGGTAACTAAGGAGAACCTGGGCAACTGAAAGATGGCATGATACTCTTGTAAGAAATGGAGACATTTGGATAAGCGACAGTGTTAGAGGGAGAAGATAATCTCTTTTTTGGACATATTGAGGACAAAATACTTGTGGACATCAAGTTTGAAATATCCTGTTGGAAGTTAGTGAAGCAGGACTGGTATATAAGAAAGAAACTAGGGCTAGTATATAGTCCTGAAAGTTATTTGCATAAAGATAATAATTATCATCTTTGCTGATAAGGTCACTAAGAATGCATTTATTCGCTTTATATGAGTTATGAATTAGCTTCAATATTTAAACAAAATCTTTGGAGTTAAAAATGTTTTTTGTTTTGTAAAATATCCTAGGTCTTAAGGTTCAACCAGCTATATGGCACAGTGGACAGTGTGCCAGGCCTGGAGTCAGAAATACTTCTCTTACTAGATAAATTGAACCAAAAAAAATAAATAAGAAAGAAGTAAGTGAAGTGAATGAAATGTTAGAAAAATTAGAGTTATCTAGAGAAAATTGAATAGGGATAAAAAGGTATATACCTTCTTTTCAGCAGCACATGGTACATATACAAAGATTAACCATGTACCAGGGTATAAAAACATCTCGTACAAATGCAGAAAAGCAGAAATAATAAATGCAACTTTTTTAGATCACAATGAGATAAAATTATAAGTAATAAAAGTTCATGGAGAGGCAAATTAAAAATTAATTAGAAACTAAATAATCGAATTCTTCAAAACTGGTGGATCAAAGAACAAATCATAGAAACAATTACGATTCCATCGAAGAGAATGACAATAAGGAGACACCATATCAAAATCTATGGGATACAGCCAAAGCAGTACTCCAGGGAAAATTTGTATCCCTGCATGCTTATATCAACAAAATAGAGAAAAAGGTGGTCAGTGAATTGGTCATGCAACTAAAAAACTAGAAAAGGAACAAATTAAAAATTAGATAAAAGCTAACTTGGAAATCCTAAAAATCAAAGGAGAAATTAATAAAATTGAAAGCAAAAACCATTGAACTAATAAATAAGAGTAGGAGCTGGTACTTTGTAAAAAAACAAATAAAATAAAGTACTGGTTAATCTAACCAAAAAAAGATGAAAATCAAATTAACAGTATAAAGATGAAAAGGACAATTTCACCTCTAATAAAGAGGAAATTAAGGTAATTATTAAGAGCTATTTTGCCCAATTATATGGCAATAAATATGACAATCTAGGAGAAATTGGTGAATATTTACAAAAATATAAACTGCCTAGATTAACAAAAGAGGAAATAGAATATTTAAACAATTCCATCTCAGAAAAAGAAATTGAACAAGCCATCAAGGAACTCCCTAAGAAAGACTCCTCTTTCTGAGTTCAAATCTGGTCCTAACATTTACTAGCTGTGTGACCTCAGGCAAGTCACTTAACCCTATTGACCTCTTTTTTGATCTAGAGAAGGAAATGGCAGACTACTCCAGTGTCTTTACAAGAAAACCCTAAATGGGATCATGAAGAGTCAGACATGACTGAGAAAAAAAAAGACTGAATGAGCAAGACCTCAAGATGAAAGAATAACACAAAGAAATTAAAATATAATAGGAAAACTCATGATATATTTTATTAGTAAAACTTATGGTACTAAGAGACATGGTAAACTATAACCTCATTAACCCTATATTCCAAATTTTCTAGGACAGTTCTGATTTCAAAAGTTCTGATTCATTCACAAATCATCAATCTCCTGAGGTCAGACTATGCGTGTATTCTGAATTTTGCTTCAGAAAATATGGTCAGTGTAGGGCATGATTACAAACTTGTTAAATCTTCATCATTGAAAATCAGTGTTTCTGGGTAGTTGGACGTTGTTAGTAAAATTTCTCTAATCATTTGCCTGTAGATGAAATTTTTAGCTTTAGAACATTGCCTTAGAATATTGTACTTGTAAGCCAGATTGAGAAGCACTGTGCGTGGATGAGGCAGAGGATGAAAGTGAATGTGTATATGGTCATGCCAGACTGTCAACATTTCTTCTTCATTACTGTGTAACAGCTTTTATTAAGCACATGTACTTGAAAAGCACAGATTTTGTAACATCTCTATTTAGTAAATAAAGTAAGTTTTGTGCTCACCTTAATGTGCAAAATACAAACTCAAATTCTTTGTGCCATTTCTCTTATAACAAGTATTGTTGCTGCTGTTCCATCAAGTTTTTGGTGATCTTTCTAGACATGACTTGTCTTGAGATGGTCTGGACCAATGATTTTTTTATAGAATTTTCCCAGGGGCCTCTGGCAGGTATGTAAAGTTCCTGAAGGTCCTTCATATATTTATATGAACAGTTTGCATTTGTCTGTATAGATCAGCATTTTGAGATGATTTTAAAGAGAAAATGTCATTTGAAGGTGTGATTTCTTAACCTCTCCTTGCCCAACTACTATTATCAGAACAAATTTCACATACCATCAAAATACAGGGGGAAAAGTGAGATTGCATAACACCAAAGGAAGTGATGGGGAGGAACAATGAAGGCCACTATGAGGGCCACCAGATCTTTTTTTACCAGGTCTCTAATGATTGCTGGGTCACAGTGGAGAAAATGAAAAAGGATTTCTCTCATCTAACATTCTTAGAGTTAGTGCTATATAAATATGCCTTAGTTACAACTAAATATTTGTTCAGTGAGTTGAATATTATTAGATGTTAGCAGCATTTTAAGATACTGTGTACCCTGATGAATTGTTTCATTTAATAAGTATATGACACATTTGTAATATAATTTGAGGAATATAAGTGTAGGTTTTAAGGCTTCTTAAAAGGTCCTTCAAAAGGATTGCTGTAAACATGATGAAATATTCATAAGAATGAAGCTTTTGAGAGTTAATATGAAAGTGTATTGATTAACTTGTCATATTGTTTGTAAAAACTATTTTCTTGTTTCTCTTAGTATAAACTAGGATAAATCACCAGTAAGCTTACAGTAATGTAAGTGATATATTAGCAAAATTTCTTTTGTATCCTGAGGGCTTTGGAAGAGATAATTGTTAACTCTTGTTTGCCATCTTATCTATTATAAGGCATCTTATATTTGAAACTAAGTTCTTATTCTAATTAATATGAAACACAATTAAACCAAAATACAAGTTGAGTCAGCCTGGCATAAAGGATAGATCACTGAACTTGAAGTCAAAGAGACCTGAGTTCACAAGGCACACTAGTTAGTTATATTGTCTTCCTTGGGCAAATAAAGGACTTAATTCTCTGAGCTTCAGTTTTCTTATTTGTAAAATGGGATTAATATTACCTGTAGTAACTACCTCATGGAATTGTGGTGAGGTTTAAATAAAATTATCTTTTTAAAGAACCTTATGAACTTTAGAAACAGCATTTAATGTCATATATTATTTAGAGGGGAAATATTTGGTCCTTTCATCCTTCACAATCTTTCCCTCTCCACTTTCCCCCCTATAAATGCAAGGGGGAAGGGTAGAGAAAATATTAGTCGAGCATTTTTTTATAGTAAGAATTTTTAAGGTTTTGCTGTTTTGCTTACTTTCTAATAGAGATAGAAGAAGGGATTATGGAAGAAAATAGCTGAATGTAAAGATGTAAAGAAAGCAAGCAGGATTTAGCCAAAGAAGGAATAAGAGAGACAAAAAGACAGAGGGATAAAAGGAGGAGCTGGACAGTTAAGGAAGTAATCATTCTTAATTTCACTTTCCTTCAAATAAGTTTATTTACATTCTAAAATTCAATCTCCTTGACTTTTTTTACAAGTTGAAACAGAACTCTCAACTTTGATAGATGAAAGGTATGAGTCAATAGGGGTAGTTTCAGAGTCATTATGTAATGACAGAAATCCAGACATTAATAGTTAGAAGATTATGATGACATAAATGTCTATACCGTGCTCTGTCTGGGGATACTTCTGTTTCTGACAGCTGTCATCCAAATATCCAACTTCTGACTGGGCTTAATGAGTCTGTTTGATTTTTTTTCTTTGGCATGACTTTGCTGATCATAAGGCCACACGTACTCTTATTGGTTTCAGCTAAAATTGTTTGACTTGTACGTTTTATTTTCCTTTTTTTGCTCTAAACAGGTTCTTTAAAGTGGTGGGAAGACAGGAGAGAAAAGGTCTAAATTTTTTCTTGAAGCCTGGAGGACTTTGAATAAAACAAGAAATCTTTCTGTATACCAGTGGCCACTGCCTCTACTTATTGGTTTCAAGCATGTGGGTTCTATACCTTCAGTGGGCATTTAGTTGTATCTTCTGTTCCAAAGCTCCTTGCTGAACAGCCACCTTCCAAATGTGTGCTACTGGTCACTAGAAGAACTTTACATGAGAGTATATGAAAGGTTCAGAGCAAACCCATGCCTACTCTTGTGAAAATGCAATTGTGCATGCTAGCCACTGTGATCTTCTTAGAGAAAGGACAGTGTACTCTTGTTTTATGAAATCCAAAGAAGATATTGCAGCTAGCCAGATTTTCCCCACTTGACTTTTTAAAGCACTTCATCAATCACCTTACTAACTTTGTGATCTTCACACTATCACTAATCAAAATCTCAGCATGCTTTGCACCCACGATCCTATACTGATTTAGTGACTTCTGGCTTTCCTCATTTACTTGTGGACATTTGGATCACTGAAATGATCTTGTTTGCATTACAGAGCTCTCATTTGGAAGACAGTGAATCAGCGATACTTTGCTGTGAATGTGAAGAATCAGAAATCTTTACTGATTTCAATGTACGTAGGTATATATTTTTATGACCTCTGACAATGAAAACAAAGGCTTATTAGATAGCCTTGGCACATCAGTTGACTGGTATAGTACCTAAGGCAGCATTCCCTTGGGCTTTAGTTTGTCCTGAAAAGTACACCCACTCTTGGCCCATTGAATGGTGTTGAGTATCAGGACTACAGGTTAAACTGGATTTCCTCAAAAGAAAATTCACAATGGTGAATGAAGGGTTTGATGATGGATTTTTAAAAGAATGACCCTTTCTAATTAATATGAATGTGCTGAGTACCAGAAAACTAGCAATTGAATGTTTAGACTGGATTTCTACCACCTTTTCCCCTTAAGATAATTAATATCAGAATTGAGTTGAATAACTTAGAAAACCATGTTGAGTCTATACAGATACTATTAAACTTGATAACAATTATTATTTATTTAGTCCATCAGTGAACATTTATTAAATGCCTACTATGTTCCTGACAGTATGCAGTTTTGTCATTATTTTCTTTTTGGGGGAAGGAGAAGGCAGGAAGAATACAGAAATGTTTTAAAATATATTATCTATCATATCATGGTGATAGAGCATTGCTATGGAAAGGTGGAGAGGCATCATTATTTTCTGTTATAGGATAGGATCCATCTCTTTGAAGTATATTTCATACTACTATGTTTTCTCCCCATTTTTTACCCCATCATTGCATTTAGTTCAGAAGGTAGTAAAAGTTCCTTTATTTCCCAAGTCATTTGTTTTTTTTTTTTAATTCACTGACTTAAAAAGTTAGTTCCATAAAAGTCCAGTTGACACTCAAATATTTCATTGTGGGGAAATCAAATAGATGTTACCTTGACTATTTAGATACTTTTTGCAGAATAAATGCAAATGTGGACAGTATATTGTATTTGAATGCATAATGTTTTATCTCATAGAATATCTGCCAAAGTAAAAAATGTAGAACCATGGAAATTATTCTTTTCTCTACATACAAAGCTTCGTTTACTAGTTACCAGCTAATGTTGAGAAGTTCTTTTTTCCCATGGTTATATGCACAAAATTAACAGAGCCTCAAGAACATAGGCATAAAGTGTTGTGACTGTTGAGAATGCTGATTCAAATAAGATTAAGATCAGTAGATTTCAGAACTGGTTATATATTCTTAAATGTAGTATATAAATCTTTATGACCTTTTGTAAGGTGTGGTGGTTAAGAGAAGGATGCCTATTAGAGATTTCTTCTGCTTCTCTTGCCTCCAACTTCCTAGTTAACTTTTGGCCAGTTCACTTCCTGCTGACCTACCAGGAAGAAATATTATGTGGCCTAGGTTTTGCATTATAGGTCCTTCCTGGAGGAAAACCCAAAAGATTTATCACACAGTTTTGGAATGGTCCTGTGAAGCTTGATCTTGCTTAGATTCACTTTTAGATGGGAGACCCCTACCTTCAGCTTTCTCTTCTGTAAAATGAGGGGTTAGACCAGATTGTGTCTACATTCCCTTCCAGCTCTAATCTTTGACACATCATATGAGCTTCCTGGCCTTGCCTCATCATTTCTACTTCAGAGTAGGTCCCAGACATTTCTGATGTCAGGAACATAGCTAGCTCCTTTGGTTTCTCTCATCTCTCAAGGCAGAACCTAGTCTGAACCAAAAGAGTTTTAAGGATTGAGTCAGTAGATGTTCCTACAGTAGCAGAAGGAAAGAGATGAAACAAAAGCTGTCATTTTTATACTTCATAATGTGGTTAGGCTTATTTATATAAAGTGAATTTTCCTGTACTTTCTACTCATCTGCTCTATGCCTTCGTCCCATGAGTAAGGATGACATATTGGACATATTGAATATAATAGCTTGCATTGATATAATGCTTCTCTCTCTCTCTCTCTCTCTCTCTCTCTCTCTCTCTCTCTCTCTCTCTCTCTCTCTCTCTC
>NC_058133.1:487699647-487753433 GCF_016433145.1 Gracilinanus agilis | reverse complement strand
AGAGAGAGAGAGAGAGAGAGAGAGAGAGAGAGAGAGAGAGAGAGAAAGGGAGGGAGGGAGGAAGGAAGGAAATAAATAAATGGTTATGGACTGATGGTTTCTTAGGTAGTACTCTTTTCTTGTTCCTTATACAGAGAAATGTTCACTTTTGTTCAGAGGCTTCATGTTCTCCTTACAGCTGCTAAAGTGATTTTCCTAAAGCTCAGCTTTTGTTGTACTACCTGGCCCCATCTTTACTCTAGAATCAAATACACAGTCCTGTTTGATGCTTTACAGCTCTTCACGGCTGATCCCTACCTCCCTTTCCAGTGCTCTTGGACTTTGCTTCCCTCCTCACACTGCATTTTAGCCATAGTGGCCTCCTTGCTATTCTGCACACAGACAACATTTCATCTCCAGTCCACATGTCTTAGCACTGGCTGGACCTGTGGCCTGTAATCCAGTCCTACCTCAACATTGCTTCTTGGATTTATTATCTGCAAGATTCAGCTCAAACATTATATTTCCTGGCCTAGAAAGCTACTAGGATGTTCTCCCCCCAAACTATTTGGTATTAATTTTGTATATATCATCCATGTTCTCATATGTACAAGACCCCCAGAAGAATGTTCTAGGTGTATAAGACCCCCAAAAGAATGTTCTAGAGAACAAGTTTGGGTTTTTTGATCCTTAAATGCTTGTTTGGTCAGGTTTTCCTCCTTGGGTATCTCTGAAGTCTCTTTAGGCTAAGAAGATTGTTGTTTTTAATTCTGGACTGTAAAGGAAAGTCCCAAATTCACAATAAAGTTTACCTATAAGGCATCTTGAGTTTTAATATGCTTCCGTGGAGATAGTCCCCACACCAATGGAATTACAGAACCTTGTAGTAATTTTATCGTGTGCATTCTAATCAAAGCATAAGTGATGATGCCAGGTTTGGGAGTCAGGGACCTGTCAGCCTTGAAGTCAACTTGAAAATCTTGATTTTTTTTTTAATAGACTCTTAGAGTTAAAGCTAGAAGGAGCATGAACCTAACCAATCCAGCCCCTTCGTTTTCAGCTAAATTAACCAAGATCCAAAGAGATTAAATAACTTGCCCAAGGTCACCAGGACAGTAAATAGCAGAATTAGAATTCTACCTTAGGGCCCAGGTCTCCAGCCACACCACTGTTTTCATTCTTCTGGTCCTTAGCAGCAGTTGTTTCTAAAGCCAATAATGTAATTAGACTGGTGGAAACAGGGCAGCTGTTTGTTTCTTTTGTTTATTTCTTTAAATAATTTATTTTACAAGCATTTGTTATTTCTCCTTTTTACCACCCTCCACCCCTCAAATGCACTAAACAACAAAAGTGCTTATAGCAGATCTGCATAGTCTGGCACAGCAAATTCCCATACTGGGCTTGTCCAAAAATGTAGGACTTATTCTGCACATTGGGAGCCATCTCTTCTCTGGTAGGGGGTGGATTCTGTGTTTCATCTTTAGTCTTATTTTATCTTTAGTTTATTCAACGCATCGATGGATGAACATTCTAAAGTTGTTTCTAAAGTTTCTCTATAATGTTGTCATTGTACAAATTGACCGCTCAGTTCTGCTCACTTCATTCCGTGTTTGTCTACGGAGGCTTCCTTCTGCAAGGCCTCTGAATCTCCATCTCATCATTTGGAGCACAACAATTTTTCAATCCATTAATATAACACAGTTTGTTTAGTCATTTTCTAGGGGTTAGGACACTGCCTTAGTTCACACTCCCTTGT
Source organism: Gracilinanus agilis (assembly GCF_016433145.1). NCBI lineage: Eukaryota > Metazoa > Chordata > Mammalia > Didelphimorphia > Didelphidae > Gracilinanus > Gracilinanus agilis. The sequence goes on along the minus strand of NC_058133.1, from coordinate 487,751,698 downwards.
CCAGAATCATTATAGTCATGCAGCTCCGCAAGGTAATCCATTGCCATCTCCATCTCTATCTCTCTTATGGCTTCTCCTGGTATCATGCTCTGCAGGTATGTTGGGTCTGCATTGGTTTATCTTGGAAAGTGAGGAAGTCATTTTCGTGTAATCCAATTTGGGCAGGGGCTGGCAGGAGGAGAGCCACAGCTCTTCAAAGTCACACTACATACAGAAATTCCTAGCTGCTCCTCATTGTAGTGCATCTATTGGTGATCCAAGTCATGAGTTCTTCCCCTTTATCACTTGCAGACCTGTCTAACAGCCATTCCAGGGCTAGGAGAGAAGCATACGAAACCAAAACCCACTGTAGGGGCAGCGACAGAGGAAGAGGAAGTCTGGTACTGCTCCTGCCTTTCACCCTGGCTATGGCTATCTATAGTCATGCTCCAGAAGGCTTGCTTTGCACAAATAGCAGCGAAGGGCTCTCCCCCTTGCAAACAACTTAACAAAATGTAGTTGCTTGGTTACTTCCTTGACTCTTTGTTTCCTACAAATGCTAGGGAACTGTATAGTGCCAGGTTGATCCAGATTAATTGTTGACAGTCTTTGAAATGTTAATAATGTCTCCCCCAAAAATTGCTTTTCCAAAATAGAATGTTACAACTTAAAGAAAGGTTTGAACACTGCTGATTTCTTGAATCAGTGAGCTGTGTAGTTCTAGCTTTGGATAAGGTGGTCTTAAGAGTTTAGCATTTTCCAGGGAACAGCCTACAGTGTTCAGAAAATGTTTTCTCTATTCCATGATAGTTTTTAACAGTACAAGATGCACCATGCCAGCTCCTCATTGCCTGACTGTGACTCCAGTGAATTAGTCACTACTGGGAAGTAGCTGCACTTCCACCTTTGACCTATTTTGAAATGAACCAGATTGGAGCACAGTATTTATGCCAGAGGCCTGCAGAGTCTGGGATAGAAGAAAGGCATTTATACCCATGGATTCAGATTCTGCCCAGCCACACTTTGTCATGCATGTTAATCTAGTATGGAGCTCAGGAAAAGGAGGTGGTAGGATTTCAAGGGGAGCTTGCAGGAAAGGGGAAAGAAAATGGGCATTTCTGATTTGGGCCAGTGAGAATTCCTTGTAGTGAAGTTTGTTCATTTGCCCTCATTAACTCTTTCCTGTGGAGAAATGGTTTACACAGATGGTCTGATTCTCAATCTAAAATAATAATGATGTTGAGACTGAAGCTCTCTGTCTTCTGTGCTGCTCCTATTTCCTGCCTTGATGGATTTGGCCATGTAGCTAACTAGCTGCCTTCTTTCTCACTCAGGGCATTTGTAAAAAGTAGAAGACAGCAGCTCTGTTTGTCTACAGTGGCAGGGAGAAGGAGGAAGGAGACACATATGTTTAGTTTGGGCAGAAATAAGGCATTACCCAGCTGCTGTAGGATGACAGAGGATTTTCTTGCTCTTATTTGCTACCCAGATTCAGATTTTTTTTTTTTAAGGGAATGGATATCCCAGGAAAGTTTACATTGCATGTGTCTCTATTTTGATCTATTGTACTCAACCGTCTTTTGGTACTTACAATGTGACTTACATAATAGCAATACTATTACAGGCTAAATCAACATGTACACTTTGACATATATATAATATGCACACACATGCACATACAAAATGTATACAGAAAAACATACAAGTTACACAACATTCTGTAACACTCTTGGCTTCTAATTATACCACTGTTATTTCCTGAACAGTTTTGTCTGTACTTTTTTTTTAATGGTCTGATGAGGAAAGTACTCGACTAGGAGTCAGAGGACTTGGGCTCAAGACTTTTGCTCAACTATTTCTTAACTCTATATTTCAGGCTAGTAAGAATCTCAGTGTGCCTCAGTTTCCTCATCTGCAAAATGAATGTTAGTTGAGATGACTCCTGAGGTCTGGTACAGCTTTGAGTACTATGGAACCTCCCCACTCCCACCCTGTACATACTATCGGTGTGATCATGGATCGGTCCTTTCACTTGTTTGAGCATCAATTTGCTCATCAGTAAAATGGGATAACATTACTTGTATCGCTCAGTACTGTTGTGAAGAAAATGCTTTGAAATCTTCATGAGAATTATTATGGTTCTTTCCTGACAGTTCACTAACTTCAAAATGTATGTATATGGCCAAGGCCTTTCTGAGTGGTGAATATTTCGCTTCTGTTGAAACTTCCTTTATCAGATTTTTGGAAAGGAACCAAAGGAGTGAAAAGGATTTATTTTAGTGAGAAAAATAGTATTTAATTTAGGAAAAAAATTTAATCCATAGCCTCTTTATTTGCAGAAAGCTTAAGATTTGGACTGTGATATTCACAGATGACAACCATTCCCTTATATTTTTGATCTACTATTGTGGGCAGTAGGGAATTTCCTTTTTAAATTGCTTGGATTTTCATCGACAATAGTGGTATGCAAAACAACTTAAGGAAATCTTGTCCTGAGATTCACCTGTATGTATCCCTGAGTATTTTTTTAACTTGATTTGGCCTCTTTCTGACATCAGCAGTAATTTGTGGTATGAAAGTCAGGGCCACATAGGGATAATGTTTAGAAGAGGAGTATTTTTTTTCATACAGTTCACATCAAGTTGAAGAGGAAGACCTTTAGGGGAAACGAAAACTGAATGAAGGGTGAACTAGTTTCATCTATTAGAGCTCATAGCATAAATCCATTTAGTGCATTCTTAAAATTGGTTAAAAAGAAAGAAAGAAACATTGAGGTATATAGAACTGGACTTTAGTAGTCCTATCTCACCTTAACATCAAGGTACAGGCCAGAGCCTTCAAAAACCTGGGATGTCCTGTAAGCTCCAAAGCTAGCCTAATGTTCCCACTAGTTAGGGAGGTGCTGATGACAGCTCTCTACCTAAACCTTTTCTCTCTGGCCATAGCCAGACTTTATTGGATATTGGGAAGTGCATCAGGGATAGGTGGAACAGAAGCAGTTATGTCTTGTCAAAAGCAAAATGTGACATTATTGGCCCCCTAGCTTGATGCCAGAGCCTTCAGGCCTCATGCCTGCAGAGTACAGTTGTTCTGATCAGTAGACACCTGGATCAAAGACATCTTTCTTGATGGCTACTTCCCTAGCTATTCTGTTGTTTCCCAACCTCCCTGTTAAGCCTTACATTTATCAAGCTAGAAAAAAAGAGAACAAAATTCATTTGGAAGAACAAGAGATCAAGAATATCAAAAGAATAAATTTTTTTTTTAAAGTAAAGGAGGGAAGTCTAGCAGCACCAGCATTTAAACTGTATTATAAAGCAGTAAATATCAGAATTCTCTGGTACTGAATAAGAAATAGAAAGGTAGATCAGTGGAACAAAACAGGCATAGAACAAACAGTAGTAAAAGAGTATAGTAATCTTGTATTTGACAAAAATATAGATCCAGGTTATTGGGATAAGAAATAACTTTTTGGTAAAATTGGGAAAGTAGTTTGGCAGAAATTCTGTATAGACCAATATCTTACACCATCCACTAAGATCAAAATGGACGCGTGATTTAGATATAAATGGAGATATGTGCTAATTATCAAATTTATGGCTAGGAAAGGAATTTATAAGTAAACAGGAGATGGAGAGCATTGTGAGATGTAAAATGGGTAATTTTGAGTACATTAAGTTGAAAAGTTTTTGTACAAATTACACAACTGTTGCCAAGATTAGAAGGACAGAAGAAAATTAGGGGGAAATATTCAAGGACCTTATCTTGGATAGAGAGAGGTATCATATCAAAAATATTTAGATAATTTTGTCAAATTTATGAGAATAAGAGCCATCCCCTAATTGAAGGCTGTGCAAAAGATATGAACAAAAACTTTTCAAATAAAGAAATCAAAATCCTATGTAGATAAATGAAAAAATGCTTTAAATCACTACTGATTAGGGAAATGCCAATCAAAACAATTTGGAGGTTTCATCTCATGCCCATCAGATTGGCTAAAATGACAAAAGGGCAAAACGACAGATATTGGAAGGGATGTGGAAAAGTAGGGACACTAATTCACTGTTGGTAGAACTGTGAACTAATCCAACCATTTTGGAGAGCAATTTGTAATTGCACCCAGAGAGCTATAAGAATGTGTGTATCCTTAGATCCAGCTTTCTGAAGGACATCAGGGGAAAAGGAAAAGAATCTACATGTTCTAAAATATTTATAGTGACTCTCTTTGTGGTGGCAAAGAACTGGAAATCCAGGAGACGTCCATTAGTTGAGGAATGGCTAAACAAATTGTGGTATATGATTGTGATGTAATATTGCACTCTAAGAAACAAACAAGATTAATTTTTTTTAAACTTGGAAAGAACTATATGAGATAATGAAAAGTGAAAGGAGTAGAACATTATCTACAGCTACAGATTTAATATTTGAAGAATAACTTGTGAATGTTCACCTTCAGAGAATGAACTGAGAAGTAGAAACATGAAAGATATAATCTATATATTTTGTAGGTGATGCCTTCAGTGGTGGGAAGGAAGGGGGGGGAGCTAAATAAAAATAAATTAAAATTTTAAATTAAATTAAACTTTTAAAAAATTTAAAGGGAGTATTGATCTTTGTGGTTTTTTTTCTACTTCTCAGTGATTTTAAAGGTAAATGAGATATTTACAAAAACTTTTAGCTTTTTGGGGGAGGAGATGCTATTTATATTCAGAATTGTGGGCACTATCATTTGGGGGTGGGGCAAGGAATAACCAAACAAAAGTGTGGCACATGAATGTAATGAGATATTCCTGTGCCATAAGCAATGATGGATATGAAGAAAACAGGGAGCCTTGGGAAGAAGTATATGAACTGATAGGAAGGAAAGTAAACAATCAATCAGCAATTAAGCACTTGTATATTTCAGGCACTATATTTCACTGAAGATGCAAAGCAGCAGGAAAACAGTCTCTGAGGAAGCTTGCCTTCTAAAGGAGAAGACAAAACGGACATCTTTAGGAATGTACAATAGTTGTACAAATTAGTTCTAAAAGAGAACTCTGGCCATGAAGGCACTAGCAAAGCCTTTGAGATAGTATCTCAAGCCACATACACAACTGCAATAGTGTAAAAATGAAATGTAAAGGGGAGAAAAAGGAAACTGAATCCTGAATACATTCCATCTTGTATGGATCTACTTGGACCCATGTGATCTCACTCATTTGAATGTAAGCCTTTAGAAGGCAAAGTCTGTTTTTGACTATTTATTTGAATCCACAGCTCCTAGCCCAAAGCCTGCACATGGGAAGAACTTAATAATGGCTTGGAGATTGATTCTTTGCAGAGGCAGCAACATTATAGTTGTTAGACTTTACATATATCAGACTTCATTGATATGTAGGTTTGTTTTACAGAACTATTTTTCTCTCTCTTGTTTATTTTTTATTACAATTAATAGCTTCTGGGGAGAATCATATTTGGAAATGAAAATGATACTAAAAATCAAGGATGGTGGGCAGCAAGGTGGCTTAGTAAATAGAGAGCCAGACCTGGAGATGGGAGGTCCCGGGTTCAGATCTAGCCTCAGATACTTCCTAGATGTGTGACCTTGGGCAAGTCACTTAACCCCCATTGCCTAGCCCTTATCACTCTTCTACCTTAGAATCAATACACAGTATCAATTCCAAGATAGAAAGTAAGGGTTTGAAAACAAAAGATGCCAGTTGACAAAAAGACAAACACACACACACACACACACACACACACACACACACACACACACAAACAACTACTAAATAGCCAGTATCAGGGTGTAGTGGGAGAAAGCCCCACCCCTGGGTTTCCTTCTTATTTCTGCTTATTACTCATTATATAAGACCTTGGGCAAATCTTCTTTGGACATCAGTTGCTCCAAATAACTTATGTCTTGACAATGATAGTTTAAATAGATTGGAAACTCCAGGAGGGCAGGGATTTTATTCCCTAGTTCCCAGTTTTGGCATAGATCCCAATGCAATGAGTTCTACCAGACTGCTTAACCAGATGTGGTTGGTTGCATCTGTATTTCTTGGTTTCTCACAAATACTAGGTAATTATATAATGCTTGCAATCACTGTTGCTTTTAAGTTTTTTGAAGGAAAAAAAACCAGTAACAGCTTGATAACTTTGTATAAAGGTGTTCACAAGATAGGTGGATAATATATATAATATTAACATATATGTGGAAGCTTGTTAGCATATGTGCCCAAAGTCTAGCCAATGTCTAGAAAGCTACTTTCTTTATTTCTGTATATCTGTACTTCACTGTTTAAACTGTCAGAAAATTAACATTCCTAACACAAATCTCTTTTTAAGTGTGAAAATGTATTTATTTGAATATATTTATGGCTCAGGAAATTCCCCACAAGCAAGCCTGTCTGATTAAAGCAACTTCTGGCCTCCTCAGAGAAAAGCATCTTCTATAATGTAAATTTCATTAATGATAATCTATGTTGCTTTTTCTCTATTCTTTGGTGTAGAGAAGATCACTGTATTTTTAATTTGGGTTTCCAACAGACTGAAATCTAGGCATTTAATTTTCTAAGAGCTATTCTGAGAGTTTTCTTATTTTTGTAGTTTCTAGGGAAACCTGGTAGAAATTAGGCTTGATATGGGCTTTTGAAGAAAAGATCAAACTCACTAGTGTCTTTCTTTTCTTCTTCCTACCTCTTTCATTTTGCGAACAAAAATTTAGCTCATAGTGAGTAATACTCTTAGCTCAATTCATGTTATTGTGATGTAGTATGTTATAATCATTTTTGCAAACAGAATTTGGTACTCAAGATGAAGAAACTGAGATACCAAGAGCAAATATGTGGCCATATTCATGTCCTGGTAGACCTAGGGACCCAGGCTTCTGAGGCCTAGGCATTTATGCTATTCATTTGATATGCTTTTGTGAAAATAGGGATGAAATGGGGGAAACTGAAACTGAACCACAGCAAAAAAAGAAAAAAAGAATTCTCATGGACATTCGAGCCAAGGCTTACCTTAATGCATCCAACAAAGGACAATCAATGAGTATAAAAAAATGCTCTTCTGAGGTCCATTCAAAATATGTTCAGCTTAGGAGACAAGCCCAGAAACTGGAACTGATGACTGAAGGGCAAACTGGCGTTTTCAGGGAGATGGCAAGTCGCACTTCTCTATGTACCACTGGTGGCACCATTGACCTTTTTGGCCTGCGATGTAGCAGCACTGTAGTATAAGTACAAGGAGTCTCAGGATGGTGCCCAGCTGGGCCCTTTGGGCAAGCACCTTAGCCTCTCCATTGCTCTTTTTCTCCTTCTGTGAAATGAGGATAAGAACTGGACGTACTCACAGGGGCAGGGTTGTTGCTTGGATCAAATGTGACAAAATAAGTAAATGGCTTTGTAAGTAAGAGTGCTCCTGGTGTTGTTTTCTTTGGGTACAAAGATTGACATGGGAGATAAGCATGTGCAAATGAGGTAAAGGACTGTTGATTCTTGTTCTGTCTAACTGATCATCTGTGGCTGTGAAACAAGATGTGCCCTCGTCCTTTTTATCTTAGTTGGCCCTAGACTGAGAGTCAGGAAAGGAGAGTTCTAGGCCCATTTCTCCCTCTGACTCCTTATACTGATGATATACCGCCCATTGAGTCATCTTGGATACTACCTCTCCCTCCATCACCCCTAGCCAACCAGGTACCAAGTCCTGTCACTCCTGCCTTGACAGTCTCTCACATCCATCCCTCCCTTTTTACTTCCATTGCTGTCATCCTCTATCAAGGACTTCATCTTTCCTTCCTCAGCAGTTGTAATAGTGATAGTCTCCAACCTTTCTGAGTGAATGAACAAATATGAATGAGCAAATAAATAAGAGAAAAAGCTTTTACTTTGTGCCAAGCTCTGGGAATAGAAATTCAGAAGGGAAATAGTCTCTGCCCTCAGGGGTCATGCTTTCTACTATGATGTGACTACTCAGTAAATACAGAATAACTCAGGAATGGAGCTCTAATACCTTGGGGAAATTAGGGAAGACTTCCCATAATGGGGCTTCCTGTGCTGTCTTGTAGAAAGGTAAAGGTGCTAAGAAACAGAAGTATGACCAGGAAGAACATTCCAGCCTTGGAAACAGTCCATTGGAAGTTGATAAACAAGATATAGACTGCTGAGACTGAGAAATAGCTGGTGATATACAGTTTGGATGAAACAGAACACATGAAGGACAATAATAGCAAGTCTGCAAAGGTCAGTTTGAGCCATGTTGTGGATGAGCTTTAAATGCTAGGTTAAGGAGTTTGTCTTTTATCTGAGAAGTAATAGGAATCACCTAAAGACTTTTGAGAAGAAAAGCAATATTGGTTGGATTTATGCCTTGGGAAAAAAACTCTTTTGTCAGCTCTTTGGAGCAGAGAATGAAAGCGTGAGATACTAAAAGCAGGAAAAGCAACAAGCAGGCTATTATAGTAGCCTGAGTGAAAGATGAAAACCTCCAAACTAAGGTAGCGCCTGTGGGAGTGGAGAAAAGGAGGTAGATGGAAAAGAAAAGAAGAAGAAGAATTGGTAAGACTTTAATTCCATCTATATCATTTTTAATTATAACAACTTGGCAACTGATTGGATGTGACTGATGCTAAAGAAGTATCAGTTTTGCAAATCTAGGTGACTGGATAGTCATGCCCTCAGCAGAAATAGAGGAAATTTGGAAGAGGGAGTGGGATTAGGGAAAAAAAATGTTATCATTCTATTTTGAGTACATAGAGGTAGAGATAGCCAGGTGTTCAAGACTGCACAAGGAGTTTTACAAATTCTTTGAACAGAAACATTGGGTATCATGGCTATTCTTATAACTGGGGTAACTGTGTCCTAGAGAGATGAGGTGAATCAGGGCCACCCAACTGTCCTAACTAATTGCACAATGATGAGGGAGGGGGAGAGCAGGAAGCTAAATCATTTATAAAATTGGGTTGAGAGGAAGAATCATTTTTTACTAGAATCCTTTTCAGAAGTTTAGTCTATATGTATGTAAGAAGAACAACATTAAATGGTTTGAAATTATGAATTGGATCCCCCATGATTCTTCAAAAAGATTTATGGGGCAAAGGCTAGTAGAGTTTGTGGAGTACTGGTAGTAAAGATAGTTGCTCAAATGAGCAAAGACAGAAGCTGGGCAAAAGTCAAAAGTGACAGTAGACAAGTTTCTTGACTTTGCTGAGCCTCTGTTCCTTCTTTCTGTAAAATGAGGGAATTGGATAGGGATTGCATAGGACCTTTCCAACTTTAGATCTAAGAGCCTCTATACCCTGGAAGAGATGCCAGTTAGTGGAGTTCAGTCAGATTTTACCTGCAAATGCAGAGGAACCAGCTTCTTCAAGGATGTGTCTTCCCATTAAAAATTAGATCTTTGGGGGGGAGCTGGGTAGCTAAGTGGATTGAGAGTCAGACCTAGAGATGGGAGGTCCTAGGTTCAAAACCAGCCTCAGACACTTCCCAGCTGTGTGACCCTGGGCAAGTCACTTGACCCCCATTGCCCACCCTTACCACTCTTCCACCTATGAACCAATACACAGAAGTTATGAGTTAAAAAAAATTAGATCTTTGCTAGATAGCTTTCCAATAGTTTTTTTTTTAATATTTTATTTGATAGTTTTTTCTATAAAAACAATCTCTTAGACAGTTTTCATTGTTTAAAGGAACTAAATTGATTTTTGTCTTATGTAAACTGGTGGTGATGGTGATGGTGATTTTTAAGTGAATTCTTAAGTGTTCCTTGCTGTTGACCGTTCTCACTTGATGTCATGTGAAACATTGTTGGAAGGAAATGGAAGCAAGAGAAATTTGAGAGGGAGAAGGATCCCTGTTACTCCTTTCTGGTATTTGAAAAACTATCACAGGCTCTTACTTTCAGTAGAGTTTTAGATCTGTTCTGCTTGGCATCAGAGTAATGAACAGAGTTTAATAGGTACAAGTTTCCAAAGTAAATATGGGCTCCAAATTTACTTTCATAAGAAAGTAAGCTCTTTGAAGGCAGGGCCCATTTCACTTTTGTCTTTCATTTTCCTGTGGCTAGCACAGTGCCTAGGTTTTATTGATTGATTAAAGTAAGGGATTAGCCACCAGTAGAATAAATTCCCCATTAATGGTAATAGGTAAAGGTTAGATGACCATGGATTGGGTATGTCATAGAAGGGAATCTTATTCTGCTAAGTCTCCAGTCGTCAGTCATTTTCAGTTATGTCCAACTCTTCATGACTCCATTTGGAGTTTTCTTGGCAAAGATACTGGAATGAGTTTCCATTTCCTTCTCCAAGTTATTTGACAGATGAGGAACTGATGCAAGCAGGGTTAAGTGACTTGCCCAGGGTCAAACAGTAAGTGTCTGGGGCCAAATTTAAACTTAGGAAGATGGATCTTTTTTATTCCAGGCCTGGCACTACACTTTGCCATCTAGCTACACAAAGAAACTCTGACGTCCTTCTAGCTCCAAGATTCTGTAATTTTCAGCAAAAAAGGTTCCTACTTTAGCTAAGTGGGCTATTTTCTTTAAAAAGTATATTAGTTTATATTCTAATGTACAAGTAGGGAGAGAGGAAATGGACTTTTAGGTTCATTGCCTTTGCCTTCTGCTTTCTCCCTCCTTTCCCCAATTTTGTTCCAACCTGGAAAAATTCACAATTTATACATTGCTTCTAGTTTACTTAAGGTAAAATTCAGAAGGAAAAACTGAAGGCATTCCCTTGGACTAATTGTGTCAGTTTGTACTGCTAGTCAAACTGGACCTTATGGCCCTATGTCTTTCAATGGGAAGTATTGTCCTGGAGGGTGGCAAGTGGTAAGTGTGGCAAAAGAAAAAGCCCCGAGGTCTCTAAGCAGGCTAGTTATTCCTGTTGTTGGTGTTTACTTAATAAGAAAAAGGAATCAATCAATCATTTTTCTCTGGAGTAAAGAGCCTAAATATCTTGCAAAGAGTTTTTATTAATGAAGTTCCAAGAAAAATGACAATTGCCCAAGAATATGAGTGAAACAGTGGGGAGTACATGAAGAAAACAGTGGACAGCAGGTGGGTAAGGGAGGAGACTAGGACCCTGGGGAAGTCATTGGATGAGAAAGGGAGTAGTTGAGTGATGAAACTAATGGGAAGAACATGGAAGACCGTAGGAGCTTGAGAGAGACTGGGTAGGTAGGAGAGAGGATGGGTGTTTAATCTCAGTTGAGTAACCACAGAACACTAGACCAATATTCAGTCATTCTTTATGCTCAGGAAAAATTGAGTTTTTCTTTCCTGTTTCATATTTCCCTGGTGCCCATTATATGACAATTCCATGTAAGTGGGAGATGGTTTCTAATCATATGAGTGGGTAAATTGTCAAGGTTTATGGGGATTGTTTTTGCAATTAAAATCTTTGTGCATTGAAGAAAGCAGTTTCTACTTAAGCAATCTTTCACCACTAATAAAAAATAAAGGATATTTAAGACAGCTCAACCAGGCAATGAGCATTTATTAGGCACCAGCTGTGTGCCTGACCTTGTGCTAGGTTCTATGGATATAAAGACAGAAATGAAATAGTACCTGCTCTCAAGGAGGCAGAATGGTAGGTGTAAGAGAGAGAGTGTGTGTGTGTGTGTGTGTGTGTGTGTGTGTGTGTGTGTGTGTGTGTGTGTAAATGAAAGGTAAATGAAAGATGACTTTTGTTGGGGTGGAGCAGTGGTTCCCAAACTTTTTTGGCCTACCGTCCCCTTTCCAAAAAAAATATTACTTAGCCCCCTGGAAATTAATTTTTTTGTTTTAATAGCAATTAATAGGAAAGATAAATGCACCGGTAGCCATCACCGTCCCCCTAGATCGCTGCAGCACCCACCAGGGGTCGGTGGAGCCCACTTTGGGAATCACTGGGGTAAAGGATGGAGGGAAGCACTAGTTGCTAGGGAAATCAGAAAAGGCTTCATATAAAAAGTGTGAGGAAAGCTAGGGATTTTTAAGATTCTGAAGGGAAAAGGGAGTGCCTTCTGATCATGGGGGCATAGTGGCATGAAGGCAGGGGATAGGATAGTCTGTACTGGAAATAACAAGTGTGTAAGATTAACTGGACCATAGAATTTGTGGAGGGGAGTGGGAGTTGGAGTTTGTAATAGGCATAATCTGTCAGATGAAGACAATAGAGAGCCTGAGTGACTTTTTGAACTGGGATATGGCTTAGTTAGATCTGTGCTTTAGGAATATTACTTTGGAAACTGTGTGAAGGAAGGATGGATTAAGGCCCAGTTAGGAGACTCTTGCAGTAGTCCAGGAGAAAGGAGATGCAGTTCTGAACTGGGGTGATATTGTATGAGTTTAGAAGAGGGGACAGCTGTGAGACAACAAAAATTGGTAAATTTCTTCAATGCCTGGATATTTTAACATAGATAAGAGAGAGCCATTTGTACCCTAGATTTTTAAGTATCATATACTAAATTAGGAATAGGATGATAGTCTGGCTCAAACTATATTTTTCCCATTATTTTATTGTCTTAAGTATTTCTGACTTCCACACTCTAAATGTTTTAGAAGTGTCAAGTTTTTAAAAAACACACTGAAAAGCCAACAACAAAAATGCTGAGTAAGTGTGAGCTTTTGTCTATTTATTTATTTTTAAAGTTTCTGCTTTGTTTCCAAATTAGTTGAGACCTAAGAAAGTGACTTGCCTTAGACAAAAAGGCAGAGGCAAGACAAGGAATTGAGACCTGGAAGTCTGGATATCCGTGTGCCCTCTTCAGACTATCTTAGTGCACTTCCAAGCCTTTCTTAGACTTTATTGCCTAAATGAAATGCAAGCTTAATTCTTAAATTATGTACTGCAGTCCCCTAGGGAAAGAGGGTTTGGAAGGGGGTGGAAGAGGTTGCAGATTTGAACTGTCTCCAAGTGTTGCTGCAGCAGGATATTGTTAGGAGATGCTGTGCAGAAGAAGGAAAAGAAGGATAATTAAAACAATTCTCTGCCAGCAGATTCCTTCAGTTGTTGATAATCTTCAGATTTATTATTTGCATCAACTTTAAAACATAGGTCACATGGGGAATCTCCCACTTCCATGTACAGAAGTTCAACAAAGGAATGGGATTATGAGCAATTTTGGCAAGCTTTCTTTTTGAGTACTAGACATGTGTCTTAAATTTTTTATTTATTCCCAGAATTGATAGCTATTTTCAACCCTTCTACCTCTCCCATTCTCTCCTTTTGAGGAAAATGTAAATAGTTATTTTTGCCAGATGTAGGTTTCATGTCTCTAGAAAAGTATCTGATGGTCAAGAGGCTGAAAAATAATTTCAACTAGAATTCATTGGAAGTGAAGGTTGAAAGTATTTCCTTAAATGAAGCTTACATGGGGAAGATCTTACTTGATAGAGAGCTGGGCGGTGAACCCTGACTATGGATGGCTTTTGCTTCACATTCCATTTTGTAAGCATAATGAATGGAACAGTGTGTAAAGTTCATTCAACACAATTTTTAGCATTTCTGGCTTGCTTGTTCAACTGATTTTGATGGATAGCTTTTCTTCAATTATTTCATAAGTGATGTTTGATTGCAACAGTTGTGAAGAGAGGTGTCAAAGCATTGCCCCTTTAATCAGTGTTGCTATCAGAATTCTGTTGAGCAACTTTAGAAAATTACTGCCTTTGGGAGAGTCAGAGGGTGTGGCTGTGTGTGGCTATATGAGGAGGTGTGTGTGTTTGGAGAACTAAGGTAGTTTATGTTTTCAGTAATTAAATGTAGCAGACTATATGTAAGAAAATACCTGGGATGAAGGCATAGGTAGAAAATAATAAAATTTATCCAAAGTCGCCATGTTACCTGCCTCATTTTTTTATATGCAATTCAGATACTTCACTTTTGGAGCTAAACTTAGGCATTCTGAAGCCTAGATGCATGGCGTGAGAAAATTGCAACTTCATTTAGGGGAGAGGAATCTTTAAAAAAACAGAGCAACCAATCTTTAGGATTTGAAGACTTGTAAAATATTTCAGGTGCATTATTCATTTAAGCCTTGGAATGCCCTGTGAGGTATAGTTATTTTCTCCCTTTTAGAGAAGTAGAAATTGAAGCTCTGAGATATTAAGTGATTTACACTTCATCGAAAGAAATCCATTAAATAGGAAGGACATTTCTTTTCTTTTCTCCAAGGGCTCCATTTGAAATGAAAAGACACTGGGCCAGAGATCAAAAGGGGTGGGGTGGATTATGGCACTTTGCATAATCTAGCCTCAAGTGTAAAAGAAGACATGTTTTCATTCTTTTTTCTTTAGGTACTGGCATTCATTCTTGTCATGTCCAGTTTAGGGAGCCCTGAGGGCTTCTCCCCATGGCGCATAGTCACAGCTCATTGGCTGACCGAGCCAAGCTCCATTTCTCTGTCCACACCTTGCCTGAGCTCAGCTGTCAGAAATCCTGTAGCAGGAATTTGGGCTCCTCTGTGTCTTGTGAGTTTTGAATAGTAACCCAATTTGCCCACAGAAGAGCCCCAGGTTGGAATGTGGTCCAGATGTCTAGCAAGTTGTTGGGCTTTGACTAGGGTGGTTAGGACACATGTGAGATGGGTGGAGAGCCCGGGCTGAAGTTTGCAGTAACAAGGGCTGTCATTGGCATTCTAGGCATGTACACAGCATCACACAGAATGCTTAAGTGCTTGTGGCTCACAGCTCAACAAGAGCCTTTCAGTCTACAGTCAAATGGCGCCTTTTCCTCCCCATTTAGGAAAACAACATTTTTATACCAAAAAAGGACTTTTAGGTAACAGTTGAAGATTTGACCCATACAAAGAATAGCTGGCACTACCCTTAGAAAAGCATTAGCTGTTTAGAAAAATGCCTCATGATTTGGGCATGAAGATAAGGCTTATCGTTCAGGTGAACTGCTTCCTCCAATCAGGCTTTTACCATGTAAGCTTTGGTTCATCTGCCCTCTAGTGGAGTGCTCCTAGTAAGACCTTTGAAGTATCTTCTTTACACTTTCTTACTTTAGAGAGCTGAGAGGACTCCAAATGGACCTTTGCTTTTCCTTGTAGACTTTCCCACTTTTGCTTACAAAATATTGTTTTCTGTTTGTCGTCTGTGTCTCGAGCTTATCCCTGGCCAAACCCCAGCTTTGAATTACTCCAAGAGTGAATTATGTCCCCCTCTCCCAGTGCCAAAAGGTGCTAGAGGGCAAAAAGTTTGGATTGGGCCCAATCCATATTTACATTCTGTATTCTCCTTGGTGCCCTCCTTGAAGAAAGGTTAGAAAGACACTCTTTTCACTCTTTCCTAATTGGTTCTCTACCCTACCAACCTTCTGAAACCTTCCCTCTACTTAGCCCTCCCAAAGCACTCTTCTGGGATACCCTCAGGCAGATGGCACATTGGAAGGTTAACAAATCTAGCTGTGATGATAGCTGAACCCTGGAGATCTAACTCCCCTCTGATTCCTAGAGAATGATCTGTCCAGAAGGCTTTAATACCTGGGTCAGTCAGAATCATGGACTCACAGGAGAGAGAGAGAGTAAGAAAGAGACTAAGATCTCTAAAAAGACCCTTTTGTATGTTGAATTTTAACTTCCCAGGAATATCACGCCAACTCACTTGTATGCCGAATGGTTTTCAAAACGCTTTCCTTACAACCCTGTAAGGTAGGGTAAAGCAAAGATTAACATCATCTCCAGTTTTAAAATAAGGAACCTGAGATTCCATGGCATGGTAACAAAAGCTAATGTGCTTGTTGTGAATTTGAACTTAGCACTTCAGATCCAAGACCTATCCATTAATATCTGTTTATAACTTAGTTTCAATACAGCTGAGTGCCTTTGGTAATGTTGGTTCACCAAAGACCATGTTTTCTCATGGCTAGGCTATGACAAAAAAGCAACCAAATTCCCTTTAGCAATACTGTCTATCGGTAGACACTTGTCTTAAATAGACTGACTTTGTTATGTCATAGTGCCATCCAGTCTCATTCCTTCCTAGTTCATAAATGATTTTACAAAGCTTAAGGAGATAATGAGGTTGATTTAAGGCCATTTGATTTAGTTATCACTATAGTTTGTCAATTTTCCACATCTCTTCTTTGGTCTCAGTCTCTAACTCTTGAATTTATAACTTTAGTTGACTGTACTTTGTACAACTTAATTCTTTGATGTTTTATGGATTTAAAGTATTGTACTTTAGTACTTAAGGTATTAGCTTTTTAAATATGAAAAGACCTTTTGCTGGTGACTGAGGGTAATGCACTGAATCAGGTCTAAACTCCTCCAGTTGTTATAGTGACTTTTATAGTTTGATTCCATTCTTCTGTGTAGCCCAAGATAACTGAAATAGTTGCTATCAATGCTTTGTCATATGTGACATCAAACCAAGACAGAAAAGGAAGGGCTAGGACTAGAACAAGTAGATGAAGATTAGTTGGGCTAGTGAAGTGTGATAAATGGATACAAGACCACAGATGAGGTACCTGCTGGCATAGCAGTTATCTAAAGGCTGTTCAGATAGTAGAAAGAGACTTTGAATTGGGGGAATAGGATTTCAGTCCCTCCCCAGATATTTACTATGTGGCCCTGGGCAAGTGCCTGATCCTCTCTGAGTCTCTTTTTTTTCCATTTATAAAATTGGTATAATAATAATAATACCTACCCCCAGGGTTGTCATGAGGATCAAAGGAGGTGATTTATACAAATACAGTTTGTAGACTTTATGATGCCATATAAATGTCAGCTATTATAAGAAGAAAGATTGCAGATACTCTTAAATTCATAGGGTAAAGCAGAAGTCAGAATCTAGGCTTATAAATCAGACTGTAGAGGAAACATGCTTTTGGAGATAGTAAAAAACAGTGGAATAATTTTCCATTTATCTCAAATTATCATGGATGCCTTAATGAATAACACATATACATTAATATACCCATTCAGAATATGAAATCATAGACTCATGCATCTGCATTTACCAAGTTCCAGTAGCAGTATGTGCCCAGAGTCCACATTTTTTCTCAGTGCTTTATACAGACTGTGCTGACTTCTGGATAAGTTATTTATAAAATGCCTCAAGTTCTTTGAAGACAAGTCTGGTTCAATTCTCATCAAGCTAACTGGCCACTCTCTGAGGAAGTAGATCACTGAGCATACCATTTGTCTATATTCCTCTTACATCTTTTCAAAGAAAGACTTTTTCCCAAAAGTATTTGTAACAGCATTGTTCCCAAAATAAATGCTTTGCCAGACTTTTCTAGAACTTTGTAATGGTGGTTTCCCCACTGCCCCAGTCCCCCTGAAAACAAAGACAAAGGTGAACTCATTTGGAGCATTGGGACTCCCTTCTCCCTTGGGCAGATCTAGAACCTGGAACAACCAACCTTACTTTTTTGTGTGAATTGTGCACAGTGCTCTGAAGATCACATCTGATCTTGAGTTTTACATCTAGGAAAATTCTTCGGAAAGTTCTGGGGCAAAGTTAAGTTTTGCTCATTGCTTTGACTTCTAATCAAAGCTAATCTTCTGCAATCCAGCCCATTCTTCTCCCTGAATCTCACAAGCTTCTTCAGAAATGTAAATATTAGTATCTAAGTCCTTGATTAAAATCTGCCCTAAAGAACTGAAGTTACAGATTGAGCTAAATCCTATATGTAGGCAATGTGTGTGTCTTACAGTATTTGCCAACAAGTGTAAAGATGGCAAGCTCTAGAACTCTGTGACCATTTGCATGACTGTATTGAAAATGGATAATGACTAAAAGCTCTCAACACAACTTCACAAAGTAAAGCTTTCCTTCATCCCTTACTTTAACCCTCTACTTGCTAGACTAAAGGATTAGTAATACTTGAATAAGAAGATTTTGCCACTTCAATTCTATTTAGAAGGCAAGTTGAAATAGAGTTGTCTTTGGGAATCTAGAAAGTGACCACAAGTTAGACAACCTACAAAATAATTGAGATATTAAATAAATATTTATGCATTAGCACTTAAGCTTGTTAGAAAGTTCATCCATAATCAAAGGCTACCTACCTTTCCTCTTATTTGGGTGAGGAAAAATATGAAAAGATGCTCTATTCCAAATGCTTAATCTTTGACCATGAAATACTTCCACGGTACATATAAACTTTGGTTGGGAAACAAGTTCAGGAATGTAGTTCAACAATGTCTCCTTAGTATTACAAGATGAGACATTCAAGGGGGCTAATGAAAAATGTGACTTCTTTGCCAGCAGAAGCTAACAAGAGGCTATAGAAAACTAAGAAACAAATTATTGACCTAGTTGACTTGCATCCAATCAGATGTGTTTATGGCTCTATGGGCTGCCCTCAACAAGGACTTGTTGGCCATAGCCACAGAATCTTTAACCATCATCCTTCATGCAAAGACAGAGAAACTCCAGCTTCCACAACCTTCACTAGCAATCTGAGTGATAGAAACTATAGCTCTAATTTTGCAGAGTTGTAGCAATGACCCTGGGCCCTAGCTAGGTGAGAATTGAGGTCCAGATCACAAATTCCACATAATGGTGGCAGCCCCATTGTTTGGTTGACCAGATGGTTCTATTAGAGTTGTTTAATCTACAGAGGGGTTTTTTTTAGCATCTATTATGGGTCCCAAAGGCAAAGAATATGGAGGCATGGATAAGGTCTCTGTCTTCAAGGAATTTAGAATCTGGTTGGAGAAATATGACTTTGACACAAATATCTGTAAAACATGTCAGAATGGGAAAAGCATAACCTGACTAGTCCATGTGAACAAAATCTGGAAGTTTTGGTGAACTGCAAACCCAGAATATCAGCAGTCTATGGTAGCATTCCAAAAGGCTAATTCTACCTTTAGGCTGCACTTAATCTAGAAGAAGAACCCAGAACTAGGGAGATGATAGGATCTCTATATTTCACAACCTGATCAGATCACTTTTGGAATCTCATCTTCAAGGACAAGAACATTGACAAACTAGAGTACATTCAAAGGACAGAGACCAAGATGGTTAGAGGACCATGTCACAAAGAAGAGTCAATTGAAGGAACTGGGGATGTGTAATTTGGTGAAGAGAAGACTTTAAAAGGGGGACATGAAAGCTGTCTTCAAGTGTTTGAAGGCCTGTCATATGGAAAGGCGATTTGACTTATTCTCCTTGACTCTATAGGGCAGAACTGCATCAGAATGGGTGAAGGTTGCAGAGGCAGATTATGGTTTGATGGAATTCTTCAGGAAAAAAATGGGTTTCCCATCCTTAGAAGTCTTCAGACAGGCCCTATGACCACTTGTCAGGGATGTTGTTGAAAGCATTCCTGGGCATACATAGATTGGACTGCCTCTGAACCTTCCATGACTGAGGTTCTGTGATGCTGAAATACCAGAGATGAAGTTCAAAGTGCTCTAGGAATGTAAAGGGAAAAAGGAATCCCTTCTGGATACAATGATCAGGCAAGAAGTCACAGAAAAATTTTCATTCGACCTGGACTTTGAAGACTGGGCAAGATTTCAACAGTTAGAAACACAAAGAGAATATTGCTAGTGACCTGAATGACATAAGAAAGGAGACCCTGAGTAAGAGAGTGTGAAGTTAGGGTGGGCCCAATGAGCATTTCTGTGGGGCCAGTTCATGAGCTCCATGAAGAAATGAGACAGTAAAAATTCAATGCAAGAGTTGGTGAGCTGGGCCTCAGTGCTACGAACTACAGAGCAGTCCTGCCAGATGGGTGAATTTTGTTTGGCAGTTCAATTAAGCAGGAATTCATTTAGCACCTACTGTGTGCAGAGAGACACTTGTCAAAGTCTGTGGCCAATATAAAGGTCAGGCAGTGATAATAGGAGGAACTAGAGCTTAGAAAGGTACAGGTACTTTCCCTGGATTCCCTGGCCTTCCAGAGCTTCTAGTTCAAATTGAGCCATATATTCTGGATATATTTCTATATGATAAATGCCTAAGAGACATAAAAACTAAACATTTTGTGTTGTCTCTTTGACCTGTGAAGCCTTCCAAGCCTAAGCCTTGCCTTTTTGTCTCTTCCACTTCCTCTTTGCTTTTTTTCTGTCCTGCACTTATTAAGATTTGGTGTTTCTGACTCTCTGAGAAGAAACAGTAATTAACTCTTTGGCAGCTGGCCTTCACCACTGTTTTTATTTCAACAGCAATCCGTCACAAAACTTATTCATATGCCTTTATGATAGGGAGTGTTCAGATCATGTTAGCTGTTTTTCTTTAAAGTGACTGCACACACAGTTACCTGACAAGGTGGGTGGTTAAATCAGATGTCTGCACTTGTCAGGTGTGGTTGGTATGTGAAACTGAAGGCTGGAGGCCAAATGCCTTTAGCTACCTTAGAAATTCAGAGAGCTATACCACCTGATGTCTCCCCTCGTTGTGTAAGCTTTGTTGCTTTTCCAGAGATTTGTCAGTGAATCATGTTAAGACAAACCTAACTGACAGTTGTTGTTTTTTTTTTTTTTTTTTCATTCCATTTTGGGCCCTTCCTACTCAAGAACAGCTCTTTTGTATCCTTCAACAATACAGCATCCAAAATAAATTGGCCCTGAAGGCAGCTAATCCATTTCCTTGGCTGGACATTGCAACACCTCATCTGAGAACAGATTTTGGGATCCTGCGTAGGAAAAACTCTAATGACAATTTCCTTGCCTTTCTTTATAGCAGAAGCCTTCTCTCCCTTGACAGTACCTTATTTTTTTTTAAACCCTTAACTTCTGTGTATTGGCTCCTAGGTGGAAGAGTGGTAAGGGTAGGCAGTGGGGGTCAAGTGACTTGCCCAGGGTCACACAGCTGGGAAGTGTCTGTGGCCGGATTTGAACCTAGGACTTCCCGTCTCTAGGCCTGACTCTCAATGCACTGAGCTACCCAGCTGCCCACCCTTGACAGTACTTTAAAAAAATATGAAGTTCAAGAAAATGAGTGAAAGAGAAGAAAATCCTTTGACATTCCAGTGGGGAAGGATCAGGAATGAAAAATGTCAACTTTTTTGTTCAAAGATGCCAAGACATGGTTATTTGTGCCCCTCAGAATGCTTCCTTCCACTGCTTTCTATTCTACACATTTTAAAAATAATTCTGTTTTCAGACTTATTCAACCAAGAGTTTCAAATAAAATGATTTAATATTCCTTTGGCCTACTCATCTTAGGAGTGAGTAGATGGAGTGTGAAGACCTTTTAACTACTTATAACCCTTAATGTGACTATTAGTTATGTGCAATTCCAGGAAATCATTTCTGATTATTATAATTTACTTAAATAGAAAAATCTGACATTTCTGTCAACTCCTTCTGAGCTTTTTATTTCTTTTCTTGCAAATTCTCCCAAGTTCTGGTTAATGATTCTGGAATTACTTCCCATTTAACAGTGCCTTTTTCAGTTTCTACATGTGATTTTTAGTTAAGTAAAACCTTCACTGTTGAGAGGTCCGGGCTTCTCTCTACCTTGGCTTCATTCATTTCTCTGGGAATGGGATCTTTTTGGTATCCTCCTTTCCTTGGGAGGAGACAGACAAGATGATTCCTGTTCTGTACCCAGGGCCTGCAGACCATAATGAAAATAGCGTGGGAATGAATGTGATGGAACTAGCCTCAGCTCTCCATGGGAGGGGGTGGAAGGATCTAAAGGTGCATTGGCATCATTCCAGCAATGAAGAGATGTCCATGTTTCCTTGAGAGACAGCACACAGGACAGGGTGTTTGAAAGGCCTTTTCCTGTTCCTTTCTTCTGTCCATGCTTAGCCAGATCCCCCTTGGAAAAGGAGAGCCCAGCACAGAGTATGACAGGAGCATATTGAGAGCAAACAAGCAGTACTGTATGGTTACCTGCAAACCAACCCTTTTCCCTATGTTTCCTCATTTGTCCTTAAAGATCCAGTGTAGGATCTTAGGATTGAACTACCTAAGTTCTAACTAAGGGGCATTTGAGTATAGGGGTGTGTGAGGGGGGGTGCTTCTGCTTTCCCCTAGAATTCCTACCATGACTTGATCATCTGCCTTAAAATGTCTTATAAAAAGGCAAGAATTGGTCAGGAAGAGGTAGCCTTGCTGAAATTCCTCTTCCTCACTGACAGTGCAGGTCAGTTTCCCACTTGATGCAACATGACATTTGCTTTTGGACTTAATCCTTAGTTTTTTTGTCCTTTGACAGTCAGACTTGTTTATGGGATGTTGATGGAGTTTTCCTTCAGAAATAATTTCAAGTGCTAAGTTTCACCCTCTGGGCTTGTTAAAATCACTCTTCTTGAGCCAGGGAGCTGCACTGAGGTGAATGTACAGATTCTATCCTAATGCCAAATGCCTCTTAGCAAGTGAAAAATTCTCCCTCCATAAAGCCATAAAGCTTGCATCATTGAGACTCTGTTGATAGAGATTTGGGGATTTGTAATTGTTTTTTCTTTTTTTTCTTCCTTGTCCATACAGGAGGCAGACAGTGGGGAGGAGGAATGCCGGTCCCAGCCCAGGAGGTGAGTGTGCCCAGTACATTTTCTAGCAGAGTGAAGAATGAGTTTCCATAGAAACCATTTTCTCTTTCCTTCCCACCCACCTTTCTAGTTTTTCTTTAGTCTTATTAGCTTAGCTTAGATTGGCTTTACAAAAAAGGAATATCTATAATCACTGCTTCAATGGACTTTGTAAAATGGAATTCTTTAAAAGGCTGATAACTAAACTCTGCACAGAAGAATGGCAGGTGTTGCTGAGACAGGTGTAGAAAGTTTCTAAGCTTTGGTGGGGAAGCCACAAACAACCTTGGGAAATGTTTAACTCTGCCATTTCTGAGTCTAAAGGCAATTTGTTAGGTTCTGAAGTATAAAGACATTTCCCTAAATCCCCAGAGATCCGGGGAGGGGAGGGCTCTGTTTATTTTGTACTTGGAGCTTTTTGGACAGTAACTTTGCTCAAAGTAACTGGGTACCTAACAATAATCATAGATGTGATAAGGGTATCATTATTAGTTACCTGTCTAGCTTACTTCTATAGAGAAAACTATAGTCTAAAAAATGCTTTGGGTAATTTGGAAAAGAAAAAAAAAAAAGAAAATCCTTTCTACTTCTGGAGAAGTAGCCTCTAAATCATTGATCTCCAAAGTAGAGGCTGGGAGCATATGATAAACTACATTGGAAGGTGGGATGATGTGTCACATCCAGGGGTGTGCTAGAGAGCTCAGGAGAGCAGATTGTTAAATGTTTAATGTGAGCATTTACACCTTGGAAACTGGCAAATGATACAAATCGGGGCTTGGTTTATTGTTTTGTTGATTATATTGGAGAGCTTTAAGAAATAATGCAGATTAAACTTAAGAGTGTGTCATGCTTAAAATTTTTTTTTCAGGGAGCTAGTTAACATTTGCTAGCACACCATATCCCACACTACTCTTCCTCTCTCAACTAATGGTGGGCTTGGCTCTATGCGAATACAACTACCCCCCCACCCCTTTCAAAATCCCCTCATTCTCTCTTCTCCTACAACTGGTTTCCTTTATGGGCCTCTGGGGAGGTTATAACTAACCCCCTCTCACTCCCATGCTCCCATTGCCTTATTAGGTTCTTTGGGTCTCCACACTGTGGTAGAGGCCAGCAAGTAAGTACCCCTCCCTGCATCACTTTTTGTATTTTCATTGAGTGTGAGTAGCATAGGATGAGCAGCCACAGGTGGATTACATGATCTTTTTCCTCTGGATCTACCCTTCTGAATTGTGCTGTTTCTATTGAGGGTCTACCATCACCTTTCTTCCAAACTTGGGTTTTCAACCTAGATCTTCCTTAACTTCTCATTTTTCCTCACCCTACATATCCATTCAGTTACTAAACATGTTGTTTCTACCTCTACAATATCTCTCATGTCCAACCCCTTCTCTTTATTCCCATGGCCATCATCCCAATTGAAATCCACCTTATCCCCTCAGCCCACTTGGGCTGTTTGCAAGGACCTCTCAATGGGTCTTCCTCCCTTAGATCTCTTCCCCATATCAATTTATCTACTCAGCTGCCAAAGTGATTTCCCTGAACCTTGAGTTTAACTTTCTGACCCCCTTCTGTAGCTCTCCAATGACTCTAGGATCAAATATTTTTTCTTCTTTATCTCATCCTTTTCGAATTTTCTATCTTTTACATTAGTTTATGTACATAACATAAATAATACTATAAAACATACAGTAATGTATATATAACATATACAGTAGTATATGTATTTTCCTCTTTTGTAATATAAATAAGGAAGTACATAACATTGGCATGGTATACTATCCAAAATATGTGAAGACTGATACTCTGTAGAACATTTCTGCCTCTCCTTCACTTTCCCAAGGTAAACTAACTAGTCATTCAGCTTGACATCTTTTGG
Organism: Gracilinanus agilis; assembly: GCF_016433145.1. NCBI lineage: Eukaryota > Metazoa > Chordata > Mammalia > Didelphimorphia > Didelphidae > Gracilinanus > Gracilinanus agilis. The sequence continues at coordinate 487,727,435 of NC_058133.1, read as the reverse complement.
CAACTCTTACATAATGATTAATACATCACTTCCCAAATGTAGTTTGTTCTTTAGACTGAGAGGACCTTATTAGCTCATCTGTATAACCCATCCAAACTTTTAAAATATATTGAATTCCCACTCCCATTTCATGTGATTAATATATTCTTACAAGGACCCCAACCTATGATGTTAAAAAAAAATTTAAGGTGCTGGGAGAAGCCAGTAAGATATACTAAAATTTTTGTTATCCTCTTGTTTTCCAAGGTGATTCTTCTCTTTTTTGAGCGCCAGTATAATAAAATTGACTGAAGAACTCATCATATTGATTAGAAAATTCTCTGATCAACTCTAATCTAATTTAAAAACTCTTCTTTACTGCCAGTTAGATATCCCTTATAGTCATATAGTGTATTGGACATTAGTTCTATAGGTTTGCCTGCTCCAAAGAGTGAGAACCAGCTTTCTTGAGGGCTTATAAAGGATCCTAGTAAAACAAAATTGAAATAATATCCTTTGACTGGGCATTCTTGAATTTATCTTACTGGTGTTCAGATGTAGTTGATGGTAGGGATTTTAGTGGCCAGCAGCTTATCATAATATCAGGAAGCCAATTTTAGGTATTAAAGAAGATATTATGCTAATAGTCTCCTATTTTGATAAGGTGTCATTTATTTCCTTAATCTTAAATTAGGAAGAACTTTCTGAGGTAAGGTAGTTACTACCTTTGTCAATGGTGGATGTGTTGAAAATGTAATAATTTCATTCAGACTGACCCCCTTTCTTTGTACCATTCAAACTCTGGCAGTATTTGACCATTTCTTGGAGAATAGCAATCAAGGAAGACCTAGTGATTGAATTTCAAAGCAAGTGATGGAAAATGGCTCACTATTGGTGAAAAGATAAACCCTGTTATCTATTTGCATCTTTCCTGCTTTCCATTGCCTGTGACATCTAAGTCATGTCATGGAGATAGGAGAGGATAGGAATTGGGCTAGAGACTCAACCTAGGGAATCACAATAATCATTGAATCAGAATTAACAAGAGGCCTGGCTGTGTTGATGTAAATCTGTTTAACCCAAACTCAGTTACTGAATTCTTTTTATAAAAAAGTGAACTATAGTTAAAGACAAAGGTACTGAATTTAGATGGTAAACATTTTAATTGTAACAGAATTTTTCTTCTGTCATATATACTGATTTCCATTTGAAAATTATTATTATTATTTTTTACCTTCCATCTTGGAGTGTAATTCAGGGTTTCTTTCATTGCAATATTATCCTAGATAATCCTGTCAGTTATCAGAATGGAATTCTGGGGTGGCATGTGCCAGATGCCAGGTGCCAACCAGCATTTGGGTTGTAACTATATAAGGCCCTGCAAACCCAACCTTGGGGCTCTGTCTTCCCTTGACCTCACCCAGGCAACTTGCTATCCCTGACCTTTCCCCTTGGACCTTGGGTGGTGAAGGGAGGTGGATGGTGGGTAGGAACTTAGATAGCGTAGCCTAGTGGTTAGGGCCATCTCTAGAGGAACACATCATCAGTGTACCTAGCTGATCAAATAATACCAAGCCAGACTCTAGTTACCTCTGGCTGGGGGCTGGTTGCCCTCAGCCTGTCAAGACCTTTTAGGTCCTTTGCCAGCACCTACCAGTTGCCCCTAGCAACAGTTTAGCAAACCTAAACCCTCTTACCTTAGTTTTCCCTTTCCAGTTCAAATAAATCCCTTAGCCTTAATCTGTGAATTCCTGTGATTATTCTAACACCTTCAAGGCTAAGGAGACTAAGGGGAGGACAGGATTTTAAGAAATAGGGGTTACTGTGGAAGTGAAAGCTAAGCCTCCATTGTTGGCAGGAAGTTGAGCCATGGGTTCCTGCTGGGTTCTGCTCTCATCCAGTAGGGAGTCCGTTACCTCAGCAGGGAGGGGCCACCAACCCAACATCTTAAAGGAGCTTCAGCTAGCAGTGGAGACTCACTGTGCAGCTCAGCTGAAGCTACACCCCTCTGATAACATCAACTCCATCTCCAGCTAGTTTAATTACTGGCTCCTAGGCCCCTGGTGACCCCCTCATTACCATCTCCTCTTATCCCCTTATTACAGGAGTCAATATTGTGTATTGGCTCCTTGGTGGAAGAATGGTAAGGGCAAGTCAAGTGGCTTGCCCAGGGTCACACAGCTGGGAAGTATCTGAGGTCAGATTTGAACCTAAGACCTCCCGTCTCTAGGTCTGGTTCTCAATCCACTGAGCTACCCAGCTGCGTCCCACACACACTTGAAAATTATATTGAGTGAAGGGAAAAAGAGTAGGCTTTCTAAATTCTTCTTTGGGTTTAGCTACTTATTACATCATAAAATTTTATTGATACCTTAAGAGATCTTTTGATTTCCCTTCTCCATTTTAGGCAGGATGTCTAAACTGATCCAGAAGAGATGTTTTGGGAAAAAAAGTTCCACATCTTAGTGAACAGAAATTACATAACACTTTCTGTACCTTTGCCATTAAGGGTTTTTTAGTAGTTTTGTTTTTGTTTTGGAAATGATGGAAATGTTTTGGAAATATATATAGCCGTAAGGGTTTAAAATTTTTTTTTCAGATCTGAATTCTCTTTCCACTCTTCCTCCTCCCCAAATTTAGGAAGCAAGAAAAAACAAAGGCCTCATTACAAACATGTATAGTCAAGCAAAACAAATTATCACATTGACCATTTAAAAAATATATGTATCAATATGTACTCAGTCCATCAGCTCCCTGACAGGAGTGGGCAGCAACATATTTCATCTTGAGTTGTCTGGTAGTGTGGTTGGTGATTGCATTGATCAGAGTTCCATCAGTTCATATAAGGCTTACCAGCTTTTTCTGAAACTATCCTCTTCACCATATTCTATAGCACAATAAAATTCCACCATAATCATAAACCACAACTTGTTCATCCATTCTCCAGTTGATGGGCATCCCCTCAGTTTCCAGTTCTTTACCACTACAAAAAGAGCTGCTATAAATAAGTTTTGTACATATGGATCCTGACTTGAAGGTTTTCCCAGTCCTTTCTGTAATCCTATGAGGTAATCCTATGAGTGCAAATATTATTAGACCCTTTTTACAGATGAAGATAACAAAGTTGAAGAACATTAAATGGCTTGCCCATTTCCCCACATCTGGAAAACCAGAAGTCAAACCCTGGGCTTCACTCTTTCCAGGATCCCTCACTGCTGCCATTTTAAAATCATCCTAATGAGCTATTAGTTCTTTTTCATGCCCAATCAACTTCTCTGCTGTTTTAATATTAACCTTCTTCTTTGGTTCTTCATGGTCATTGTCAGGGTTTTCTTGTAAAGCCTATATTGGAAGACACTTATAAGCTCATCTCTTCTCTCCACTGAGTTCCTTTAGCCTTTCTTAATAGAACATACTTTTCATCAATTTAAACTTTTTTATTATTTTTTTCTAGACTCAGTCTAATCCCCCTCTCTTTTTAAAACACATTGACAGGCTTGGCCATTGTATCCTATGAAAGCTCCAAAGAGTAGAGGATATAAGTGGTAGATTACTACTGGCAAAGTGAAGTGACCCTGACCCTGAGCACCATAGCTAGAGATAGTATGGACACAGAGGAGGTGGTGGTATATATGTGCTTGCCAGAGTCACCATGGTGTGAGAAGAAAAACTGACCAGTAAACAAAATGGTGCCTATTCAGCCTTAGTCTCTGGGGTCTCTCAATGAAGAGACCCCAGATTGTGAGATTCAAGAGCAGTGCATCTAAGTACTCAGCACTGCCTCTCTAGGATCTCCCATCAGAATGCTTCTCTGTAACCAAACAGAAAAGGCAGAAGTTTGTGATCACCTAACATTTAATTGAAAGAACTATATCACTCAATTAATAGATGTTTGTTCATTGCCTGCTATGTGCAAGGAATTGTGCACATGCACAAAACCTTGCCACAGCAAGACATGGCAAACAAGGAACTCCCCAGAAGGTCAAAGGTGACTGTATATGGAAGCAGTGGAACATGGAAGAAAACAATTGGCAGGTGAATAACAGGTTGACTGTCCATCTTCTGGACCTTACTGCACATAACTGTAAGTGATGAACCAGAAGGTTGGAATGAGCCAGCAATCCAGAGATGGAAGGAATGACTGCAAGATTAGATTGATCTTGGCATAGATTATGTGAGCAGTGACAGGCCTCCCTAGCCTAATACTTTGCTATTGTCATAGCTGACATTTAAATGCACTTTTAAGATTTGTAAATCACCTTACATCTCTTCATTTAAAAAAACAAAACACAAAAGTCTCATTAGGTAGATACTATGAGCTTTATTATTATTTTAATTTTACCCACAACAAAACTGAGCCCTCAGAGGATAAATGGTTATCTGATCTCTTTGGAATAGCAGAGGATGCTGGGAAAGGGCATTTTGCCAGGGATGGCAAGGTAAGATGTCATCAGGGATACCTTTTAGGACTGCATCACACATACACGCACACATGCACACACACATCCCTACATGCTCACATACATATACCTGTATACCACACATATGCTCACACATGTGCCCGCATACATACCCACCCACATATACCACACACAAAAAGACACACTCACACATGCACCCACACACACACCACTGGAAATGTTGAAATGAATTTTTCAACATTCAACAGCAAAAGTTGAAATGAATGAGGAAATAAAATTTGATTTTCTGAGCATATTAATTTATTAAGCAACACATGGCAACAGCCCAACAAATTAGGACCAAACCCCTTCCTCAATTTAGAGCTGGACCCTGAAAACAGAGTGAGAACAATTAAGACCAGTTAATTAAAAGGAAACAATACAACAACTGATTTCTAATTAGATGAAAGATTGGATTTATTAGTTGGGAGGTGAAGAGTAAACAGGTACAGTTCCCAGAATTCAGGAAAAGAGATGGCCCACTTCTCCCCAAGTATCTGTAAACAGATACTTCAAAGGAACATGGAAGCAATAACTGATTAATTAGTGTGTGACCAGTTTTCAGGTAAGACATATGGGTGGCTTGAGATGTGCAATTATGAGAAAACTCCTTACATCAAGTCTTTGAGTCTGACTACATTTCTAGTCAACATAACCTAGGTCTTTGGTTAAGGATCTCTAAATAGCAGGTACAAGTGATCCCATTTCCCAGCCACTCAGGGATAGGTTTAAACAACACAGTAAGGTTTTCCCCTAATTCCCACAATTGACTATACTTTTCACACAGGACAGAATTTGGACTAGGCCCACAATTGAACAGAAAGGGAACTGAGCTAGCTCCAGAATTGAGTCACAAGTTGGAGTCAGTGGTTCACTCAATTTCCACAGTTAACCACTTGCTATCCTAATCGCCTCAATTCCCATAAATATCACATATGCATGCACACATGTGCACATACACACACGAAAATGTCAGAGGAGAAATTCAAACAAAAGTCTCTTCACTTGTAGGCCAGCATTCCTTCCTTAACATTAGATTGTCTATAATCATACTGGAGACAGAAAGGACCTATGATTTCCTCAGCATTGAGACCTCCAGCAGTCTTCACAGCCTATCTCTGATTTAGTAATAGATCAGGGTGAGGCTCAGGCATTCTCTTCATTTCCCACCCAGTTGCACTCTTAATGGGCTTCTTGGACTTCTCTACCCTGCCCCAGTGAACTCATTGTGGGAAAATTTCATGTTCTTGAAAGATCTATTTGACCTTGTTACTCATACCCCATTTCTATCCCCTCTGTTGGGGGATGGGGTACAAAACTCAGCCATCTCCTCATTTTTCCACGTGGCTGCACTCTTATGGGGTCTTCTTACTTCACCATGCTCCACCCCCTTCTTTTATCTATTCTTTCTACCATTATATTGTGGGCTCCTTAAGGGCAGGGACTTTTTTTTTTCATATTTGTGTTTATATTCCCAGTGTTTAGCACAATGCCTAGTACATAATAGATGCTTCATAAAGATTTATTAACTATTGACATGAAATTAAATGACTTGCCTAGGGCAACACAGCTACTAATAATATAGTCAGAATTACCTTCTCTGAGAAATAGATCTCTGAGGTAAATAGCCTTTACTGTTGGAACAATGTTGATCAAGGAAATCAGCAAGCCAGATGTGTAATTTCAGGATAAGGGCTGGCTCATCATCTTGCAGCTGGCATCAGGGCTGTGAGCAAGACTCAAGCTGGACAAGATGGCACTACCATTGCTTCTTTTACTTATTCCCCCTCACTCCACAAACCCTTCTTTCTCTCTCTCTTAGCCCTATAAAGGGGATTGGAAATCATCAGGGTCAAGGGTATGTGTTTGTGTGGATCTGGGTTCAAATCTCACACAATACATTAGCTGTATGACTGTGTCCAGTTACAGAATCTCAGTTTACTCTTTTTAAAAAAGGGATTGATGATAATGCTTGCATTGCTGTGAAATAATTAAAATTAAATTATGAGGCTTCTAGTAGCTTTATTACATCAAAAAAGTGATAGTAAAAAGAGGTAAAGAATTGACTACACTATTTGCCATTTGATGGATTGAAGCTCGCCACTGACAGGAGTTCTTCCAGGTTCCAGTCTTCTACCAGAAGAGCCCCAAAGGGAGAGAGCAGAACCTTGATCTTGCCTTATAAACAATTTTCTCCACCCTTTAGCTCTCCCAGTCACATCTCAGGAACCAATCATAGTTCCTTAATTTTCCTGGCACTGCCCAGGGAGGGGGAGGGGGCAGTGCCTGTGGGATCAGATTCCCATCTCCTTGGTTTCAACTTCATTTCTCTGAGGGCCCGTCTATCCCTGCACATCTCAGTGGTAAACAACCTCCAGGTCTCTGATTGATGAAGTCAAAACAAAGTGACATAATGGGGAGGGGAATTCCCTTCCCACAGCTGTTCTGCCCAAGTTTGTGGTGAAGTAAGCAATTTGAAGACCTCAAAGTGCCCTATTAATGCATTCTGTGTTATATTTCTGGGAAGCCAAAATTCTGAATATAAAAACTTAGTTTAGATATTTGCAAAGGTCCGAGACTATATTATCCTCATAATGGTAATAGTGATTCCTCCTTCCCTAGAAATTCCTATCTTTTTCTTTCTTATCTCGGTCTCTCTCCCTTTTATTTCCTCTTTCCTTTCTACCCTGAATCTCATCATGTTTTGTGGAATTCCCATAGATTTTATCATTATGTTGCCTATAAATAACCATTTTTTCCTATACCCGACACCTAGCCCTGCCTTGGTAATGTTTTTCCTGCTTTAAATGTGCAATATTCTCTGTTGTACAATAAATTTATGTTAATATATTAGCAACTAGTCCCTCTATTGTATTTTTGTCAGAAAGACATTTTTGAATGAATAGCTTTCTCTTGACAAATAGAAGAATCTGGGAGGAAAATTTTAAAAACAGATTGCTATGGTGCTGAATTAAGAAAATGTTTTGGATCATTGGAATAGAATTTGTTAATATTTCCTGAAGGGATAAGAAACTGGAGCTCTGCATAGCCTTCCTCTTGGATCATAATTTTAGAGCTAAATGGAACCAACTCTACTTTTTCAGATGAGAAAATTAAGGTTCATGGTGGTTGCCTGACTTGCCAGTAGCTATCAGAGGTAGTATTAGAGCCCAGAGCCTCCTCTAACTAGAGCCCAGCCTTGCATTGTGCTGGCCTCATCAGTCAAGGCAGTTCTTGAGTTTATGGGATGGTAAGGTACAGGTTGAACCCCTTGATTACTTCTCTGTCCTCTTTTCTCCTATCTTCTGATTGAGCTTTGCTTCTCTCCCATCAGTTGGCATGTTGTGATTTGCTGTCCTTGTACAGAGTAGCAGAGCTGCTATCTCCTTTGGGACCTGCCAGATATGACCAGTAGGGGGCATGCAAAACTATCCTCTCTCTCCCCTGCCCCATGTGTGGACATAGCCTCTGAGACACCTCTTTGACCTGCAAAGAGCCCCCCATTTAGGCTATTGTCACTACGGTCTGTAGCTTTCTCATTTCTGCGAAGTGTTCTTTGTCTCAGAAGAATGCATTCCCAAACCTCTTATTTTTGTCATATTTTTGGCGTGTGGTCTCTGTGCTTTTTTCCCATGGTTTTCATCAGCATATGAAAGGCATAAATCTCCAGTCTGGTTTGAAAGGAGACTCCAAGTAATATAGAAGTTGTCAGGAAACGAGGTGCCTTTTTTAGAGCCTAAGTAAATAATGTGGTTCCTTTTGAAGATGCTGCTCTTTAGAACATCCCCACACTTCTTCTTGACTTTGCAAAACCACCTCCTAGAAAAGCCCTTCCCTTTACTGTGCAAACCAGAAGACTGATCAGGCATCAAAAACCAGACACTGCTAAGAATTAGCCTTGGCTACATTACTTATGAATGGCGGCCACCCCAATAAAGACCTTCCCTGGAAATGAGAAACTGCCCCCTTTTTGCCCTTAATTCCTTTTCCAGAAACAGGGCTGATGTTGAGCAAAAGTCTCACATGCCTGAATGAAAAGTATGAATGAAAAATGCCCTCATCTAAAATGGCAGTTGACGCTTGTTCTTTACTCAGCATGTTTTTGTTACTATTGCCCATAATTTGGTTGTGAACTTATTAGGGAATTGGAAGTGGTTAGGACAGATGACCCCTGTTTTTGTAGTGGTATTATTGGTCATCTTGAGACTTAGAAACCCAAATGAATCTCATGGATGTGGGTATTCTTGTCAGGGACGCAGAATGCAACTGGTCTCTGTCTGCCAGTCTGTGTGCCTCTTGTTCTTGTCCTCCCATAGATTTGGCAGGCTGGGGGGTAGGGATAAGGGGGTGTCTGTCCATTGCATTGATTTTCTTTGATTTCATTTGACATTTGGAGAATGCCATTTTGAGGCCATGAGTTGTTAATCCTTTATCTCTTCCTCCTATTATGTAGCTGACATAGCTTCCTTTCTTCTAATATACCTTTAGATAATATTCTTTATTTCTGGTGACATCATATCTACCTTGTGCTTCCTTGGTTGTTATAGGCTTCAGTCTGCATACCATACACTTCTCTGTGTCCTATGGGTGATGCTTAATTTCATTTTTTCAAAAACCATAGCGTTCTTTGATTTATATCCATCTGCCAACACTAGAATAGTTGTGGAATTCAAAAGATAGGCCCTTGTTTCAGCGGAAAGCCTGGGGTCTTTAAATGAACGTTGTAGTGCCCCAAATGTAGTCTACTCTCATCCTGCTTAATTCTCAGATTAGTTCCTTTTCTGTTTGCAGTGTCCATTTTGGTATTACCCATTCAGTTGTATATACTAGTTTGGACAATAAGCAGTGTTCATCCCTTTTTTCTTTTTTGCAGATTTTAGGCTTATTAATTAATGAGCATTTATTAAGTGCTTACTTTTATCCTGGGGATAAAAGACATGCACAAACACACTCTGGCTTCAAAGAGCTCACATTCAATGGGGAGGGGTGGAAGTAGGGAGAGAACATATAAATAACTAGACACATATAAGCTATAATACATAGTATACTATATACATAGTAAAGAGAAGGGGAGGGCACTGGCAGCTGGCTGGATCCAATAAAGGATCCTTCTTCTAAAAAAGGTAGGATTTGAGTCTTGAAGGAAATCAGGGAAACTAGGAGGCTGAGGTGAGGAGGAAGAACATTCCAGGCATGAGGGCTAAGCCAGGGCAACAACCTGAGGATAGGTGTTGGAGAGCTGGGGGCGTGAAGTAGTAAATATGCTGGTGTTGCTGTGCCTTAAAATATATAGAGGAGATTATAATGTGAGAAGATTGGGGAAAAAAAAGGTAAAAGCAGGAACAGGATAAGTTGTCATGATCTTTAAATGCCTAACTGGGAACTTTATTTGATCTCGGAGATAAGAGGAAACCACTAGAGTTTATAGAGTAGGAGGGTGACATTGGCAGACATGTGCTTTAGAAAAATCATTTTGGCATCTGCTTAGAGGATGAACTAGAATAGGAAGAGACTTAAGACAGGGAGTAATTATAAATCTCACTTAAGAAACTGCATTATTCTGGACTTTAATGTAATTAGCACAGTGTCATCTCTAAACAGGAATATTTAGAGGGAATATCTATAAGGAATATTATTTTGAATCTGTACTAGATATCCTCTGTGACAGTGGTAAACACATTTGGTAAATATTTCTTTGTTTTATGTCTAGTTTTATAGATTAGACATATTAATTAATCTACCAATAATTAATGAATCAACTAATTAATCAACCAACAAACATTTATTAAATACCTACTATACATCAGGCACTATTCTAGTATTCTGGGAATTCAAAGACACAATTGGAATAGTCCTTGCCCTTAAGTAATTTACTTTCTATCCAGGGAAACAATGCATACAAGTAAATACTTGGTAATTTTTGGAGGATGGAGAAAGGCACTAGGTAAAAGTTATCTCTTATCTTTAAAGACATCTTGTATAATTTTGACAAAAGCAGTGGGAGGCATGTTACTATAGGACAACCTTCAAGGTATCCTTTTGTTCCCTTGAATCAAATACTTTTTTCATAACAAACATATGATGAGCGTAGTGAGATAGCATATGTATTCTCTCCAATAAATTGTGTTGGCAGAAATATTATCTGCCATAATTAAGTGTCGCTTGAAAACCCTTCCTACACCTTTCTAATATCAAGCATACCCTTGAGGTATATCTAGAAAATTCACAGAGGAATTTTAGATAGAAGATGTACATGGTACATATGAATGAGTAGTTATTAATGTTTGCTTGGTCACCTTTGAGGGGTAATAATGTCTTGAGTTTTTTTCTGTCATTATCTTCCCCACATCTCTTGATCACTGATGCTTCTAGGAACTATATGAATTCAAATATAAAACACTTTTCAGAAATACATAATAATCAGTGAGGGATTAATTACTCATGGGTTGATCAGGTCAGTGTAATAAAAATGGCAATACTGCCTTAATTTACCAATAGTACTGTACCAAACTCCAAAAGGAATAGTAATAGAAAAAAATAACAATTTATGTGGAAGAACAGAAGATAAAAGAATCTAAAGGGTAATCATGTAAAAGAATGAGAAGGAAAAGGGATATGTTGATACTAGTTCTCAGGGGACAGATAGATGGCTCAGTTGATAAAGAGCCAGGCCTGGAGATCCTGAGTTCAAATCTGGCCTCAGACACTTCCTTGCTGTGGGACTCTGAGCAAGTCACTTAATCCCCATTGCCTCACCCTTTACTACTATTCTACCTTGGAACCAATACATGATTCTAAGATGGGAAGTAAGCGTTTAAAAAAATACTAGATCTCAAACTGTACTACAGAAGCAGCAATCATCAAAACAACTTGGTATTGATTTTAAAAAAATAGAGTTACCCAGTAGAATAGCACATCGGCTATGGGGGGAGTAGGGTAGTTGGGGAGAGGGAAAGAACATGAATCATGGAACCATGGAAAAATATTCTAAATTTTAAAAAATAATTTAAAAAAAAGAGTTTCTCTTTCTAAAAAAAAAATAGAGTTCCATCAATGAAATAGATTAGATATATAGCATACAGAAGCAAGCACAATAGCATAGTGCTTAATAAACCCAAAGATCCAGTTACTGGAGGAAAAGATCACTCCTTAACAAAAACTACTGAGAAAACTGATTAGCAATCTGGCAGAAACTAGGATTGGACTAATTCTTTACAACATATACTAAGAAAAGTTCCAAATGGATACCTGCCCTCTAGATATAAAAGATCACATCATAAGTGAATTAAAGAAACAAGGAATAAATTACTATTTAAATTTATGGATAAAGTAAGAATTCATGATCAAACATTGATGATAAAAAAAGTAAAACTTTTCACAAAAATAAATCCAATATAGTTAAAATTAGAAAGGAAACAGATAACCAGAAAAAAATCTTTTGGCATAAAGTTTCTCTGATTAAGGTTGTATATCTAAGACAAAAATGAATGGATTTAAATTTACAAGGCTAAGAGCCATTTCCCAACAGATAAATGGCTAACGGATATGAACAGGAAGTTCTCAAAGGAAGAAGTCTAAGCTATTAATAACCATGTGAAAAAATATTCCAAACCATCAATAATTAGAGAAATGCAAATTAAAGCCACTTTGGAATTCTCTCCTTTACCCATCAGATTGGTAAAGATGACAAAAGAGGAAAATATTGAAGGATATCTAGGAAAACACATACTAGAGCACTGTTGGTAAATAGCTATATCACTACTATCCCAAGGAGATAAGGGAAAGAGGAAAAGAAATTATATGTGCCAAAACATTTATAACAAGCTCTTTTCGTGGTAGCTGAAAATTAGAAACTAAGGAGAACTTAGACCAAAACTTTTGTCATATATATACCAAGGTAAAGTTAAAATGGATGCATGATTTAGAAATAAAGGATGATACTATAAACAAATTAGGGAAATACAAACTAGTCACCTGTCAGATTTATGATATGTCAGATTTATCCTGTGAATAAGGAAAGAATTTAGGACAAAACAAGACATAGAGAAGATTATAAGATATAAAATAGATAAGTTTGATTACATTAAATTAAAAAGTTTCTGCACAAACAAAATATAAGCAATCAAGATTAAAAGGCAAACAAGCTGAAGAAAAAATTTTTATGGCAAGTCTCTCTGATAAAGGCTTTATTTCTCAAATATATAAAAAATAGAGTCCAATTTTTAAGACTACAAAATATTCTCCAATTAACAAATGGTCAAAGGATATAAACAGGCACTTCTCAGATGAAGAAATTAAAACTGTCTGTGGTCATGAAAAAATTCTCCAAATCACTGTTAGAGAAATGTAAATTAAAACAACTCTGAGGTACCACCTCATACTCACCAGACTTAGCTAACATGAGAAAACAGGAAAATGACAAAACTTGGAGGGAATATGGAAAAATTTGGGATATACCAATGTTGAGCTATGAATTGTTGCAGTTGTTCTACAGAGCATGCCTAAAAGATCACCAAACTATGCATACCCTTTGAACCCAGTGATACCACTACTAAGTCTATATCCCAAAGAGATCAGAGATAAAGAGAAAGAACCTAGCTGAACAAAAATATTTATAGCAGCTCTTTCTGTGGTGACAAAGAACTGGAAATTGAAGGAATGGGCATCAATTGGGGAATAGCTGAACAAGTTGTGGTATATGATTGTGAATACTATTGTGCCATAAGAAATGACAAACAAGATGATCACAAAAAATCCAGAATATTGTATATATTAACAACAATAACATATGATGATCAGCTGTGAATGATTTAATTATTATCAACAAATAAGGATCCAAGACAAACTCCAAGGGACTCATGACAAAAAAGGATATCCACCACCATAGACAAAATCCAAATGCAGATTGAGACATAGCATTCTTCACTTTATTTCCTTCATGGATTTTTCTCTAGTGAAAGCAATATGTGCCTTGTTTCACAACATGACTAATATGGAAATATGTATTATATGATAATATATATATACATACAACCTATAAAATAATCATATTACCTGCCTTCTTGGGGAGAGGAGTAGGGAAAAAGGGAGGGAGAGTACATGAATCGAAAAATGTCAGAAAATGAATATTAAAAATTATATCAACATGTAATCAGGAAAAAATAAAAAATTCTAAAAAGAAAAGAAACTAAGGAGGATTGGGGAATGGCTATACAAATTTTAGTTTTGAAATGTAATAAAATATTGTGCAATAAGGAATCAAAGAATGGACAACTTCAGAAAAACCTGGGAGGATCTCTTTGAACCAATACAGATCATAGTGATCACAAGGCAAACAATTTATATACTGATAAAAACACCACTCTCCTTGCCAAAGAAGGGATAAATTTAAATGGCAATAAGAGGCATACCGTTCCTAACATAGCCAATGTGAGTATTTTGCTGGACTGGTATTTATTTTTCAGACTAAAAAAATTTTGCTAAATGCTGTGGGGTGAGCTGGGGTAGGATTCAATGTTTCAGTGTCTTTGAAATTGTAGCCTTTTTGTGTGTACTTGGTCTCATCCAGCTGCTGTTCATTAGTCTTCCTCAGTGGCTTTTCCATTTCTTCTTTAAGCATATCTGGGGATATAATGTTAGAGTCCTTGGGGTGGTTCCATCATTCTTAATGGTAAAAATAATTTTCTTTTAAAAAAATTTTTTAAGACTTTCCCCAACATGTCCATTTGGTCTTCCTTCCAAATTCATCTTTATATTGCCGTCAGGATGACTTTCTTATTGGATCTCTTGCTGAGCTTTCCCTTAAAGTGTTTTTTCCTTTTTTATTCTTCTATTTTTTTAATGAGATGATATTGCTTATAACTTTTCCATTTTCTTTCTCCATAAGATTTTATAAATCAGTTTATATTATTAGCCAGTTGCCTTTGGCTGCCATTTTTTTCCTCTCAGCAAGGAAGTCAACTGCTTGCTGACTAAGATGCTTTTTTAGTCATTATGACAAGCCATTTACATTGGTTTAACTTCAGCATAGAATTGTTATCAGTGATATGATCTATGACCTTTTCTCTATTCATTTTTTACTTTTAAGCATCAATAATTTGTTTAAATGGGTTGGGTTAAAGCTGTTTTAGCTGATTTTAATTATCTTTTTTATTTGTTATCCTTCTCCATATGGTGACTAAAAAACAAATCAATCCTTTTAAAAAGTTTTATTATAGGGGCAGCTGGGTAGCTCAGTGAATTGAGAGCCAGGCCTAGAGACCAGAGGTCCTAGGTTCAAATCCGGCCTCAGCCACTTCCCAGCTGTGTGACCCTGGGCAAGTCACTTGACCCCCATTGCCTACCCTTGCCATTCTTCCACCTATAAGTCAATACACAGAAGTTAAGGGTTTAAAACTAAAAAAAAAAAAAAAAAAAAAAAAAAGTTTTATTATAAACCTAGAAATAAAAACTGTTGAATTTAGTACAAAATCTCTGGGTATTTTTCCAGCTTCTGTTTTGATGCCCTATTACTTGTGGGTACAGGTAGTAGATACTTGCAGAAATTATTTGCATATATCTTACACACACACACACACACACACACACGAATTTTTGAAAGGAAATAATGACTACTGAAAAATTCTCAACAGAAGAAAAAAGTGGTCCCAGATTACTGGGCTCTTCACTTTACTGTCAGCATGGATAATTGAGTCTCTTAAGAATGATGAATAAGCCATCTGGCAGGGAGAAAAATAATATCAAATTAAACAGCATTTTCTAAAATTGACAAGTTGATTGTGATGATTATTTTTGGTGAAAGTCCTTAGGAAAGTTTCATTTGAAATATCTATGACCCTTCCATCAGGTACCTAGTGTACAAGAGAACTAAAGATGAGTGATTTTCCACTTTAAAAGGGAATTATTTATCCCAGCCCAACATCCTTCACCAGATGGTAATTTTAAACAGTCTGTCTTTCAGGTGTGGACTTAAACAAATTCTTCTACCACTCTTTGCTGTAACCATGGATTGAATCAAATGATAAATTCAGCCTCATGTGATGTGATTTCTATGTATAATTCTCTGCTACATTTTTAGCTTTCCCATGTTAGACCCCAAGTCTTTGTGGTTGGCATACACCTATATATAAATTTATTGACGAGGCATTGGATAAAATCTGAACATCCAGCATCACAATGTTGTAAAAAGAACCAATGACTAAACCCTCAGATAATTTGGATTTGGGGTTTGTTCTACCATTTACTCGTTTTGTGACTTAGATACCACTTAACTTGTTTGGACCTCAGTTTCTTCAGTTGTCTTATGGGGATATTAATAGTCATCCTGGCCATTCATTGAATATCAGAAAGTTTTAGAATTGGAAGGGACCTCAGCAGCCATCTATTCTGACATACTTGAATAATACACCCACAAGTGATTATTTAACTTCAGATTAAAGACTTTTATTTAGGGGGATCCCACTTCCATGTATCCTTGTACCTTTCTCCTTCTAAACCTTTTTCTTCATCATCCAGTGGCCTCCAGTCCCTCTAAACCCAGGCCATCTCTGTTCTGTCTTTTTACTTCCCTCTCTTCCTAATTTTGATCATTAACTAATTTATTTATAATCATATCACCCTCTATGCTTGTGAACAGTGAGGTGGCACAGTAGATAGAGCACTGGGCCTATTGTCAATAAGAGCTAGTTTCAAATGTGGCCTCAGACACTTACTACCTGTGTGATCCTTGGCAAGTCAATTAACTCTGTTTGCCTCCATTTCTTCATATGTCAATGAGCTCAGAGAAGGAAATGGCAAACCACTCTAGTAGCTTTGCCAAGAAAACCCCAAAAGGAGTCACAAGGAGCTGGACACGACTGACATGACTAAACAATAACAACAGCTATGCTAGAATCCCTCGACCCATTGTCCTGTTCCCATTTGTGCCTTCCTAAATCCAACACTTAATTCCTCCCACCATCTGCTTTCTCTGCTCTTAACTGCTGCTGAATAGTGCCAAACTATGTCAATAAGAAATATGTTATCTACCCCTAGTTGGACCCCTTGGTAGCAAGGTAATCCTTCTTTTCTTCCCTAATTGATTCTCTATCCCACTTCCTACCACAATTGTGCCCAGATTCTTTTGTACTTAAGCATCCCACATCACCTTCTGAATATTCTTCTTTTGGTCTCCATGGCACTGCTCTCTGGTTCTAACTTCCTGCCTGCCTGGCAGCTCCTTACTTTTTATATCCTGCACCCTGTAGGTGACCCTTGTTTTTCATTCTACACTTTCCTGAGGATTAAATCAATTCCTATGAGTTCAATGGTCATCTCTATGCAGATGGTTCCCTATTCTTTCCTCCAGCCCTTCATCACCAACTACCAATTTTCATTTCAAACAGGATGTCCTGTAAGTATCTCAACTCCAACATGTCCAAAACAAAATTCATAATCTTTTTCCCAAAATTCCCACCCCCTCCTCACTTTTCCTATTTCTGTTAAAGACACAAACTGTGCCTTTAGTCACTCAGGTTTGCATCCTCAGAGTCATTCCTTCTCCCTCAGCTCTCGTGCAGTCAATTGCCATGCCTAGTGGATTCTACCCCCCACAACATCTTTTGAATCTGGCCCCTTCTCATATGGCCACCATCCTAATCCAGGCCCTCATCTGTTGCCAGGACTGTTGCAATAACCTCTTAATTGTTCTCTCTGCCTCAAAAGTTTTTCCTCTCTCTGATCTAACCTCCACCCAGTTCCCAAGTGATCATCCTAAATCACAGTTCTACTCAACAAAATTTCATGGCTTCCTTATTACCTTTAGATTCAAATATGAACTTCTTCTTCTTTAAATCTCTTTACAACCAGAGCTACCCTACTTTGATAGCTGTATTATGTATTATCCTAC
Organism: Gracilinanus agilis; assembly: GCF_016433145.1. Taxonomy (NCBI): domain Eukaryota; kingdom Metazoa; phylum Chordata; class Mammalia; order Didelphimorphia; family Didelphidae; genus Gracilinanus; species Gracilinanus agilis. The sequence continues at coordinate 487,710,110 of NC_058133.1, read as the reverse complement.
TCTAGGGACTCTATAGTCCTAACAACCTTGTCTTCATTATTTTCTTTACACAGGATACTCAGTTTTCCAACTCCATGCCAGGAATGTCTTCCTTCCTTACCTATTCTAAGAGGCAGCTCATAGAATCCTTTGATTATCTGCTCCATGAAACTTTTCCTGATTCTCCTGACCCCAGCTTGTAATGTGTCCCCCACACACCCGCAACTACCTCAGATTCCCAAAATTATTTTGTACTTATGTTGTACATGCTTGTTTATCTACATGTTATCTCCCCTGACATAAGATAAACCCCTGGAAGGCAGAGGCCATGCCACAAGGCCAGGCACAGTGGACTACCTAGTAAATATTTGGGAATTGTTTGCTTACTTGATTAATCAAATGCTTTACTACAAATCTGAGTGAACTATGCATACCAAATTAGTATCCCTGTCAAAAGAAGGCAGTAAGGTTAGTCTGGTATGACCTGTTTTTGATGGAAGTCATACTGACTGTTTGTAACCACCACTTCATTTTCTAGATGATCTTCTACCATCTCTGTAATATTCCATTCTAGAATCCTGCCAAAAATCACAACCAAGCAAGCTCACTGGCCTCTACTAGTTACAGATTCTCTTCTACAGTAGTCAAAAGTATATTAGGAAGTGCTTTCAAAATTGTCAAGCACTAGGGGGCAGCTAGGTGACTTAGTGGCTTGAGAGCCAGGCCCAGAGATGGGAGGTCCTGGGTTCAAATTTGACCTCAGACACTTCCTAGCTGTGTGACCCTGGGCAAGTCACTTGACCCCTATTGCCTAACCCTTACCAGTCTTCTTCCTTGGAACCAGTACACAGTATTGATTCCAAGATGGAAGATGAGGGTTTAAAAAAAAAAAGAAAATTGTCAAGCACTAGACAAAAATAGAGTATTGTCATTATAATCATTATGCTTTCTCTGATGTTCCATGATGTGAATTGATTATGATTTCTTAAAGTCTGTGCCAGCAAAGCCCAACTTTTGATAATCCCAACTAAGTTCAGTGGCTTCAAGTATAGGCGATGGAATATATATCTGTACCTAGATAAGTTCACAGAGGTTTATCATTAGAACCAGTAATAAAGAGTATAATACACTATAGCAGGGAAGGTCCTACATGGATGAAATCACAAATTCTTGAGATATAATTATTCTCCTAAACTCCTTACCTTATTTGTTTTTGCAGCTTTAGATCTCAGTCTTCTCTGTGTTTTACATAGTGAATCTGATTGCTCCCAAGTACTTCTCTTGTTTTCAAAAACCTAATATCACTTTTTTAATGTTAGAAAAGAGACATAATTTAATGGGAGCTAGAAATTCTCAGTAGCTACTGCAGGCAGCCAGAAAGAGGAGATGGGTATCAGGCTCCAGTTAAGTTTCTTCTTTTAGTTTAGATCTGATATCAGTTTAGATTTGGAAGTTTCTCATTCTAGGTGAATAGTTCATTAAATTTAATTGGGTTGTATTTTATTTTCAGTCAAGTCCGACTCTTTATAACTATGGGGTTTTCTTGACAAAAGATTCTGGAGTGGTTTGCCATTTCCTTTCCAGTTCATTTTATAGATAAGGAACTGAGGCAAACAATAAAGTGACTTGCCCAGGATTACACGGCTAATAAGTGTTTGAGGCCAGATTTGAACTCGGAAAGATTCTCCTCCTGATTCCAAGCCTAGTACTCTGTCCACACCATCTAGCTGTTCAGATATGATCGGGCATATCTGGCTCAATTTGGTTTCTTATCAGTGGTCACTGATATTTAGTAGCATTTAAGAAAGTCATATCTAAAAGGCAGGGTTGCCTTGGTTCATTCATTTAGTAAATGCTTTCTGAGCATCTGTTAAGTGTGAACTTTAGTAGGACCTTGTTTTACACCACACACACTAATTATGCTAACACATGAGAATTCAGGTATACATGATTGGCATTAGAAAAAAATAAAGGCAGAAAAATATGTAAAATAAAATTTTTAATTACACGCCTATCAGCACCATTTTCTCAAGCAGCATAAAGTCTCATAACACTTCTCCCAATCACACACATTATCATTCTGAGAAGCATTAGCGTGAGTCATTACCTTGTATTACGCCAGACATTAGCTCCCACATCAGTCTTTGTCTGGGGTTCTCTCTCGTTTCCAGTCGTGTCCACATCAGAGCATTGCTTCTCTTTTGTTAACTCTACTTAGTTATTAATGATGGCCCCCAAAGTATAACAGTAGTAATGTTGGTAGCTCTGATAAGTCTAAGAAAAGTGGTAAAGTGCCTAGGTATGTTCATATAGGAAATACTTATTAAATAATGGGATTCACTATCATGCACAATTTTCATCTTATGCAAAAGGTCTCAGAATGTATTGGTCGAGTATAAGGAGGTTCTACTGTACTTCATGAGATGCAGGATAAGTAATTCTTTAAATTAACCTGAAGGATCTCACACTTTATACTCTCTTCAGTTAAGAGGCTGGACTTCAGGCAAAATTTGGCAGGGACAAAATCTGAGCCAACTTTAGTAGACTCATCTTGGGACTAAGTGAATTTGGGCTTTCTAAATGCAAGGGCTCATCTTTAGTGACCTTAAGCATACTAACTTCATATCATATGTACTACCTAGTAGCAATTGTATTTGTATTAGTAAATGCTGTTCCCAGACCACAGTGGGTAAAGTTAATTATTGACTGGGAATTTCCCTTAAGCTGAGCAGTAGCTAGTATACTGGGAGAGGAGAAGGTATTTCCTGTTACTCAGGCCAGCCCCAAACAGGCGGTTGGGTTGATATAATAGAGCATAAAGATTCAGGAGCTTTGGAAAAGGCATAATTGTTGATTTTCTGGTTTGGGTTTTGTTTTTGTTTTTTTGCCTGTAAACAATATCAATTCTTTGGCAGTTAAGAATTGATGCATTTTTGTGTGTGAATGTTCTCCTTTTTGTCATTATATATAAAAGAGTTCTTCCAAAACTAGGTTTATTAGGCAGGTTTCTGCATGACCTACAAGTAAATCCTATGAGAATCTCAGATATTTGATCAGAAGCCCTCAAAGGAACTGCTTTTAGGTGGTGACAGCATAACAAAACAAGTTGATATTAGGAAGGGCAGCTGAAGCTGCAATGCAAGGAAGGAAACATGGACCAAGTAACCTGTCTTCCCACCCACCCTTTTTAAAATGAGAAAACATATTCTTTGACATTCAATTGGAATCAATTATTATCATCTTAGTTGAATGGCTTAGCAATAACCAAAGCACTCCTAGCTCATTCTTTTAATCTTAAGGAAACAGAACTTTGGGCCTCTCGTTAAAAGGGTACTGGTCCATATTTCTGCAACATAAAACATCTGTTCTGGCATCCTCTGTGACAGGAACAGATGTTGGCTTCAGCTTTATAGTTTGATGGGAAGTACAGGAAAGGAGTGTTAGAGAGAAAATTGCAAATAATTTCAAATGATAAAAATTCTAGAACATTTTAGTTTGTGTGATTTAATTGATTTAAACTGAAGACCTGATCTGTTGTTTAAATGACAAAATGTTAGAGGAGGGGAAAGCTATAGATCATTGCCCAGAAATTTGCATTGGAATTCTAAGTTCCATATAATGCCTCAGTCTAATTTTTCTGGTTTGCAAGAACCATGGGAGAGATGTGATAAAGTGGCACTGAGTTGGAGTGCCAACTTCTACCACATGAAGCTGATTAGGTGCCTTTTTTCATACTATATATTTTTTAATTGTTAAGTAATTCCAAATAAAACACAAATCTCTGCCAAAGCGGAGATGCTGAATTCTTCATGTGAAAAAGGATGTTCACAGTTAAGTTTGACCCACCAACAAACCCTTCCATTTTAGTTTGAGGAATCCTCAGCTAACCTGTTTTAAAATGCTGTTGCAGGTCTGTTATCTTTCAACATCATTTTCTCCTATTAAACTACCAGTTTCATGTCATCCTGGGTCTGTCCAAGCCCAAATTTCCTGTTTCATCATTCACATTCTCATTATCTCAACCAATTCATCTCATATTGCTCACTGCTGTGAGGCCAGATATGACTGTGCAGGGTCTTTTCAAATTCAGATATCCAGTAAGATCAAATGATTTGGTTTTTAAAAAAATATATAACCTCTGTCTTGGTTTTCACTCCTATCTTATTGAATTATTTACTTGGGGGTAGTGGGGTTATGCAGGTGGAGTTGAAGAGAGTTAGAGACAGAGACTGACTGGTGGAGTGGTTTCTGATAACCCTGGCATATGTAACACAAGAAATTGCCCCTCTCCAGTCAAAGGGTTCTTGGTAAACTCTTGTTTGAAACAGGGAGAAGTCCCACAATAGGAGAAAGGGGGGAATTAAATCTGTACACTGTTATCTGGGCTTGGATTCTTCTCTTCCTTCTTTTGACCTTGAGTTCAAATGTCCTGACTGCTTGTGAGTGACAGGGGCAAGTGATGGGTGACTTGAAAATACTTGGAGAAATGCAGAAGCCATCACCAGCAGGCCAGTGCTGGGAGAAGTGATGATTCTGAAATTGAAAAGATGGGAGGTAGTGAAGAAGGACCACCTAGAATTGTTGAGACAGCTAGTTATTGTGATCCCATTAGGCCTGTTAGCTGAAGTGAAGATTGGTTTCCCTTATTGTCTCCCTCAATTTCCCTGGTTTCTAGTTGATTCTAAGGAGATTGTGAGAGAATTCTTCCCTCTATATGCCTTTCCCAACACCCTCCAAGATTTAGGTGATTTAAGAAATGGGTTCAAATGGCTCTCTCAATACAGAAACACTCAATCTATTTCTTTTTCCATTTTATGATCCATATAATCAGTTATATAATCATATCGCATTAAATATTTTATTCCTATGAATTCAGAGAGCAAAGCCCAGAGCTCATAACTAACTTCACTGGGTAGATTTCATATTTTAACATTTTGAACAGTATTCTATTTCATTCCTTTTGCTGCTTTGAGACTTGGTCAGTCAACATGCCTTTCTTAAATAACACCAAATAGCAGTGACCTCTGATAACAAACTAAATTGAACTCTATATATATAACCAAGTGACCCAAAATGCTTAAGAGTACTGTTATCAAAGCATGGGCTTATAGTACAGGGAGCAGTCTAGGTATTTGGGAATGTTATCCCATTGGGGAGTCATAGAGAAACTAATAAGCTAATAGTCTAGTGACTCAAGTAGAATACTGCTTTGTGGACAAGTCAGATAGTGTGCTCATTCACTGGATAATTTAAAAAATGCTATAATAGAATATACATTATATATAATAAAAATATAATATTCTCTGTACGTTTAAGGAAGGTAGCATTCTAGCTGCATCACCCTAGGACCCCAGGTAAAGGACTCCAAAGTATTATACGTGTCTCACATACACAATTGAATTTATGTATCAGTCTGGTACAGCTCTGGAAGGTTAAGATTTTCATCTGTTATGAACATTACAATATTCCAATGGAGCAAATAGTTGCTCTTAGTAGGAACAGTCTATTTCTGAAGTTTAGGCTCTTTAGTTATATATACTAGATTTAAATGTCTGATGTCCAACTCCAGGCAGGAGAGTTGGAGGGAGGGAGAAAATTTGGATCCTTTAACTTCAGAAAACTCATGTGGAAATCTGTTGTTACATGTAATTGGTAAAATAAAATATCTTTATAATCAAACGTCTGTTATCCAAGGTGAATTAGTATGAAAATCTATCATAATTCATGATTTTGTCATTGGATTTAAAGGGATGTTCTTTATAGAAATACCTAACTATAAATGTTGTAACTTGAGTTTAAAAAGCACGTTTCATACTAAACATGAGCTAAAAGTAGAATAATCATCTACATTCTACTTCAGATAAGCATTTCACAGTTATTCAAGTCAAGACAGATTTAATAGGTTGTATTTATCAGGATGAAAGAATGCTTGATGCTGCTAACAAGTCCAGTGAAATGGGGATCCCCAAACTTGTATTTCATTTTCTGCTTGCCATCATGCCACTTTCACTAACTTCTTTGGTATGACTCAGTTCATTCAACTATAAAATATAAATAAGCAATAAAAGTGATAGCATACAGCAGCAAATATGAATTAATTATTGGAAGGTATTATAATAACCTTGCTCAGTATGAGAACATTTGCACTAGCTGCTTGTCAGAGTCAAAACTCTGGGGGTTCTGCATGCTTTCAGGGGAGCCAAATTTGTGTGATATGAACTTTCAGAAAGCTTGAACTGTTTGTAACATATTCTAATTTGTGGTCTTCATTTTTTATTGCTTTTTGAAGATATTTTCTCCACACTGGATGGACTTAGATAAAAGCTTGATTGAGCACGTTATCTTAATTTTAAATGTAGATCCCAATTCTTTTACAGCAAATATTATGACCTGGTGAGTGGTATGGTATATTGAATAGTGTGCTCTTCTTAGAATTAAGAAGACCTGTAATCCTGGTTACCAGGAAGATTGAGGCTGACAAATCTCAAGCTTAGGAGTTCTGAGCTATCACAGTGGGCTATGCTAAATTCAGCATCAGACTGGCACTTGCTCTAGAGAGGGCTAGGAACCAAGTAGCTTTAGAAGGGGGTGAACTAGCCTAGGTTGGAAATGGAGCAGATCAAACCTCCCGTGCCAGTTGGCCCTAAGGAGGTCTATACTACCAACTAGTGCAATATAGCAAGACCCAGTCTTTTAAAATTAATTGATTGAGATGGCAGCTAGGTGGCACAGTGGATTGAGAGCCAATACAATCAATTAATTTTTTTAAATCCTTACCTTCTGTCTTAGAACCAATACCATGTATTGTCTCCAAGGCAGAAGAGCGGTAAGGGCTAGGCAATGGGGGGTTAAGTGACTTGCCCAGGGTCACACAGCTAGGAAGTGTGTCTGAGGCCAGATATGAACCTAGGACCTCCCGTCTCTAGGTCTGGCTCTCAATCCACTCAGCCACCGAGCTGCCCCCAATTGATTAATTTTTTAAAATCAGACTGAGATTAAAATCCTACATCTGATAGCTGTATGATCCTTTGCAAGTCACTTAAACTATGTGTGCTTCAGACAACAGAAAATCACACCCTTCCCATGTTCTAGTATTAATATTTCTGTATGAAGATAACTCTTAGATGGAAAGGATTTGTGATGGAGAGAACCATCAGCATATATCCTTAATAGTTTTTGTTTTTTTTTTTTTATGCTGGACAAAAACTGAACTTACTTAGAAATATAAGCTTAATGAATGAAGTCAATCCAAAATGAGCTCTACTGGGCAAATTCTATTTCCCGCCCCCCCCTCCCATTTTTAAAGAAGAAGAGATGATGATATTGGGGTGAAAATAAGATAAGAAGATTGCACAATTTGACATTTCCAAATGACAAGATAAGAGAGCTACATTTAATCCTGGCTCAAATCTTGGACAACTTAAGATGCCTTTAAACAACTTTGCTGAACTAGCCTAAGCCTAAGCATCAGAAGGTCTGTGCCAGCGTCCAGAATCTAGTTGTCCCCTTGGCTTCTGTGAGTATAAAAGTTTGCCTTTTGCAATGTGAACTCAGATGGTTGAAGTTTTGTTTTCTTTTATTCAGTGAAGTAGGCAATTTTTAAAAGAATTACTTTTCTTAAATACTTTTTATATGCTACTGTGAATTACAGATAAAATAGTTTCCATCTCTAAAGAGCTTTAGAATGGAGGTAAAAGAAAAATGTGTTAATGCTAATAACTTAATATGTTTAATCATATATCAGCTCTAGCTGTACCTAGAGCGATAACTCATAGTAATAATAGAAGGGAAATTATATTCCTTAATTATAATTCATTCATTGTAAAATAAATCTTTCTCTGCTGTTTTGGTCCCATTTAAATCCTAGACTTCATTTTCTGAGTGTGAAGAACTGATGCTAACTATAGGGTAATCTGTCCAATGCATTTCATCAATGACTTTATTTTTGTCAAATATTTGTATTGTTTTGAGTTTTATTTATCATGTTCTAGCCTTTATGGATTAATATAAGCATTTTTTAGATCCAGAAAGTAGGGCTCAGAAAGCAAAATGATTTGCCCATGACTTCATAGCTGGCAAGTTTAGATCTGGGATTTGAACCCAGCCATCCAGACTCTAGGTCTGGAGTTTTTTCCACTCTGACTTGAAATCTTTTATATGATGTACTATGTGACAGGAGTCTGATTGATTATATTGATGCTACCAAATATATTGACTATAGTGATTCTAAATGTTAAATTATGTTATTCTCTTGTTACAAGTGTGTAACTTTTGTTTCTTTCAATTATATTATAAAGTTCATATAAATTTTAAATTCAACCTGTCAAAATTGAACTCATTTTTCTTTTTTTAATTCAATTTTATTTTCAGATCGAAATTCTCACTCCCTTCCCTCCCCCACTCATTTTCAAATTTCAAATTCAAAAGAAGACAAGGAAAACAAATTACATTACAAATACATATAGTCATGCAAAATAAATTCCTGAATTAGCTATGTCCCAAAAGAAAAAGAAGAAAATATTTTAAAATCTGCACTCTAAGTCTCTTATTCTGAAGTGTTTCATCAGGTTTCATCATGAGTCCTTTGGAATTGTGGTGTCATTGTGTTGGTGTGTCTTTCAGAGTTGGTTATCTTTATAATATTGCTGTTGTACAAATTGTTCTCCTGGTTCTCCTCACTTCACTTTACATCAATCCACACAAATCTTCCCAGTTTTTCTGAAACTACCCCCTTCATCATTTCATACAATTATTAGTGATGTAGAATTTTGTTACATTTTTTATTTTTTCCAGATTACATGTCAATAAAAATTTCAATAATAATTTTCAGACACTTTGCACATCATGTTCTCTCCCTCCCTCACATCTGTCCCCCTTCCCCAAGACAGCAGGTAACAAGATATAGGTTGTACACATATTATTGTATATTGTTTATTTCAGTGTTCATATTGTGAAAGAAAACACATATCACACTAGAGAAAAATTCATGGAGTAAATATAGCAAAGAATGACGTGCTTCAATTTCCATTCATACTCTTTCAGTTCCTTCCATAGCAGTGAGTTTTTGTTGTGAGTTCCTTGGAGTTGTCCTGGATCCCTGCATTGCTGTTAATAATTAAGTCATTCACACTTAATCACTGTACTTTGTTTTTATTACTATGTACAGTGTTCTCCTGGCTCTGCTCATTTCAACTGGCACCACTTCATATATATTTCCGTGTGTTTTTGTGATTTTCCTATTCATCATTTCTTATGGCACAATATGATTCCAATACAATTGTACATCACAACTTGTTCAGCCATTTCTCAGGTAATGAATTCCAGTTCTTTGCCACCACAAAAAGCTAGTATAAATATTTTTGTACAAGTAAGTCCTTTTCACCTATCTTTGATTTCTTTGGGATACAGACCTACTAATGATATTGATGGGTCAAAGGGTATTCACAAGAGCATTTCTTCATAAGGGTATTTATAACTTGATTTCTTCCTTTGAAAACTGGCTATTCATATCCCTTGGCTATTTATTTATCAATTGGAGAAAGGTTCTTATTCATATAAATCTGATTTAGTTCTCTGAATTTTAGAAACCTTTATCAGAGAAGCTTACTCTGAAGATTATTTTCTTAGTTTCCTACTTCTCTTCTAACTTTAGCTGCATTGGTTTTGTTTGTGCCAAATCTTTTTAATTTTATATAATCAAAATTATCCTTTTTACCTCCTGTGAACATCACATGTCTTGTATGGTCATGAACTCTTCCCCCATCCATGGATCTAACTAGCAGTTCTTTTCTTCCTTCTTTCCTCCCTGAGTCAGTTATGTTGGGATGATCTCAAAAAAATAAAATGAAGGGATGGGAAAGAACAACTTTCAAGATACCACTTCACACCTGTCAAATTGGCTAGCATGACAGAAAAGGAAAATTATAAAGCTGGAGGGGATATAGAAAAATAAGGACACTAATGCACTCTGGTGGAGTTCTGAACTAGTCCAACCATTCTGAAGAGCAATTTGTAACTATGCCCAAAGGACTATAAAACTGTGCATGTCCTTTGACCCAGCAATACCACTACAGTCTATATCCCAAAGAGATTGAAAAAAGGTAAAAGGAGCTCTTTGTAGAAAAATATTTACAGCAGCTCTTTTTTTGGCAAAGAATTGGAAATTGAGGGGATGTCCATCATTTGGGGAATGGCAGAACAAATTGTGGCATATGGTTATGATGGAATACAGTTGTACTAAAAGAAATGATGAGAGGAATGGTTTCAGAAAAATCTGAAAAGGGGCATCTGGGTAGCTCAGTGGATTGAGAGTCAGGCCTAGAGATGGGAAGTCCTAGGTTCAAATCCGGCCTCAGACACTTCCCATCTGTGTGACCCTGGGCAAGTCACTTGACCCCCATTGCCCACCCTTACCACTTTTCCACCTAGGAGCCAATCCACAGAAGTTAAGGGTTTAAAAAACAAGAAGGAAGGAAGGAAGGAAG
>NC_058133.1:487589945-487695221 GCF_016433145.1 Gracilinanus agilis | reverse complement strand
AGGGGGGGGGATGGGGGACTGGAGGCGGGGAAAGTACCTGAGTATAAGCATTGGGATCTGAAAAAGAGGAGGGAAATTTACCTTGGATGGAGGGCAGCTCAATGACCATTCTTTTGGCCTCCTAATCTCAGCAGCAGCTGTGCCTACAATGATCCTTTACTCTTCCCTACATCAGACATCTCAATTATCCTTGCCTGGGAATCCCACTTGATCTACCCAACCCTAACCCTAAATAGTATATGCCTCTTTAAGGAGGGGAGTGGGAAGTGATATGTATAGAACCCCTTGGTCATCTCTCTACCCTTTTAAAAATTCATTACTGTAATTATATTAGGTCCTTTAACTAAGAAGGTCATTTTTGAAAATGTTGTTACAATTATGTTTCTCAGAAACCAGAAAATCCATATACTTTAGATTAATTGCAATGAAATTCAACTATACCAGATTTTCTTTTGAATCACTATTATTGTTCATCTGGCAGCAAAATATTTTTACAAAATAAGAAAATGTGGAAAAATCAATGTTCATTCATTGGACTTAGAATCAGAGAAAATTAACAATGGCTAGTACTTATATAGTACTTTTATGTTCACAAAGTACCTTAAAATTTATCTCATTCTGATATCACAACAGTCCTAGGAAATAGGTACTACAATTTGAAGTGACTTGCTCAAGGTCACCTATCTGATAAGTAGCTGGTCTTCCTGATTCTAGGTCTAGGATGATAGCCTGTACCCAGTTCCAAGTTTGGACTCTGTCGCTGTGTTTCTTTCTTAACTCTCTGATTCTTGGTTTCCTCATCTATAAAATGGGAATGTTTTCTCTCTCAACCTCTTAGTGTTGCTTTGAGGATCAAGTGAGGTGATTTTTGTAAAAGTACTTAGTAAATTACAAAGAGTTCTATGAAAATAGTCTATTAGCATGATTATTATTATAAAATAATAGAAGTATATAAATTCTCTGAGTTTCAGTTAATGGGATAGCTAAAGAAAGATCGAGTCGCTCACTCTCTACTAGGGTTGAGGGAATTCCCATTTTTAAAAATTACTTATTTCCTAATAAGAAAAATAACCCTTCTCTGATCCTGAATTTAGATTTCCTGCCCAGGAGTATTTGGTGAGGTTGTTCAACATTCTTTTTGTGGGATGTGTACGCTATTCCTGGCCCAGTGTTGGGAAAGAAAGATATAAAAGTGAAATATATCCACGGAAGTTGATACACTAAAACTTGGAGAGATAAAGGCACCATGGCTCATGGGGCACAGCCAGTGCTTGGAAACTTGACCATTTTGAACAAATTGCATGGAACTAAGATGCTTTAGAAAGGGATGACTTGATCCTGCCACAATTTGAACTTTTGGTTCCAGAGAGTCTAGGGCAGGCTTGGATGGGGAGGAGGGAAAAGACAACTTTACCATCTGGGCCATGCTCCAGCCTTACTACTGTATCCACTGCGAGGGGCAGAGTTGAGCAGAAGAGCAGAGGTGATAGCTGATTTGAGAGGACTCAAGGGGAGACAAGTAGTTATGCTTTTACCAGGCTCCCAAAGAAGTTGGCCCCTCAGACTTTTAAAGTATAGGATATGAGAAGAACATCCTCTGGAAGAATGTGTCAGAGGAAAGCCTTGTTGCCATTCATTTGTTTGTTCACTCAACAAATATTGATGGAGAGGGCAGCTGGGTAGCTCAGTGACTGAGCCAGGTCTGGAGATGGAAGGTCCTGAGTTCAAACCTGCCCTCTGACACGTCCTCGCTGTACCTGCCCTCTGACACGTCCTCGCTGTCCCTGGGCAAGTCACTCAAACCCCATTTTGCCTAGCCCTTACTGCTCTTCTGCCCTGAAACCAATACACAGTTTTGATTCTAAGATGGAAGGTGAGGATTTTATTTTAGATGGATAAGATATTTTAAGATGGATGAATGGATGGATGGATGGATGGATGGATGGAGGCACTGTGCTGGAAGTACTCCCAAGCCCCTTATTTAGGCCCTGATCATTTCATAGTCGTGTTACATTAGCTACAGGTGAAAGAAAGCAATAAAGAATTAAGAGTTAGGATGGAACAGGAGGTCCTGGGTTCAAATTTGGTCTTAGACACTTCCTAGCTGTGTGACCCTGGACAAGTCACTTAACTTCCATTGCTTATTTTTAAAAAAGGAGTTAGGATGGAGGTCCCAGCATTCGCTACCTAAGCAACTGCTACCCACTCATGCCCCTTTTACCTTGATAATGTGTTTTTTAACAGTCAACCCACAGACATTAATCTCCCACTATTTAATACAAAGACAAGCAAAATGATCCCTGCCCTCAAAGAGTTTACATTCCATGGGGAAGACACCATGTGCAAATGTGTGCACAAATGTGCACATACACACAACAGTATATGGAAGATGGGCCCAAGGCAGGTACTGGGTTGCCTTGGTGGTGGAGATGGGCCTGGGAGTTGGAAGCACCCAGAAAGGCCTCATGTAAGAACAGTACCCAAAGCCAAGTCTTGACGGAAGCTTAGATTGTCTTAAGCCTAAGTGAGGAGAGAGTGCATCCACAGTAAGGTGGGTATAGCCAAGTGCAGAAGTAGAAACACCTGAGCTACTTGCTGTTTTTATCTCCAGAGCTTACCTAGCAGGGTGATTTGCCCATAGTAAGTATTTAATAAATGCTTTGTTCATTCATTCATTCATTCATTCATTCATTCATTCGAGTATTCTGTATAAGGATCATCAGAAAGGCCTGTTTGGCTGTCGCTTCTACCTCAGAGAGTAAATGGAGGGGAGTAATGTGTAATAGGCAGTAAAAGGGAAGATTGGACTGATTGTGAAAAGCTGTAGCTGCCAAACAGGAGTTTCAGTGTGATCTTAGCAATAACAGAGATCCATTGGAGCTTATTATATTGGGGTTAAGGTTCAAATGTTTGCTTTAGGAAAACTACTTTGGTTCCTTTAAAGGGTATCTGTCTCCTTCTTCCACTGCACTCACCTTGGTTCACAGTGCAATCTCTTTTAGTAAGACTATTTTAATAGCCTCCTGCCTTGTCTTTCTGCCCTGTCCATCTTCTCTCCAATCCATCTTCACACTGTTGCACAGATAGTCTTCCTAGTACTGCTCCGTTTGTGTCATATTTATTTCTCAAAATCCTTTATTTTCTCTCCATTGCCCTCTGAATAAAATACAGCTCCTTTGCCTGGAATTCGAGGTCCTCTACTCCCTCATGACATACAATTTCTCCCACTTTCTCTCCCTAAATTGGAATCCCAGTTTGGCTACTTATCACCTCTGTGACCTTGAACCTATGTAGGTGTCATTTTTTTTTCATCAGTTATGAGCCAGGGATGTATGTTCCTTTCAAACTGAACTAGACATTGAACTACCCAGGTCTTCTTTCTCCACATGTGTAAAATGGAAGAGATTTACCTAGACAGCCCTAGGGATTCCTTCTTCCCTTCTCCTATCCCTGGGCTCAGGCCTAGCAGATACTTTTCTCCCTTTCCCCACTTCAAGACCTAATTCTGATTCTACACTCTCCTTGAAACCTCTCCTGGTCCTTCCAGTTGAAAGTGATCTCTTCCAACTCAAGATTTCTCACAATACTTTGGACATCTCCTTTGTGAAAGCTTTCTTATTTCACTTTTGCCTTTTGTACCATAAAAAGCAAGCATTTAATAAATGCAGATTGATTGTATCAAGTCCAGGAGCACTGTTAAGCACCCACTTTGTGCAAGGGCATAGTTTTTGTGTTTGTATCTCTCTTCCCTATTAGATTATATTCACCTTCAAGGCAAAGACTGTCTTGTTTTATTTTTTTTTTATTCCCAGCACTTAATGCAATTGCTTAATAAGCATGTAATCAATTGAGTGAGCACCTACTCCTTTCCTTGCATTGTTAGGGTCTGTAGAACATGCAAAAAGAACACAATATCCTGTTCTTTCTAGTTGGGGAGACAAATGAGAGACAATGACAATTAGTCACTAAATTAATCAGTATAGACCATTAGATAATAAACCAGCATAAAAAGAAGTAGCTGTATAATTCAGATAGTTAGTTGTAAAGGATTAGAGAAATGAGAGGTTAATATGAAGCCAGGTCATGAGGGAAGGTTTGAATGAGGAGGTGGGATCTAAGCAAGGTCATAAAGGATGAGTCTAACCAGAGAGAGAAAGAAAGACACCCCTAGGGAGATGTTCGATGTGAACAGTGTGCATGCAAGGAGGATAGTCTGGGGTGGATCTCACCGGGGCAGAACCCCATTCAATTCATCAAGCTTTGGACTGCATCTCCTATTAGAAGAGAGGCATGGGGATTAGAAATACCAAATAAGTCCCCACCTTCTGGACACTGGCTTCCTATGGTGCAGTGGGAAGAGTCCCTTTCTGGCTGTTACCTGTGTGATCTTGGGCAAGTCACCTTACCTCTCTTGGCCTCTGTTTCACCAAAAAGGTGAGGGCTAAGGGGTAGGGATGGAGGCTTAAGGTTTGAACTAGACTTGTCCTTTCCACCTCCAAATCTGTGATCCTTCTGAGGAGATAACTTGTAAACCGAGAAGTAAACAGAAGATGTTTTGAAGATGGAGAGGCCTATGTTGGGAACTTGATAGGAGAATATTTTAAATCAGTAAGGTGGGGCCAGATGACAAAGAATTGCAGTATCATTCAGCAAGTATGTTAAGCACTTACTGTGTGCCAGCCTGGGGCTCAGCATGACTGGGAATACAGAGACAGGCCACTGTCTCTCTGTTCTCTAGGAGTTCAGGGGCCACTGGAGGAGACAGCATGTGCATAGACAAGATAAATTGGAAGTGATAAACAGAGATAGATGAATATTCCATTATGAAAAAGTGCTACGTTTAGTTCTACTTAGCAGAGATAGCACCCTTTGGGGTGACCTGTATGGGGTCATAATAGGCTTAGCCTCGTGGCTTGCTTAATTAGCATATCAGAACCTGGTCCCCCCTCTGTAGCCTGTCCTGTCCCTATTTTAGCCTTTAAAGAAGTCCTAGTATGATCAAATCTCTGGGGCTACTCTTCTGGTTGCCTGGCAGTTCCTAGTTCTGTTCCCCTGCCTGAACTGTTTCTGCTCATGAGTATGCATTGAATAAACCTGTTTGCTTTATCCCACCTTCTTGGTTCCTAAGTATCTCTCTGGAATTCCCCTGCACTGTATCAAGATGTCTTAAGTTTATAAATCCTAGATAAAGGGTCTAATACTCCCAGGAGCCTTTTCTACCTGTCAAGATTCATCTTAAGGTATGTAGAAAACAAGGATTAGGGCTATGAATCTACCCTTGTCCCCAAGGGAAGGACCTTGTATTTCCCTAACTAATAGTCAGACTGGAATTTAGGGCTTGCCCTGAACCTCCTTTCCTAAGGTTCTCCTCTCCAGTGATCTCATAAACAGAGCTAGTAATGATGGGGAATCAGGCCTGCATGTCAACTTCTTGAAGTGCCTCATTATGAGATTTCTGTGAGTTCTCCAATAGCCTCTTCATTGATCTCTTTGCTCACCAGTCAATCCACATAGCTGCCAAATTGATATTCTTAAAGCATATGACTGACAAGATCACTTCCCCATCCAAAAAGGTTCTTTGACTCTCTTGGGCCTCTAGGAGAAAATGTAAACTCTTCCCTTTGGCATTTATAAATCTTCATGTAGTCTGGGTCCTACCCACATTCCCAGGCCTTTTCTTCACATGCTGTTTTCCAGCCCAGCTAGCCTTTGTTCTGGTTCTTGTCCCGTTTCCTATCTCCAGACTTTTGCCCAAGCTGTCACCTGTGCCTAGAGAGGTCTTCCCTTCTCGAGATGAGAAGCCTCTCTTCAAGACTACTAAGTATCCAAGGGACGCTCTTACTAAACAGCCTACCCCCAGCTGTGTGGCTGCCCTATTCACCCAGTTGGATTTGTGTCTGTCTTAAGGCAGAGGCTATTTTCATTTTTGTCTTTGTATTCCCAGGGCTTGTTATGGGTCCTGGTGAATTAGTAGGTAGTTAATATGGTAAATGTTTGCTCAATTGAATTTAATTGGAAGGTTAGAAGAGGGTAACATTATGAAAATATGTATGAAGATGGCAATGGGGTGAAATGGATTGGTGATGAGAGGGGAGCCTTGGTACTCCTGAAGGCCTTGGACAGTGGATCCCATTTCTCTTCTCTGTGACTGTTTCCTTATCTGGAAAATGGGGATAACAGCACGACCTAGCTGACCAGGATTATTAACAGACTCAAATGATATGTTCATTATTAATAAACAGCATTAAATGACTGGATAAGCTCCACAAGTTACTTGTTCTGGCCACTTAGGATACTAAGAGATTTATACAATGTAAAAAAAAATTGCCTTGAAGAAAGTATATGTGAAGCACCAGATTCTATTTTGGAGCAAGAAGTAGCAAGCATTGCTGTGCAGTGGGGACGGGGTGGGAAGGGTGGGGGAGCAGGGAGGTGGAAAGTCTCTTGAGCTGGGTTTGAATCCCAACATGACCACTAATCACTGGCATAACTCTGGGCAAATCAACCTTCTGGGCCTCAGTTTCCTCATTCTGATGGGTTTGGACTAGACAGCCTCTCACACTTTCTCCAGTTGTAGATGAATGACCCTCAAATTGGTCATGGGCACCACTAAGAACAAGACTGCAGGATACAGTAAGCATTGAGTGTAGCCAGGGGATGGAGGAGGGGGAGATGGGAAGCCTCCCTAGGGAGCTAAAAGTACTAAATTCTTCATAATGTAGTGGGGATTAAATTGTTAAATGTTTTGTAAGGTGTGTTGAATGTGAAAAGTGATCTATAAATGCCTATTATTTTTGCTAAACAATAGAGCGCAAGGCTTTTGTAACTTGAAGAAAGCCGTTTTTCAGTGTCTCTTCCTACAGTGCTTTTAGGAAGAAACATATGGTGGTAAGGCCAGTAGTTGAGTGCTTAGGAGATCACTTATCATGGCGATAATATTCGGATCTTTTCAATATTCCTTATTACTGTTGTGATGTAAAGAGCCCTCTGAGGCCTCTTGGTTACATGGTTAGGTCTGAATATTTGAAAAGCACTGCTAGCTTTTCTGTTTTCAGGATCAATTCCTTTGGAAAACTGTTGGTTACATGGTGATTGTAAAGCGTGATTGCCTTTCGAGGGCCATTGTTTGTAATGAATCGCTACATTCGGTTTGGTTGCATTGTATGAAAAGTGCCTTTGTGATATTGATAGAGTGTAGTTGGGTACCTCTCATTGGGCTTTTAAGATAACACACTTAAGGTTCAAGTTTTATCTTAGTATTTTATAGATTAACAGGAGACAGAATGTTGCTTCATTCTTTGAATCTTTTTGGCTTGTAACCCTCTCCACTTGCTTTTTTTCCCTTAGAATCTTTAATCATAAAATAGAAACCAACAGTCACCTTAAAGCTTATCTTATTCAGTCAAACCCCTGCATTTTACAGAGGAATCCCCAAGAGGCACTATAGTCTGCTCAAAGTCATATAGCATAGCTAATAGAAACAGAGGCAGGGCTGAAAGTCTTCTGACTCCCAGCACCGTTCTAATACAACAAATGCTGGGCTTGTGACTGGCTACCTTTAAAATTCAAAATGATTACAAATCATTTCTCCCATTCTGCATCTTAGAGTGCAAGAAGTCAAATCAAAGAGAAGGAACGAGTTTTCTTGTTATTGATTTTTTTTCTAACAAAAAAAAAGAAAGAAAAAGAGCCACAGTCCTTGAATAAAGTAGCGCCATTGTCATTTAGGACACTTCAGTATTTAGTAGAGGCTGTAGATTGTGGCTTGGGAGAAGAGTGGTCAGCAAAAGTGAGCCAATGAGATTCTCCTTATGCTTTTTATTGTTTCAGATCAGAAATTAATAGGAGAGTGAAACCTCTGTGAAGCCTCATTTGGGTGAAGTGGCAAGGCATGTGATGAACTGGGCATGTTTCTATGGCAGCAGTAACTTTTCCAAGCCCTCAGAAGGAATATAAAGCAATTATGACTAGCCCTTTTTTATTTAGCAATTTAATGTCCAGTATGTAGGTAATCCAGCTCCCTCACTGATATGTGTGCCTGCTGCCTACCTTTTAGCCATTTTTTACAGATTAGCACCTTCAGATTCGTGGGAAAGGGCAAGGAAGAGGGAATAAGTAATTCAGTCAGTTAACAGCAGTAATAAAAGCTTCAGAGAAAGAAAGATTTAAAATAAATAGCCAAAAAAAAAAAAATAAGGTCCAGAATTAGCTGGACTTAATTATTCAGTTATCTGTGTTATCCTGCTTCTCTACTACCTACTGATAATGAATAATTATCTCATGTTTAGGTGCCTGTTACCTTTGGTGAACCTTTTAAGTACACAATATCCCCTGTTGCTAAACTTTTTTTCCCTTTTTTTTTTTTAAATTTAGAATATTTTTCCATGGTTACATGATTCATGTTCACACACACACACACACACACAGTCTTTCCTCCCCCCCCCTTCCAAATCTGAAAAGCAGTTCACTGAGATATACATATATCATTGTTCAAAACCTATTTCCGTGTTCATATCTGCAAAGAGCGATCCTTTAACATCAAAACCCCAATCATATCCCTGTTGGTTTTTTTTAAACCTTTACCTTCTGTCTTAGAATCAATACTGTGTATTGATTCCAAGGTAGAAGAGTAGTAAGGGCTAGGCAAGGGGAGTTAAGTGACTTGCACAGGAACACACATCTAGGAAGTGTCTGTGGTCAGATTTAAACCCAAGACCTCCCTTCTCTAGGCCTGGTGACTTGCCCAGGGTCACACAGGTAGGAAGTGTCTGAGGTCAAATTTGAACTTAGGACCTCCTGTCTCTAAGCCTGGTTCTCAATCCACAAAGCCACCTAGCTGCCCCTTGATCATGTATTTTTCGTCTGTATTTCTGCTCCCACAGTTCTTTCTCTGGATGTGGAGAGCATTCTTTCTTCTAAGACCTTCTGGATTGTCCTAGCCACTTGTAGAAAAGTCAGTTACATTTGATTGTGTTACAACATATCCATCTCTTTGTATAAGGTTCTCCTGGTTCTGCTCCTTTCATTCTGCATCAATTCCTGGAAGTTGTTCCAGTTCACATGGAATTCTTCCAGTTCTTTATTCCTTTCAGCATAATAGTATTCCATCACCAACAGATACCACAATTTATTGAGCCATTTCCCCAATTGATGGACAATGCTAAACGTTTTCAGTTGCATTCAGGCTACTAACTGCTGTTGTTTCTTTATCCCTGACACACAAGTCAGACTCCTAGGTTCATAGAATATTTGAATTATGAAGGATTTTTAGAAGTAATTTAATAAAGCCTTTTCATTTTATGAATGAGAAAACAGATCCAGGCAGGGGAAGTCAGTCTCATTCAATCAGTAAACATATATTGTTCTTGTTCAATTGTGTTCTACTCTAAGTGACCCCATTTGGGGTTTTTGAAGCAAGAATACTGGAGTTTCCTGCTATTTCCTTCTCCAGCACATTTTACAGATGAGGAAACTGAAGCAAGCAGGGTTAAGTGACTTGCCTGAGGTCGCACAGCTACTAAGTGCCTGAGGCCCAATTTGAATTTAGGAAGATAAATCTTCTGACTCCAGGCCCATAGTTCTATTCATTTAACCACTTAGCTATCCCAAAACATTTGTTAAATGATTACTATGTGCCAAGCTCTTTGCTAAGCAATAGTTTCACACACACACTTTTAGGGGGCAGCTGGATGGCTCAGTGGATTGAGAACCAGGCTTAGAGACAGGAGGTCCTAAGTTCAAATTTGACCTCAGACACTTCCTACCTGTGTGACCCTGGGCAAGTTACTTAACCCCCATTGCCTAGCCTTTACCACTCTTCTGCTTTGGAACCAATACTTAGCATCAATTCTAAGACAGGAGGTAAGGGTTAAAAAAAAAATGGGATTTTAACTGGGATTTGAAGGAAGCCAGGAGGCAGAGTGGAAAGGGGAGAGATCATTTCAGCCATGAGAGACAGCCAAGACCAGGAGACAAAGTGTCTTGTTCAAGAAAGGGCATTGAGGAGTCCAGTGTTACTAGGGCCCAGAGGCCGTGATGAAATATATAGAGCAAGAAGACTGGAAAGGTAGATGGAAAGGGGAGATAGTTAGGAAGGGTGTTCAAATTCATATTGATTTAGATTTTTATCCTGGAGGCAATGAGGAGCCCCCGGAGTTTATTGAGGTGGGGGTGGGAGTGAATAAGACCTGTAATTTTGGAAGATCACTTCCAGAGTGGAGGATGGACTGGAGTGGGGAAAGACAGATGGCAAGGAGACTGGTCATCAGGCTGTTGCAGTGAAAGAGAGCCTGGTGGCAATGTCAGAGGAGAGAAGGGAGAACAAATGATAAATCTTTTGAAGTTCAAATCCAGAGGCTTTGGCAGCAGATGGGACATAGGGGTTAGAGAATAAGAAGTAGAAAATGGCACCCCTGGTTTTGAGACTGGATAACTAGGAGAATAGTGGTACCCTCAACAATAATAGGCAAGGTAGGCAGTGGGGAGGCTTTGAGGGGAAAGATAATGAGTTCATTTTTGCCGTGTTTGAATATAAAATGTGTATAGGACATCTAGTTCTAGATATCCAACAGGCATTTGGAGGTGTGATACTGGAGGTCATAGGAAAGGTTAGGGATTAACATGTAGATTTGAGAATCATCAACATAGAGATAATTGAATCCCTGGGAGCAAGTGAAATAATCTAGTGAATAATATCAACCGAAAAGAAAAGAGGACCTAGGGTCATCAATTGTATTCTCAAAATAACTTATTTTTGCTTTCTGATCAAGAGAAAGCATTCAGACTAAAGGTTATCTATCTTGTTGGCTTGAGTTTTTCATAGTAACAAAGTTAATATCTTGATTTGCCTCCAGAATTTTCATGTTGTCTTTCTATCATAGTACAGTGTTCTTCCACACAAGAAAGAATAAAGGCTGAATCGGTCAGAATTTAGATTGAGAATTGTGTGTCGGCTAAGGAGGATTAGGGGGGATTGAGGGAGAGGGAAAGAACATGAAATATGTAACTAGGAAAAAATATTTAAAATAAAAAATAAAATAAAAAGAATTTAGATTGAGTATAATCTCCAAAAACCCGGTTTAGTGTTGTTACCTTTTGGTTGCATGTAAAGGAGGTACAAGATCTGAAAAATGTACCTCAGTTGATATGTGTAAAGACATTAGATTAAGAGTATGGGAGCTGACTTCTAGTCTTAGCCTTTCTGTGAGCTTGGCTGAGTCGGCTGGGAGCAAATCATTTAATTTTTCTGCATTAACAGCTGTATGATGAGAGAATTGGCCCAGATGATCATTGAGCTCCTTTGCATCTTGAGTATTCTGTGACTTCAGTAGAATCCAGGGACACTTACTACTTCAAAAAAGAATACTAAAGCCTAATTCCAAATAATGCTATTGGAAATGTTAGATTAATAAATTGCCTATCATTGCTAATATTGTTTTCACCCTGACAGTTCTGGGATGTGGCCTCTTAGTAAAGAAAACCTTATATGTGCCTAGGTCTGGGTCCCTCTGGGAGTGCTGGCCCCATTTCTGTCCTGGTTTTGTCCTTTGAGGAGACTCATTAATACTAACTGGAAAAATCATATTCCTGAGACGAAATGGTGGGGAAATGACAGGAACAAACTTATATCCAATCTTCTAGGAAGAAAATTTTAAAAGTCTCCTTCAGGGCACTAGTGTAGATTTGGTTTGGCAAGACCATTTATGACTCCATGTGGAGTGGAAAATGGGCTTAGTTCGCTTCATGCTGCTCAATCTAATTTGAAGTAATTCAGGAATTCCTAGGTTCTTGAGGACAGAGAGCTTGCCTCTTTGGAGCCTTGTCTCCTGGCAATTTAGAGTAAAGGATTAAATTGAGCTGAAACCCAATTGATTGACACTTTGACATTCAGCAAATCGTAAAAAGAAAGGAGATTTTGTTCAGTTTTTAAAATGGATAATAGTAGAAAAAAAGTTTCCTAAAAGTGTCCAAGTTTGTAAAAAGGATTTAACATCCTCTTATTTAAAGCAAAACAAAACAAAAAGACCCAAATGCTAGAGATGTGCAGTAACACTTTCACAATTGCTAGTGATGTCATCTCATAGAAAGAATTTTATCTTTGGATAGGCGTCTGAAAAGGCCTGGCTGGAAGCATTAAAGTTGGCCAGCTCTGCCGAACTGGCACTGCCAGAGATCTTCTGAGGGGAAACAAAGGACTGTAAACTTCTAAGCATCATTTTAGAAATCTTATGTATAAAATTCAAGTATACATATTTATGAAATTTATAGCAGTTTTGTTTTTATATGTAAAAAGACTTTCTTCTGTACAGTATTGAGTAGCATGCTGTGTGCAGGCTGCCTTTGAGACAGATGAAGACGATGACTCTGCCCTTGTCTATCCTAAATAGCATAGTTTCAGGTTGATTTCAGTAAACTCCCATCTCTGCTGTGGTATGAAGGGAGCTGTACTCACCTTAACAAAATCATTTTAAATAGGCATGTGTGGTGCTTTTCATCTCTGTAGGAGACTAATAAATTGCAACTTGGAAGAGGTTTCAAATCGGCAAGTTAGCCAGATATTTTAAGCAATTTATTTCAGGGTGTATCAGCAGATTTTTTTTTCTTCCATTGCCATTTGGGTGCCTGCTGACACAGCCTAAATAAATATTCCAAGTGGCCTCACTTCCTAGAGATGAACGAATAATGATGATGGGCTAAAGTCTATTTAAGATCTAGTACCTTTCATTGATTCTTGTCCATCTGATTAACCCCTAAAAGAGAATCTTCCAAATAACTTCCAAGTCTTCCCAAGAGGACAGCATTGCAAATTCAGGATCCTTCAGATCCCACAACTAGTTTTGAGTTTTACAAGATCAGCTAATTGTTGACTGACTGAATAAAAGGAATCTTTCCTTTTTCAGTTTCAGCATCATCCTTATTGACATTCCTCTAAAATTCTTAACTTTAAAGGGAAGTGGATCCAACAAATAAATCAGCCAGAGAACAGGCTCCTGTTTCTGGACCCTGGCATATGCTATGTCAAAGGACCACAAAGTCTTTAAAATGATTTTTATTTTATGGTGGGGTTTTTTCCTTCTCTTATTCTAAGCCCTGTGGCCAGTGTTTTTGAAGTTTCTTGATGTTTTGAATTTCTTGATGTGTTTATTTGAACTTGTTTTCTGATTATGGAGTTCCTGTGGTAGCCTCATTGTTTTTGTGGGGTTTTTTAAGTCAAATAAACACCATCAGGAGCTAAACACTGCCTACAAATTATTATCTGTTGAGTGGTCAGAGGAGAGAAGGGGGGTTATCTATTTTAAATAGCTGGCCAGTTTAGAAGGAGCCTTGCTTGGTATTTCTGAAGGAAAATAAAAGCCAAATGACATAAAGCAGTTCTGTCATTGTGTCGATTTTAAGTCCAAATAATAGACTCTCAAAAACAGTGGCTTTCAATCTTTCAGGCGATTAAGAAAATGAGATTTGGTGTTGTATTACTGCACAAGGAACATATTTAAGGGTTTGGAGGAAGTACAAGCCTTTGCATAAAACATTCCTTTCAGTAAAATGCGCTTTCCCGGTTGGGCGCGCACGCACTCATTCACTTCGGAGCGATCTCCTCCCGGGCTTGGCAAGTCCAGTAGCCCCCGCTGCCTGTCTAGGTGTCCTGTGCCAGCAGTGGCCGGGGTCATGCAGGAGATGACGCCTAGCCCGGCTAAGGGGGCCCAGTGTCCCAGGCCAGGCTGGCTGCCAGCAGCTGGGCTTTGGCTTCTGAGGCCCGTCCCCCACCCCAGTCCTGCTGCCAGGGCGGAGCCCCAGGGTGGGCCGTCCCTACTTTGTCCCTGGGCCGCCCCTGCGCACTGCGTCCCGCCCCGGACCGACAGGCGGCCGGCCCGCCCGCTGGAGGGGGTGCTCCAGAGCTCAGTCTGGAGTCTGGACCTAGCCAACCTCCAGGACCCAAGTAAAAGCAAGCAAACTGCTCTGCAGCGGGAGCCTACGCTGGGGCCCCAAGCCCCAGCCAAGTTGCCGCTGCCTGCACATCTGGCACCACTGGAACTCTGGAGCGCCACTGGCTGCTGGCTGGGCTGAACTGGACAGAGGGACGTGTGCCCCGCACCCCATGACTGAGCAGGGGAGCGAGAGAAACGAAGGCGGTCCCCCACCCCACCTGCAGCCTCAGTGCCCCCGACATGATCCCCTATTTCTCTGCCAACGCGGTCATCTCCCAAAACGCCATCAATCAGCTGTGAGTATGGGCTCGGGGCTCGGGGCTTGCGGAGCCCTGTTAGAGCCCCTCACTTGCCAGGTGGAGACTCCAGCGGCAGCGGCAGCAGACTAGTTGGGGGGGGGGGGGTGCGGAGTGCAGGTTACGGACAAGAAAGAGGACAACAGCCTTATTTTTAAGCATTTTGAAATCGTCAAGTGTGCCCTGGAAGATTGGGGTGGGCAGAATGGAGTGGAGGGGGGAGCTGTAGCAGAAAGGGTGCTAGCTCGAAAACACCTCATTTGTAAGAATCCCAAGTTAACTCCGAAAGGATGAAGAAACTTGAACTCCCTGAGTGTTATCTGCGTTCTAGTGGAATACCAGAGGCTGGAAGGATGACAGCCCGGCAAGTGCCTGCGTGTAGTTGGGTCCCAAATCAAGTGAGATGGCATTTGTAAGTGCTTAACCCAGGGCCGGGCACATAGTAAGGGCTTAATAAATGCTTGATCCATTCACCATCCCTTCTCCCCTAATGGAGATCGGGGCGAAGGGTAGTCACCCAAGCAACCGGATTTCCAGCCCGGAAAAGTGTTCTGGAAATCCTGCTGTTGATTGAAGCAGTTAATTTTTTTAAAGTTTGGATTCTCTGACATGCTCCTGGTAGGATCCTCAGAAGAGGTTTAGGAGTTTGGCTCTTGAGTTATTTGTGGGAACTAGACCTGAAGAGTCTGGCTGAGCTGGTTTGGTTTATTACTGGTAGCACAGAATATGCTTTTGGCAGTCCAGACCCTGGAGTTTCAATACAGCCTCCTAGGACCTCCTGTGGAGGCAGCAGTTTAGGTGAGTGAAAGAAAGAAGCAATGCCTGAACTCGGCAAAACGAAGCACATGTTAAAGCTGCTGTCACTTGAATGAGGCTTTCAAAGGTGTCCTAACCCACCATTTTGGCTCAACTCTATCTGAGCAGTGTGTGAGTGTGTGAGAGAAAAACTAGTCATTCTGTCCCTGAGAGTTGCAAAGCTCCAAGCAGTGAAACCCTTCCTGTTGAAACTGGATCCTAAAATAAGTGAAATGGGTTGGTGGGATTCACTGTAGCTCAGAACAATTGAGCCTGCCTTGAGTTTTTTAGAGAGGTAGAATGGAATTTGGCCGCTAAAATTGCCATTGAGTGCCCAAATTGATTATGAAAAACTGTTTTCTGGCTGTTGGTCAACCATTAATCTCACTTAAATTCTGATATAGCTAACCCTCATGATTAGTTGTATATACATACTAAACACACACACATGCACACACAGAGTAATCATGAAGGGAAAATATTAACCCCAAAATAAATCTCAGATAATCTCTAAACCACATTTATTTTAACCAACAGATTTACCTTCCCTTCCCACCAAATCTTTGGCTAACTTTGGAACCAAATTGGCTCATTTCAGTGGCCATTTTCTCACCTGGAGAAAGTGCTAATGAGATAACCAAAAGGTAAATAAGGATAGAAGATAAAGCATGGATAATCCATAAACTCCCAAAAGGCAAAGCTTCCTGGACTTGGCTTTTTTTTTTTTAAGATGAAGTTTGAGTTTGTTAGAGAAAAATAAAACTTTTGCATTTGTACCTTCTGCCTTCCTCAAAAACATACAACATGATGTCCTAAGTAGCCTGCAAGGTCACTTTTGCAATTTGGCAGTTATAGGAATAATCTTTAACTGCTGATGTACTGCTTGCTAGTGAAATGCATTAATCACTACACTAAGGCTTATTTATTAAATGAATATTTCAAAAGAATATAGAAAAATTCTAAAATAAATAAGCTTCAAAAGAATATACACATATGCTTCTTTCTATTTTGAACTGTGTTCTTGGCATTTATTTTCTTGGCTAAGGCTTGGTCATTTTCATTGAAACAGGCCTAAAATTTGTAACTGCTCCTCTGGAGTCAACATTTGAATACCTACAATGTGTTTATTGCCCAGTAAAAAGAAAGATATTAAATAAGGGTTGAAAACCCCTTAAAGATCTTTTTTATTTTAATCCTAATTAAATAAATTACAAGAGTCATCATAGTTGTCCTTCCCACAAAGCCTAAACCTCAACAGAAATGAAGATTTTTCTCTCCGAATTGGCTCTCGCATAGGTAGCATTGAATGAGTGACTCCTATGGGTTGGTGAAAGACGCGTTCTTCAAACCTTGTCTTTGGGAGATTTAGTGGCCCAAGTCATTCTTTGGCTTTTCAGGTCTATAGAGCCTGTATGAGGAAAGGTGGGACTTGATGTCATTAGACTAATAATGGAATTGTGTGAAGGGCCAGTTCTCATTGCTATTTTTAGGATTCAGAGATGAAAAGTACCCATTCCCATTTAAGGAGGAAGAAACTGAGGTCAAGAGAAAGTCAAGGAATCATATATTTAAAAGTTAGAAAGGGACCATTAGAGGTCCCAAGTTTCAAACCCCTTATTTTACAGATAAAGAAATTGAGACCCCAGCAGTTCAATGGTTTGCTCAAAGTCACAAACGTACTAAGACAAAGAGTGAACTTGGGGTCTCTGAACTCAAGCTTAAGGTTTTAGTGCTTCAGGTTTCCATTTTGTAGACACCATCTCCTATCCAGAATTCTCACAGAATGAATGAATTGTTTTAATAGTAGAGTTTTCTGGATAGTTGAAGGTTTATTTTTTAAACCACAAAACATTTTTATTTGGAAACATTTTTGAAATACATTACCGATTTCCCTACTTTCTGAAATAGATTATCTCAAACTCAACCTCTTCTTGATTAAGACAGAACGATTATATGATGGCCACAGGCACTATTGAAGGGGTTTGTTGAGATGACTCACCCTTACATCAAATGGATGCTCTTAACCACTACTTTTTTTTGTCATCCCGCCCCATTTTCAGTTTTCTGCTTCTTACCTCCTGTGGCTTTGTAATACAGATAACCAGGAATATTAGAACTGTGTGTAAAATATGACTACATCTTGGTATTCTCAGATGAGTTAAGTGCATGAGCTTTATTAATAAACATTGCTGTCTTTGCTGCTCTTTTCCTCTTCCTAATACCGCCTTGCATTTTATTTTGTATTATTCTCTGCATATTCAGATATGTGCATGGTTCCTCCACCATTAGAATGTAAGCTCCTTAAAAAAAAGAATGTAAGCTCCTCAAGGACACAGTTTCTCGTTGCCTTATATCCCTGGTGTTTACTTAGTCCAGTCTTCTCTTAGAGGATAAGTAGCTTGTAGGTTAATAATGCTCTTCAGGAACCTTGTCTTCTTTTTTCCTTCACTTTTATGATTGATTGAGGTAGATGAAAAATGGTATGAGATAGCATTTATAGGATTTGGAGTCAGAAGACCTGGATTCAAATCTCAGCTGTGTTATTTACTACCTATGTGTTCTTGGGTAAGGTTACTTAATCTCCCTGCCTCAACTGGGATAATCTTGTGATATCTGAACCAGTGGAAATAGCTAAGTAGCTCACTGGAGAGTGCTGGGCCTGGAGTCAGAAAGACTTGAGTTCAAATCCAGCTTCAGACACTCATTAGCTGTATGACCATAGGCAAGTCATTTAATCTCTGTTTGCCTTAATCCACTGGAGGAGATGGCAGACCATTTCATTATCTTTGCCAAGAAAATCTGTTGTACTACGGGTTTGTGAAGAGTCAGGTAAGATGAACAATGATGCAAAGTAGGGGATTGGACTTGGTCTCCTTTCTCTAAAGTTCTTCCTACCTCTAAGTCTATGAATTGATCATTTTAAGTTGCTATGGGACTGAATCCTGGAGAAGTGTTCTGTCACTAAACTTAATGAGAAGCTTTTCTCATTAAGGATTGGATTAAAGCAGTTATTTAAATTCTTTTTTTTTTCTAATTAAAAGACTACAAATTTCATGGTCACTGTGTAAAAACATCAATGTTAATAGAAAGCATGGAGTTGGTTTTGGTAGATACCAATGAGAGACATTAGAAGTAAGTTAATTTGTGCTCAAACTCAAAGAAAATGTCAATACTGTTAATATAGACTTAGATACAACAAGAAAGAAGCCCATTTGTGCTCAGACCTAATTTTAAGATTCTGGAGTCAACCCTTAAGAAGAGGGTGGGAAGTCCCATAGACCTTTAACAGCATGCTAACTCTTATTCCTTTGGCTATCCATAGTTTTTAAATATAGTAAACATCTTAATTTCCAAATAAACTTGAACATTCTGTTATATAATGAGCAAACATATAGCCCCAGAGAGGAGGGCACTAAGCAGGGACCTTGGTTCATCTAATTCCCTGCCAGACATGGCTTGTCTAGAAATAAGTTGCTGTTTTTATGGTCTGAAAAGTTCGAGGATCATGAATAATTAGATAAAATGCTGGCATGAGCTATAATTGAAACAATGTTCCTATTATGAAGAACTCACATTAGAACTCTTGGAATCTATGCACTCTAGACATCGTTTGATTTGTTAATGAGGTTCCTTTAAGCCTTTTATCCTTGACCTGAAATATTTGTCCATAGTTATTTGGTTTCATTTATAAATTTGTTTGATGACTTAGCAGCTGTACATCAGGGGTTTAGAAAGCCTGGAGCATAACAGCAGATGGGCTCGTCAAAATGAGAATCCAGAATTGTTCCTTTTTGAGAAAGTGGAGCTCTGGCAACTTTTTCACTTTTTGCATGAATAATAAAGATCCTTGCATCTATATCATGTGATATACTTTTCAAGGTTAACTCACCTTATTTCATTGGCTCATCATAGAGTTTCATAGATGAGAAAACGGGCTCCAAAAGATTGAGTGGTTTTAAGGGTTTGCAATTTAGTATAGCTATGGACTCAGGTATAGATCTTAGAACTGTTTGCCCAGGATGATTTCAAAACCTTTTTGTACAGATTAACATAATGCCCCCAATGTATTGGTAGCCTTAGCTTTCTGACTCCAAAATGGCATGTAGGTTGTTATTTATGACAAGTAACCATTTCAGAGAGGAAAAAGAATCCTTGCTCTAATTTTGTCACACTGTGTTCACTAATCTGAGAGACCAACCAAAGGGGGGGAAATGAGGTTGTGTAGAGAAAAGGAAGGTGTTTGTAGTACGAGGAGCCAGT
Source organism: Gracilinanus agilis (assembly GCF_016433145.1). Taxonomy (NCBI): domain Eukaryota; kingdom Metazoa; phylum Chordata; class Mammalia; order Didelphimorphia; family Didelphidae; genus Gracilinanus; species Gracilinanus agilis. Next base: position 487,675,945 of record NC_058133.1, on the reverse strand, counting down.
TTGGAAGAAGGGCAGGTCTGCAGAGTGGCATTTATGAACAACTATGGTAGGGCCTACTTTTACCAAGAGAATTGGAAGGACCACCTTTCCTGGAGTCTTCCAGAAATATTTTTTAGTAGTTTGTAAAGAAATTTTTCTAAAAGAAATTTTAATCTCTCAGGATGCTAGAAAACTCAATGGGGATTAGACCTTGAATGTTCATCAGTGTATTCTTCCCAGTTGAGGAAACCTCTCCTGTCTAGGTCATCCTCTTCTTAAAGCATGGTACCTAGGGGTCTGAGAGAAGAAGCGGGGGTCACAGCGGAGGCAGAACTTGAACCTAGATTTTCCTGACTCAACGATGAGCTAGTCCTGTAGCCCCTACAGCTTTCTGCCCCTCATTTCAGAACTATATGCATAGTATAAACTCTGGGCTTAAACTCTCATAGAAGTGAAAATGGTGTATGCTCTAATTTTTTTGAGTATATATCTTTTATCCACTACAGAATTTGTCCTTCCTCCCCACCTTCCAAAAATAGGACTTTTTTTTTTTTTTAATGAAGGAGAAATTCTAACGGGCAAGAAAAAATGGTACTTGATATAGTTCTGGCTAGGTAGGTATGGATCACCTAGATAATAATCATTTTTAGATATATAATGCTTGATGGTTACAAAGCACTTTAATAGGCATAAGTTCATAATACTTTGGGAAAAGTAGGTCTGGGGGCAGGTAGGTAGCACAGTGGATAGAGTACCACATCTGGAGTTGAGAGGACCTGAGTTTAAACTTGACCGTAGATAACTTCCTAGCTGGGTGACCCTGAGCAAATCACTTAACCCCAGTGGCTTAACCCTTGCCACTCTCTGTCTTAGAACTGATACTAAGAGAGAAGATAAGGGTTTAAAAAGAAAAGTGGGTCCCATATTATTCCCATTCAACAGATGTGCAAACTGTGGCCCAAAGAAATTAAATGATTTGCCCAAAATCACACAGATAATTAGCTCAGCCAGAATAGAGCCAAAAACAGCTGTGTCCTAATGCTTTTTTACTGTTCACATTCATATCCTTGATGAAGGAGAGAGGGAATATAAGATGTTTCTTATTATTAATCAAAAATCTCTTTTCCTTCCTGAAATTTGTAAAACTCTTCAGTCTTTAAACACTAACCAAAGCCCAATTCCTAGAGAGAAAAATTTCAGTGTCTCTTAAGACTTTGGCCCCATTGAATGAACTTCTAGGGATCACCTGCTATTAATTCTCTCTTAGTACTTTTGAGTAAATGTGAATCTTGTTCCTAGTCACAAAACTTAATTGAGGCTATTCAGTCTTGGGCTGGCAAGCACAAGATGTGCACATACAGATTTCCTAAAAGCAGGGGATGATCTCTGTTTCTGGATTGCCCTTACAATCAAGGGTTAAGGCAACCAGGAAAAGACTTTCTTTTGCATAGTTAGGTGATGCAGGATGTTGCTACCACTGCTGTAATTAGTTTTAACTTGAAGAAATGTGCAAAGAACATCAAAGCTTCCTTAGGCGTGCCTATTCAGAAAGGATGTAGCCAAGTGTTTATAAATAGGTTACAGGTTTTAAACAACAAAAGGTGAATTTGGACTCTCTTTTTCCATATTGCCTGGGGAAAGTATATAACCCAAACACTACATCAGATTTGTGTTAACAGGGGTGGGACTCTTCCATATTTATGGCCTCGTCTGATATTTGGAGTATATTTTTGTCTGTGAGAAAAATTACCTCCCTTTAACCCTAATAAAGCAAGCTTTGGGCTGCCTCTGTCTTCTAGTGAAGATTAACCATTTCTATGCCAGTTATTTTCATGTCACAATTTTGATTTTCAGAGATCAAAGTCAACATAATTATGCATTTTATGATACAAGTTTTAGAGAGGAGCTTCTAGCAGTTAAAGCTGCCCAAAACTTGATTGGACCATTTGTTTAGGTAGTAAGTTCCCTGTGACTGTCAATTTTCAAGTAGAAACACTATGGTCATTTATCAGATAGTTGGAGTGATGGATGGAAGGCAAAACTAGATCATCCCCAAGGTCGGTTCCTACTCGAAGATTTTGTGATTCTTTGAGTTAAATGGACCAGTGGTGTTTCTCAATGGAATAGATATTTTCCTGTATACTGGGTTATTAGGGGTTAAATGCAAAAGGAGCCTTTTTCCTCTGTGCTAGGCAGGAAACTTCTCCTGCTGTATTAGTCACCACAGGTGACCGGCAAGAAGAAATTGGCCAGGTCTGGGAACTCAGCATCTTGTCTGTGCTGTGACGCTTTGTGCATTGTGTTGCAATAGCTCGCCAGTGTTGATAAGGGCTGAACAGAGTGAGGGCTCTTCCTGTTTTTCTCCTTTTGCTTTACTGATTCCACAGATGGCTCTTCTGTACCACTGAACTCCCAGAAGAGAGATGTCACTCTGTCAGGGCCTTAGTATTTTGTCTCGGGAAAGCTTCCATAGGTTTGTTGGACAGACAGCTAATAAGCAAGCCCTCCACCCCTTCTCATTAGACTACCCACTCTGGTTTCACATTTTGTTTGTGGTTGTTGTTTTAACGAACCTTTTGGTTTTGTGGGGAACTTCCGTTTCGCTAGTTGTGTGTGGTTGGGGATGGGGAGGGACTGACACTCGGAGGATTTGTGTTCCTAGGACAACTGAAACAACACATTTAAACAATGAGTGAGCAGAGGACCCCTCCAGGGCCCCTTGGATCAAGCTTGGAATGAGCCAGGCTCCCACCCCCACCTCTTTTTGACCCAGGACTAACTCTCACATTATTGGAGTTCTCCTTTACAACCCTTAGCTCTTTCTAATCTTAATTCACAGCCTAACATCAGCTCTGTGCAATCCATGGAAGGGTCCAGATCCTGGTGGTAGAACCTAGGGTTCTTTTTATGTATATAGCTCTTGAGCCGGGATATACCTGAGTGTATCATGATCCTCCTAAAGGTCTTGATATGTAGAAAACTGAGAGCAAAGGACCCATGCCTGATAGGGAAAGTGCCGTTATTGTAACTGTGTTACCAATAATTACTGCCATTGATCAGTTGGAACAGAGTGTTGTGTCTGTGAAAAGCTGTTGTGTCAATGGGTAGTGGTCACTAAGTAATTGTTCCAGATGGGTCCAGGTGTGTCATCTTGGATGAATTTTTATTACATACAATCACCCCAGCCTATCCTCCACTTTGCAGATATTATGTACAGAGAAAGCTGATGGAGAACGGCTGCCAGTTCCATGACTACCACTGTAGAATCTGATAGCATGATCTGTTAAAATAGCATGTAAAAATGTAAAAATAGTAGGAAGAGTGATCATTTGGCTTCTGCTGGTGATGTCATCATCCAAGACAGTACATGGACCCCTACTGAAAGCCAAACCCCTCCCTCTCTTCCCCCTTTGAGCTGTTTGTATATTAGCATCATGTGGCAAGCAAAGCTGGTCATTCTCCAGAGAGCTGGTAATATTTTTGGTGGTGTGATTGAGGGAAGGGAGAGACAGGGCCACGAACCCTCACTTGTCATTCTTTTAATGGCTCAGTTTCATTTAGAACTGTTCTAAAAGCTCTGAGAAGCTCCTTAGTTTATAAACTAAACTTTTGTGAAAACAATTCACCTGTTTACTGAAGGTGGCTGAAATACGGATATCTTTGGCAGGATAGAGAAAATCCCAAGCAACCTCTGCAGTTATGCAACAATTCCAAAGATTAAGAGCATTCAAATGCTAAGCCAGAGTAAGAGCTTAGTAATATTAAGACAAAAAAAAAATCATTGAAGCTACTAAAAAACAACATATCTCTGTAGACATTTCTGAGGGAGTAGAAATAGCAAAGTCCTCATTTTATTTGGGGGGGGGGGAGATTTTGAAGCAAGATGTAACCATTTTTCCTGTCATTGGAAGTGATTCTGGGCAAGTAGGGAACTTGGGACAGGCATCTCTTCCCTCTCAACCAGAAGTAGAACTCTTGTAATCTTTACATTTATGTTCTAGCTTTTATCATATATGTTTGTGTACAAGCCTTATCTTTCCTAGTAGAGTGTAAGCCCCTTGAAGCAACTGGACCCTTTCTTAGTTCTCATTGTTATCCCTTCAGAGTCTAAAATGGCACTTTGCGCCCAGTAGGTATTCAGTGTTGAATTGAATAATCTCACCTCTCACCAGAAAAGGAAGAATTTATGGCTTTGACTTTATATCTTGCCTATGCATTGCATGTATCCTTTAAAGAACTTGAGAGTATAGCATTCTTCCCTCTCCTGACTTCATCACCACAATTCAACTGGCTTTTTACCCTCATGCTTTACTCTCCCCCCAGGGCCCTCCTACTCTGGAACTTCCATGCCAGCCAGCCTCTTCTCCCCCCCGCTGAGTTCTTTCTGGTGCCTTCCATTTTGGGGATGATCCAGGCCAACCATCCTTCATTCCCCTCCTGGCTGTGCTTCTGACTGTCTTGGTCACCATACTCTTACCAGGTGACCCTTCTCTTACCTTCCCTTCTTTCAGTTCTCTTTTGTATTTTCCTCTGTTTGAGCTAAATTGCTTGAGAACAGGGTCTTTCTTTCTTTATGCTTTTGCATTTGTATCCCTAGTCTAAGCATAGTACCTGGCAATTAATAAATGCATGTTACCCAAATATTTTTAGCAATGCTTGTTGTAGTAGTGGAAATCTGGAAGCAAAATAGACAACCATTGATTGGGCAAACAAGTTGTAGTACCTAAAAGTAATGTAACATTGTGGCACTGTAAGAAACAGGATTATGTTGAATACCAAAAAAAAACATGAGAAGGGGGCACCTAGGTGGCTCAGTGGATTGAGAGCCAGGCCCAGAGATAGGAGGTCCTGGGTTCAAATTTGACCTCAGACACTTCCTTTGCTATGAGACCTTGGGCAAGTCGCTTACCCCCCATTGCCTAGCCTGGTGATGGCAAACCTATGACAATGTGTGTCAGCACTGACACACGGAGCCATTTTCAATGACACACGGCCGCATGTGGCCACATACAGAGAAGTATGGGACCGCATGCTGAGGATGAAACATTTGCTGTGGTGTAGTGTAGACACTCTGTGCACTATAGATGACAATTCTACCTATACTAATTTACCTATTTTGGTTTATTAAATAGTTATATATTACAATTATGCATGTTTTATTTAAACTATAAATATTGTGAAATTATGGGTTTTTTCTTGATGCGACACACCACCCGAGTTATGCTTGGTTTTTTGACGAATTTTGGCACACCAAGCTCAAAAGGTTGCCCATCACTGGCCTAGCCCTTTCCGCTCTTCTGCCTTGGAACCAATATGCAGTATTGATTCCAAGACGGAAGGTCAGGGTTTAAAAAAAAAAAAAAAAGCATGAGAAGACATGAACGGATGCAGTGTAAAGTAATCAAAACCAGGAAAATGTTATACACAATGATTATCACAATGTAACTAGAAAGAACAACAGAACAATAGGAATTGAATGTTGAGGGAGGAGAATGTGTCTTATTCTCTTCACAAAGGAGGAGAACTGTGGAAAACTATTATGATATTAGGCTTGTTTAGTGTATTGGTTAGTTTTGCTGAACATATTTTCTTTTTCTCTATTTAAAAATTAGTCTGTTATTAAGGATGAGAAAGTTGACCATTGGGAAATGTAGGTGATCTAAAAACCAAAGATATCAACTTACTAAATTTTTGAAAAATAAAAGTTTGTGGGTATATATACCAACCAGTGTGTCATCTCTGTTCCTCCACTCTGACTTGGCCTTTCCTGTGTGCCTTTACACACCTTAGGCATTTGACAAATGTTTGCTGAAATGTTATCAGCCTTGGTTTTCAAGTTAGCTTTTGGTCACCAGACTATTAGCCTTGCCATTTTTTAGAAATCACAGCATGTGCATACTTACATTTTATCTAGAAATAGAAATTTGTTTTCTGTTTTCTGCAACATGTGATTTATTCTTAAGTTTTTATTGTTTAAGTGAAATATGTCAGTATTTTTTATTTCAGACACTTCCTTTGCTGTGAGACCAGTATTATTATATTGGTGTGAAACCTATTAAGTGGGATCCCAGCACAACAGAGAAATATGCTTTCTGCAAACCATCTTAAAGACTGATCCCCATATGGCTACACACTTGGTGATAAATTCTTTGGCCATTGGCAATCCATAAAACAAAGATAAAACCAGGTGGACCTCAATTTTGTGCTATGACATCAATAGTAACAAAGGAAAAGGGGACAGAAGGGACTAAAACTTGGGGAGTTTTTAGACCATTTGATAAACTGTATCTTAGCCATAGGAACTCTGAATGTGAGATCTTTGTACTATTTTCAATAAGTGGAATACTACCAAGAGAACTGAATCACACCAATCTTATAATTCCTACTACAAATGGAACCAGGAGACAAAAAGCAAGTTTTAGCTAAATAGAAGTATGGCTCTAAGGTTTTCCTTGGAGAAACAAAAAAAGGAATTGGCAGAGTTGGTTTTATTATGCATGTCCCAATGTAGCCAGAAACACCATTTCGTGGGACACTGAGTCATCTTATATTACAGGACTGATGACAAGGATTCACAAAAACCAGGAAAATAGTTGCTTCTATAGTAGCATCTGTTTCAGAGGATAAAAAGGTAAAGAAGTTCCATAGATTTCTCAAAATGAAATCAGGAAAAAACTGAGAATAGGAAAGATCAGCTAGAAATAGATTGGAAAGCATAGGTCAGGAATAAGGAATGTGAGTAGCCCCAAACTCACACATTCATGCCTCTACATTATAAATACTTTGAAAGAAAAAATTGGTCAGCACTAAACATGGGAAGCACCAAATAGCATTGTGAAAAAATGAAATTATTATGGAAAAGGATAAGGGAAGATTAATATTGTATCACAAAGCAAAGAAGTAGCACAAGATAAACACTTTATAAAAAGTTTAATGAAAAGGCTGAAGCTAGGGGGTGCCAGAGGGCACAGAGTCAAAGACCTGAGTTCAAATCCAACCTCAGACACTCACTAGCTATATGGCCCTTGAGTGAGTCACTTTACCTGTTTGCCTCAGTTTTCTCATCTGTAAAATGAGAATAATATTGTGAGGATCAAATGAGATAATATTTGTCGGGTGCTTTAGCACAATGCCTGGAACATAGTAGATGCCGTGTAAACACTTATTCCCTTTTCTCCTTTCCCCGCTTAGTAAGCAATCGTCTCAAGGGCATTTGTGGATAAAAATCATAGGAAGACAACAAACAAGAGAAATTAAAAAGCTCTGTGTTTTTAATAATAATGTTTTCACTATCAAGGAGAGTAGAGCTATCATACTTAGACTCTAACATGGTCCCAGATGTGCTTCTAAAGAAACTCAAGAAGGGAAAAGCAATAGCAATAGAAGAAACCTGTGCTCCAAGGTGACACCATTGTGGGGAGAGTTAGGTGTCAATTCACACAATAACTGAAAAGAGGAATGATAATGGGGGTGGGGAAGGAGCAGGAAGAGTTGAGTTGTCATTAACCAAGAAAATGCAATGGAGAGTGTCAACATTTTATGAGAATCATATACACACCTTGAGGGCATCCTTGATGAAGTCTCAAGTAGGAAACAAACAGGCTTCTTCACAAGTGATGTTCCATGGGAAACTACACCTTTACCATCACTCAATCCAAAATGATTGAACAATATGAAGAATACCAGTTCCTGCTTTACTTTGTTGATGTCTAAATTTTTTTTTAACTTAGGCTAGAGCAAAATACCTTAAAGGCTCTCTTCCAAGTGAGGTGTCTTTCATTAATATAACAAAATCTGTCAGTGTTCCTTAAAAATATATATATATATGTTTTAAAAGTATATATAAAATATATATATGTCTATATAAAATATATACATATATTTAAAAGTATATATAAGTATATATAAAAATATATATTAAAAAAGTATATAATGACAAATATACTTTGGCTAGTGACTCTGATTATAAATATCAGAAGAGGCATAAAATAAGGAGATTTATTTTAAACAAAGGTGTTTGCCACTGTGATGGAAGGAGAGTGGACCAGATTACTTTCAGCAAAATACAAAGCTTCTCTAATGATGCCAAACATTAATCAGAAACAAAGACCAATCCTTTTTAATTCCATCAGGTTATTGGTTTTCTTATAAGGCTATGAGATGTGGAACACAACCGTTTTCTGAAGATTTGAAAATGATTGCCACATAGAGGACAATGTAGAGACATGATTGGTGAGGGAAGTCTATGACAGAAAGTAGGCAAGCAGCTTCTAAAAAGAATAAACAAAATTACTGAAGAGGTAGCACTGGTGAGATGGTAAAAGGCTAATGAGTGAATGGTTTATGGCTCAGATAATCACTGGGCTTCTTTCAGTGTCAGGAGAAAGTGGAGAAAGCCTATGTTCCTTCAGGTAAGCCAAGGACTAGTCCAGAGATGCAGAGGTAGGACAGGCAAAGATGGATTACCGTCTGCCTTGTGGGAGGGGACATCCAAACTGATGAGATCACAGATCCATTGGAGTACTTTAGTCTATTTGACCTTATTCATTATCAATACCTGTTAAAATAACTCTTTTTATCTGCTCTGTTTTTGTGATAACCCCACCTGCATTAAAGATTTTCTTAATAACTTCAGTACTTCAAGTATCTGTCATCATGTTGGTGTAGAATGTTACAGTATACTATACAGGCAGATTACAGTCCTTCTATAAATTGGACTTAAAATGTTATGGTGCCTGAAAAACTGTCACCTAGTGTCCATTCTGATGACAAGCCATTGGTTCTTGGGATAGCATACATGCAGTCCATCACTGGGCCTATACCCCCAAACCTCTTTTTAGTTTGGTAGGCCATGCTGGAGTATGTATTCTTCTCCAACGTATATATAACCTTTGAAGACCAAAGATCACTTCCATTCTGTGATGAAATATCAACAGAACATTTTAGTGAGAGACCTGGCATAAAGGTAGTAAAATATTCTTGTCTTGAGTGCATTATTATTCACAAAGCTAGTTTTATTGGCACTTAAAATCAGTATAGTAAAGTGTATACTTCAAAGTATGTAACACCGTTTTTAAATAGCAGTAATCTTGAAATTCCAAGGAGCAAAGGTAAGTCTGGGTTAATACATTCACCCTTTAACTTAACATTTGCTTCCCTGAGAAGAGCTGGTTTGATCCTTGGGAAGGCTGGTCCTCCCTCCTCATTGTACAGGGCCTCTTTTCTGCTATTGGAAAATGCTTCAGTGGGTCTAAGTGGAGTAAAAGTATGTTGGGGAACAAGGCTCCCTTTCTGAGTATATTGTTTAGTGTGTTGATTTGGGTTGATGCCCTATGCTCTGATTTTATTTTAGAATGCTTGCCACTCTAGAGCCAGAGCTAGGAGAGACTTAGAGGTTTATCTAGTCCAAACCTCTTTGCACAGGTGAGGAAACCAAATCCCTGAAGTAGGAAGGGACTTGTTTAAGACCACCAGCTTATTTTGCAGATAGCCATCAGCTACTTACCATTTTGTACAAAAGTCCACTTGAAGGACCCATTTTTTTTAAACCCTTACCTTCCGTCTTGGGGTCAATACTGTGTATTGGCTCCAAGGCAGAAGAGTGGTAAGGGTCAGGTGACTTGCCCAGGGTCACACAGCTAGGAAGTGGCTGAGGCCAGATTTGAACCTAGGACCTCCCATCTCTAGGCCTGACTCTCAATCCACTGAACTACCCAGCTGTCCCCGAAGGACCCATTTTTTTAAAAAATGTGTAGTATTAGTAGGAAGATCATCGGTTGGGAGTCAGGAGACCAAGATTCCAGTTTGAATTCCACCACTTGCTAATTATATTACCATGGACAAGTTATAATTCCTCTGGACCTCAGTTTCTTCTTCTATAAAATGAAAGGCTAGTTTCCCTCCAGCTCCAATAAATCTGTGATCTAAAGGAAAGGAAGAGGTATATGGCACTGATTTTTTTTGGTTGCAAATAGTGGTACATATTGTCAAGTTTTCTTCTTACTATGTCTGTTGAATAATTTTAAGATAGAAATAATTATATGTTTCTTGGTTACTGTGGATTTCTTACATTAGAGCTTCAGGTGGAAAACTCCAAGTTCTTGAAATGCAAAGTTTCTGGAAATCTTTCAGTAATGCTGCCTGAGAGGAGAAAATAGCCTGTGTTATCAGAGCCAGTTGCTTCATAAAGCTCATTCTACACAAGGAGTACAAAGATACGCTGGGTATAGACAACAGGAAAGGGGTAAGAGATGAAGACAGGAAGAAAGTGCTATTGATAGCCTGGTGCCCTCAGCACTTGTTTTTGCCTGCCATAAAATAGTATTTATTCTGTTTACTGCCCACCCTGTGTAGGAAGCAAATAAGCTATTTCTTAAACACATGAAGGTGTGTATTTATAAATAATGGGCAACCAAAGTGCTTTTGGGGGAAGTTTCACTTTTTGCAATGGCAACTGCCCTGGCCATGCTTCTGGAGAACTACAGATGCTTGCTACAGAGATGAGTTCAGAACCTTCCTCTCTGGTGGTATCTTAAACCTCTTTTCACTTCCTTTACATAAGACGTCTTTGTTCACTGAAGGGTTGACATTAGTAGTTGGCCTGTGAAGATATCTATTGGAGACTAAGTGGAAATGATAAGGTGTCCTAAGGTCAAAGGGGACTAGTGTGGGGTCAGCATGGCTTTGAGAGGGCAGAAAAGTAACCCTTCGGGCCTGCAGGCATCAGCACTAAATTGTAGCCTGGGAAACGTTCAATTCGTCAACCATCTTTCAGCCACAGTCAAAGAAGAACCAATGGCAACTTGAACAGTCAGCAGGAAGAGAAAGGACACAAAGGTTTCTTTAAGTGGGGTGAGCTAATTGAATCTGGTTGTAGTGTGGTGTTCACTCCAGAGACAGTTTCTGTGGAAATGCTATTCTGCTCATTGTGAGATGGCAGGAAGCAAGTCAGAAGACAAAGATGAACCTCAACTATTGGGTCGTTTGGTGAATGTCATGATGGAAAGCCAATTAGGGGAGATCTAATTAAACCTTCTGGCCAGCTTCTCCCCTTCCAGTTTCAGATTGGGAGAAGAAAAGGGGAGGGAAGGAAAGTTAATTATAAGGATGCAACTACATTGCTAATTCTCTCTATAACACAACTGTCTTTTACTAATTTCAAAAATTCTAATGCTATAAAAATATTTTTATTTGTACCTATGAGTGTAAACCAAAAGTCCCCTTTTTAGGGAATATCCTTTGTGGGTTTTTTGGATTTTATATTCAAAGTCATTAATATCCAATAAATTATTATCCCATGACTTGTATTCAGTCGTGCCTCACACTGTACCATTTCAATAAATGATTGATGTTTGGGGGGGTGGGACTGGAGACAATTTTTTCTCTGGTATGGTTTTAAATAGTAGAGACCCACCTATTAGGAAGAAAAGAGGGAACATTAGAAACTAGTCAACTTTGATTTGCCCCTTATGTTTCTGCCGTGAGCTTAAAATTAAACCTGCTGCCATTGTGCCATCAAATAGTTGTTTTTCTTTGAAGTCAAGCTGATATGTAATATAATGTTCGAATTTGGCCTAAAAAAGGAGAGGAGAAAATTGCTAACAATGTCGCCCCCCACCTTCTTTGCAGAGGTAGAAATCTATGTGTATCAAAAGTTGCATATATGGTCAGGCTAAAATGTATTTGTTAGCTTTTCTGAATTGCTTCTTTCTCTCTTTTAGTCTTTGTTATAGGTAATTAGATCACTCTGTCCAGAGCAGGAGAAAGGGTAGGGAGATATTTGGAAATGAAGGTGACATAAAAGGAAAAGTGTTAATAAAAAAAAAATTTAATAAAGTCATTTTGATGTCCACTAAAGTGAATTTGGATCAGTGAATTTTCTTGGGATATCCTATTATAACCATTCATATCTCCTTTTTGAGGCTCACAAGATTTCTCTAGACTGTATTCAGAGTTTTGCAAGAAACCAGAAAACTTTCTGTTTGTTCTTCAGGCACCCTAAGCTTTCCAGTAAGACTTCTTGATCCATTTTAAACATATTTATCATGCCTTTAACATAGCGCCATCTCTAAAATACTGGATCCATTCAAGCAAACATTTTCTCTCTCTCTAATAGGGAGAACTCGCTAGCCTTTTGACTCCCTTTCCCTTGTAATCTTGAAAGAAGCATTCCAAGAATGGCAGTTGCTTAAATGAGACTTGAAATGTTCCACTAAAGCCAAGATGCTTCTGTGTGCTTGGGCTTCTGTTCACAAGCTGTGTGGTAGGAGATAAACAGAAACAATATTGGGGGAGAAGGACTTCTGGTACATTGAACCATATCCAGGGAGGCAGAAATAATTAAAGTTACAAATGATCTTCCCAAGGGGGAAAAAAGTTGCCATGTTATGCTTCAGCAGGAGGCAATGCCGATTGCATTTAAAACAGGTGCTTACTGAACTGTGGACTTCTTTATGAAGCTTATTGGGAGGTTAGGGAACCCAGGTTCACTAGGCCCATTCTAGGCCCTGTCATAGAGGAATAGATAGATATATGAGGTTTCAACTTGTATTTAACAGAGGAGGGTGGAGGAGGACAAAGGCCCTGAGGAGCTGGGCTGGGGGTCTTCTATTAAGCTCTTCTTTACTGCTACCTCTAATTTCCAGCCTGCTAATTGCAGTTGTGAATTTTCAGCCAGATGTGTGAGGTTATGTTTTCTGTACCAAATCTCTCATCTTGCCATATCATATTTATTTATAGAGGTCTTAATCCAGTGCCTGTTTGGTCTTGGCCAAAATTTGTGGGCTTTTACATAAAACCTTGAGAAAACTCAGTTTGGTTTATCACTAGAGGAGATTAGTCACCCACTAAAAGATACATTTATTTATTTAACCTTGAAGGGTTTTCTCCTGAGAAGAATATTTCATTTTCTCAGTGCAATGAGAATTTTTAATGAAAAGAATTCTGTATCGAGCAATCATTTAATCCAGTGGAAGCTAAAAATGTTTGAAACTCCCTAAAAACTGCTGAACAAGATTCATGGTTGTGCTTCCCCCCTGATTTTAATGTTGGGGAGAAAATATATACCATAAGAAAGACTACTGTTTTTGGTAGCCTCCTGGTTTGACTACTGTTGAAATATACCCCATTGTAGAGGACACACAATATGAGAGAAGGGGATCCTCACTCCAAGGGTTGCTGTTTCAGTATTAACAGTCGAACTGGAGCTGAAATGTAAGACTGATTCTCCTGGCCTCTTCAGTGACACTAGAAAAGCTTTGGGAAAACAGCCAACATCTGCTTATCTTTCCTGCAGTGGAAATGTTCATAATTGCAACGTTCAGTTTCCTTTGACTGAAGATAAACAGATTTCTGCTTGTTATAACTAAGAAGTATGTTTACTGCATTCTTTAGATGTATTCCTTTTTTTTTTTTTTTTTTTTTTTTTTTTTTTTTTTTTTTTACATTAAGGAGGAAGGTTTCCATAGGCATCTGGTTGTTACTTTGCTTTTCTTATCTCTCTGTCTCTGTCAGTCTCTCAAGGACAACTATATTTTTTCTCTATATTCAGTCTGTTACTTTTTTCTTGCAATCCCAAGTTATGGGACTGCTACCATAATAAGATTCCTACCACCTATAACTCCATTTACCTGTTTGGTCTTCAGGATTATTTTTCCTACAAACTCCGTATTTCCTAAGACATAGTTCTTTTGAGGGATTTCCATCAGTTTTGTCCCTATCTGGCTCCTCCTTTTCTGGCTCCAAAGCTAGAATGTAGATGGAGTATTAGCCCTAGACAAACCCTCGTGTTTACCATCCAGTGGTGATTCCCAGGTTGAAAACCTGTTTGTTCCTGTTCCCCAAAGACCAAAAGATTGAACATTTCACCTTGGTGATGTAGACAGTCCTTTGTGTGTCTACCCAGGGTGTGGCTGTCCTGGCATGATTTCCTTCTGGAGTACACTGTCATGCTTCAGGTGTGGCAGAGATAGCTCAATTGAATCTGCCCAGTCAGCAAAGAATGTAAATGGAGCTTCTGCATACCATCTTGGTTGGTGCTACTACCTCCCTGCATGTAGCGGGTGGGCCCAGGGTTTGGCTCCCTTTCTCTGTTTAAGGGGGTGTGCCTACCTTGTCTAAATATAGAGGTCTGTGCTTGACTAATTTGGGAAAGGAATGGTAGGATAGCCTTAGCAGGTCTTGCTTCATTAGTTCTGATATAGTAATTCTTAAAGCAATAGAATCACTTTTTTTTTGTAGGGATGTGAGTGTGCCTGCCTTGGATTCTATAGACAATTAGGATTCTAAAGCCAGAAGCTGGCCCCCTATTCCTAAAACTGAAATAAATCACTCTCAAGAAAAGTCAGCATATGTAGTAAAACCTATGGGTATTAACAGAAGATGACTGAGTTTCACATTTCAAGGACTTACATTAATGCTTACATTGAAAGTAAAAGGGAGAGGGGCAGCTGGGTAGCTCAGTGGATGGAGAGTCAGGCCTAGAGATGGGAGGTCCTGGGTTCAAATCCAGCCTCAGACACTTCCCAGCTGTGTGACCCCTGGGCAAGTCACTTGACCCCCATTGCCCACCCTTACCACTCTTCCACCTAGGAGCCAATACACAGAAATTAAGGATTTAAAATGTTAAAAAAAAAAAAAAAAGTAAAAGGGAGAGGCTGTTTTCAATACTTTAAAAAATGATAAGTTACCTACTGTTCAAGGCCACCGTATTATAGATGTTTCTCATCTCCATTACTGTGGAGATAGTGGTGGTAGGTGTCATTCAGTCCTGAGTGACTCTTTGTGACCCCTTTCTGGAGTTTTCTTAGCAAAGATATTGTAATGATTTACCATTTCCTTTTCTAGCTCATTTTATAGATGAAGAAACTGAGGCAAACAAGGTTACATGATTTGCCCATGATCACACAACTAGTAAGTGTCTGAAACTGGATTTGAAATGAAGTCTTCCTGACTCCCAATCCTATGCTCTATCCACTGTACTATCTACTTGCCAGTAGGGTTGACTTAACTAATTAGCCTAATCCTGTGGTCTCAATATCATTGCCCCCCATTTTGCAGATGAAGTAAAAGACCCAGGTTCAGTGGCTTGCAATGGATCATAGGAGCTTACCATCAGCTGGGACTGTACCTTGATTCTGGTGCTTTTTTCCCCACACATTCAGACTACCAGTTATCTGTCTTCTCTTAGCAATAGATAGAAAAACTGTCTGAAGGGTCTTTCTTCTCTCAGAAATTGAAAGCCCAATAGAAGTTCATTCTGAACCCCCAACCAGAAATCTGAAGACCCCTTACATTTTTGTTCATTGAAAAGCCTGTCACAATTTGAACAGAAGCAGGGTTTGTAAAACAGTTGAGCCCATTGTAAACTGACTCACTTTGGCATTCCTTAAGGGTTAATTAACACTTTTACAAAGACTACCCTATTTGGTATTTTTTAATTCAGTGTCCAAGTATCCATAATGATGTCATTTTGAACCTTTGGGGCAGGTTTAAGGAACTCAAAGCACTTTATATAAATATTATCTCAATATAATGTCCTAAAATCTCTTTTTTTTTTTCAGTGATAAAATGAAAGCCCCAGAGGTTCAGGGATCTGACCAAGAATGTGCAGCTAATTAGTGACAGGACTAGAACACAAGCATCTCCCTCCAGTGATTGGTTTTCCTCCACAGTCTTCTCTCCTTTCCATATATACTAGAGAGATTGAGTATGTGGTAGTGGAACAGTGATTTCAGTTTCACCATTTATGGGTCCTTCCTTCCTCTACTGCTGATCACCACCTGATACCTCTCTCTGGTAAGGAGTCTCTTTGAGACTTTGACCTTCTCTAAGTCAAGCCCAGACATAATGACAATTTATTGTGCCTGGTGAAGCTCTAGTGCCTTGGCCTAGAGAATTGATACCTGGCTGGCTTTGAGCCATCAAGAGCCCCTCATTGCTTCCCCACCACAGCAAGGCATTGCAAGGACACTATGGTTACTATTAGCATTTACACCTTCATTTTGCATGTGAAAAATGAACCTGTGGATGCAGCTGGGTAGCTCAGTGGATTGAGATCTAGGTCCAGAGACAGGAGGTCCTAGATTCAAATCTGACCTCAGACCCTTCCTAACTGTGTGACTCTGGGCAAATCACTTAACCCCCATTGCCTACCCTTACCACTTTTCTGCCTTGGAACCAATACACAGTATTGACTCCAAGACAGAAGATAAGTTTTTTATTTTTTTTAAATGAACCAGTGCCTTGCACATAGTAAAGTCATTTATAAACTTTTATTAAATTGAATTTTCACTTACTCAAGTTGTGAAACAAGGATTAGAACTCAGATCAACAGTGTCCAAATCTAGATTGGAACCTCCTAGTGCTTTTGGGTGGGGCTAAATTGAATGCCTTAGAATTACTCACTGCCTGGATAGCTCTTTTCTTTCAGTACACTCACTGCAAATCATCCTTAACCCACAAGTGTACTTTGCATCCCTGTGTACAATGAAGCTTTTCCTGTTTTATTTTAGGGCCTGAAATAGCTAAGTCTGGTCCTGATAACCACTATTCTAAAATCTACACCTTTTTTTCACTGGAATTTCTAATGTAATTAGAGTCACATACATTTCTCCTTCTTCAAACTTCATTGAGCTCTGCTCACCTCTCCTGCAGAGATACCCTTTCTGATGGAAGGTGGCTGAAGCTGTAAAATTCCATTGCATATTCCACCCCCATCCCCAGATGACTTCAGGTTTCTGCTACTGACAACAGCAAACCAACAACCAAGGTAGTTAGGGTTAGATTAGGCATTTTTAGAACTTGGGTAGATTTTTATGCATTTAACTCGAATCCTTGCTGAACCATTTTTGGAATATTTGTTGAAAAGGCAGTGAGAGGAAGGAGGGAAGTCCTTTGTGTTCCTTAGCTGGTCCTTCTTGATGCCGAAAGTTTGGTGCCTGGCAGGAAATGATACAGACATGTTTGATAACAAAATGACAAGAGGAAGAATTGAATGTAAAGTCCCTGGACTGTGTGAGAAGACTGTAGATCAGCTGGATGCTCCCTGGGTGACTTGGAATTAAATCACTTAACCTGATGATGAATTAGAATATCATACTTGGGAAAACATTGAGGTTAACTTGTGGGACCTATGTTGAAAACAATTAAAGTAGGAAAAAGAATGGCAAGGGAGGAAATTAATGACTGTGTTAGTGGACCTCTTTTGGTTCCCGTAGCCAGGAATCTTTGAACTTTTGTTAAAGTTCTATTCAAGAAAATCCTCTAATGAGAGGAAGGAGAGGAACCTCCAAAACCATAACTCTGTGACCGCCTGCAGTTTGCATTTTAATGCAGTTAGAGCAGCCTTTTCTTTCTAATTTTTCTTCTAGACTAACATTTTTTATAGGATACATTTCCTACCTGCTTCCCTAGATTATCCTCCAGAGAATCTGGGACATGCTGTGGGCATTGTATGCAGGCAAGAACAGTGTTTTTGCCTTTGTATACCCAGAATTTAGCACACTGGCCTAGCCCTTAGCAAGTACTTACTAATAGCTTATTGGTTGATTGATTATTCAAGACTTCCCTCTTAAAGTAGGCCCACTTTGAGTTGAAATCCGTACTTGGCAGACATTGGTGATTTGATATCCTATTGGGTTATTTGAAGGTTTGAGCAGTAGTCTATAGAGATGTGACAAAATCATTTAGAGTATATGTTCCTTAGAGGCAAGGACTCATTTATTATTATGATTATTATTATTAGCACACTTAGGTTGGATGCACTAGCTTTACATATGGTGGGTACATAGTAAAATGGGATGTTAGATGGGACTAGATTGGCTCTGGTCTATTACCACTCAACTTTATGCATATGCATTACTCGGTATATTAGAAGAGTTAGATTTTTCGTGCTTTTTTTCAAACATGATTAGTATAGAAATGTTTTGTATGACTTCATATGCATAATGAGTATCATACTGCTTACCTTCTCAAGGAGTAGAGAAGGGGCTAGAGAGCTAGGGAAAAAAATTTGGAACTTGACAAAAATATTCACTATAAAATAAAAAACTTTTAGGTAGTCAGCACTATTCATTTTAGCATTGTATATCTGAGAATTTGTCAGCTGTGCCTGTTGAGCTGGTTTCCAAAGTAAAGTTGCTCCCTTCTGTAATTGGCTTACAGAGGCAGGAGGCAGGCAGTAAGCCCCTATGATATGCCAGCTTCTCAGAAAAGAGTTTTAAGGTAACCCAGAAGCCCCACCTCCCATTCCTTAAGCCGTGGGAAAAAAAAAAAAAATCACAAAAGTAGTGAGTTACAAGGGCCATCAAAGACCTGGCAAGTGGAAAACATACTCATTAGCTGGTGATCAGGCAGGCCAGAGGTAGTAAGCTCTAAATAGCAGGCCTTTCCTCTTGATGGTTTGTGACTTGGAAGAGACGAGTTTACTGTCATCTTCACCACCTTCCTGTAGCTTCTCAGGAAAAGGTTAAAGGGGATCTGGATGCTTTTGCTTTGGAATCCACTGAAGAGTCCTGATCCTTTAGAGCCATAGTTCTCTGTTTTCCTTGGATGTGGCTCTTTTAGCCCCTAAACAAAGCAAGGAAACAGGAAGGACCCTCACCCTTTCAGGATTTTGCAAACTTCGGGACGATCGACATACAGACCAAAACAAGACCTGTAGCCCACAAAAACCAAAGATGTTCTTAACATCCAGGAGCATTGTCTTTGCCTTTGCGTGAATTTTACTGTGCCTGATATAGATCCTTTTTGGGAATTGGCTTGAGGAAATAGGAGTATGAGTTTTATGTCAGTCATTTGCCCTGCTAGCTCTCCTGCATTGAATTCTGCCTTGCAACAAAGAAAGCCAGGTAAAGAAAACTGAACAACAAAATCATAATTCATAATAATAGCTGATATATAGTGCTTTCTATGAGCCAGGAACTATGCTAAATGCTTTGCAATTATTATTTCATCATTCATTCACAGAAACCCTAGGAGGTAGGGACTATTATAATCACCCCCACTTTACAGATGAGGAAACTGAGGCAAACAGAGGTGATGTGACTTACCTAGAGTCACACAATGAATAAGTATCTAAAGCTGGGTTTGAACTCAGGTTTTCCTGACTCTAGACCCAATGTGCCTCCTGATTGTCCCCCAAACAACCAAGGCTGACATTGTATACAATAGTCTTCTTCCACCTGACAAGATGAGGGAGGGATGTTTTACTCTTTGTTCTCCAGAACCAAGATTGGTCCTTGTTTATCTGTATCCCATTGCTTTTTGGTGTTTTTATTTATATTATTACAGTCATATTCCATAGACTGTTCTCTTGGTTCTGCTTTGTTCTTCTGCTGTTTCCTCCCTAAAATCAAGTAGCCACATCCTGTTTCTAGGTAGAGGGGAGCTGATAAAGAGAATCAAGCAACACCTCCCTGCACAGAACCTAATATTTTAATAGGGAAAACAAGAAGTACATACAGAGTAGATATAAAGAGGACAAGTACGATACCCAAAGGAGTTAAACACCAGGTAGTTTGGGAGGAAGGGCACAAGCAGTTGGGGGAATCAGGAAAGGTTTCGCGTAGAAGGTGATGCTTGAGCTGTCTTGGAGCTAGAGAGGAATAGTCAGAGGCAGAAGTGAGGAGGAGGAGGAGAGAGTGCATTTGGGGGCTGAGGAATATGTCCTCTACCAACGCACTCTGAGGGAAGATGGATTGTATGTAAAAAACTAGAGGGATGGATTGATGGAATTACAGAGTACAAGAGAGGGAGTTGGGAAAGAGAGATTGGGGCCAGTAAAGGAGTGACGTGGTCAGAGCTGCACATAAAGGACTAGAATGGACTAGAGTGGGGAGCCTTGAAGTAGGAAAACTAAGAGGCCATTGCAGTAATCTAGGGGAGAGGTGATGAGGACCCAAACTCAGGAGGGAAGGAGGATAGAGAGAAGGGGTGGGGATATGAGCCACAGCATAGAGGCAGAAACAACCTACTTTGGCATCTGATGTGGAGTATGGGAGGATGAAGGGGTGAAGATAGTGTCGAAGTTACAAATACCCAGGTTGACCTGTCAACAGAGGAGGACCTTAGAAAAAGCTTGAGCAGAGGAACCTTGTGAATTTTCCCCCTGTTGTTGACACTGATCAACTTCACCAGTGCCAAAGCTTCTTGGGAAGGGTGCTTGTAGGTGACAAACTTACAAGAATTTACATGTCTCCTGGTCCTGAGATTTCCTATTGCTGATTTCTTCACAATTCACTTTCTCTTGGGCTCCACCTCTTTAGGGCAAAAAAAAAAAAAAAAAAAAGATTTGTTGACAAGAACTACTCTTTTTTTCAAGTCTTGCACAAATGCAGATGTCTCTGAAAATGCAGCTTACAAAAAACATCTGTGCGCTTGACTCGGTTCCCACGGTGTGTTTTCTTCCTGTGCCCTCTTTTTAAAGCTGCAGATGTCTCAACTTCTCTACTTGCTTTGGACCTAATACCACTTCCCTGTTTCCTCCTGCCTCCAGCATCATTGATGGTAGTTGTTTTTAGCTTGGTTGCAATATCTTTCAGTAACTCGTTGCCCTCTTTGTTACTAATTTTAATTTCTACTTCTCGGTACCTAAATGATCTAGTTTTCTGAGTGTGGGCATAGGAATTTTTTTTTTTCCATTTTGTTTTTAACATCGTGTCAAGAGATACCTTGCCTTTACCAAAATGGCCAGGCCCCCCCCCCTTTTTTTTTAAATCCTCACCTCCTGTCTTAGAATTTGGTCAAAGGCAGAAGAGCAAGAAAGGCTAGGCAGTTAAAATTGAGTGACTTACCCAGGGTCATACAACTAGACTGTATCTGAGGCCAGATTTGCCAGGCATTTTAATAGATTTATCAAAAGATAGCTTTTGAGGAGGATATTTTAAACATTTTCACCATCTTTGCTTTTTTTTTACAAAGCCTCCAAACTGACTAGAACCTGCACAGTCTAGTTTGTAGCAGCCCTTTGATTTGGAACTGGCAAATTGCTTTATCAGGCCTAATTCTCTGGATGTCTCATCTGACATCATTGCCCCTGAAGTGCCCAGACCTCCACCAAGGGAAGAGAACATTCATTTCTACCAAAGCATGTTCTATAAAAAGAGTCAGGGTTCTGTCAAGAGAGTTAGAAATCTCTTTACCTATCTCCCTTTCAAAATCAGGACCTGCTATCTCATGCATCCCATTGATCTACATAACGGAAGCATCCACAAGCATGGGATACCTTGTACATTTGTAGAGGTTTCCTCCATTCTCTCATTTCCTGCTCTCTCTCTGTCTAGTGTAGCCTGGGATTGAAAGACCTTTTTGGGTAATTGCAACCTGTTTTCCAGCTGTTGAAAGTGTATTTCTCCTTTGGCAGCAGGGTTCCTGCTGCGATAATTGTAGGTGGACTCTCACACAACTTGTTTAAAATTACTTCCTTTGTCTTTTCCTCATTATTTTCTTTTAAATGGAACAGAAAGACTTCATTCTGTGTTCCATGGCCCATTGTTAGCAAAGGTTGTGGGAGCTTGCACAGGCAAGGAGCAAAAGATGTAGAGACCTCAGGAATAAGGCTGTGTCCTGAAATGGAGATCCTGAGCTATTTGTACCAGCTTTCCTCCCCTTGCTCAAACATTCAAGATGGGAGAGCACCAAATCTACTGTTGGGAGTGGTTACAAATTGTGATCATTTCCTCCTTTCTCAGACCTAAACTAACATTTTTGGAATTTTCCTTTTTTCACCTTACATCTGAAGTATGGGATCAAGGGTTCAGGAAGGGGTTCATGTAAAAGCTGAATCTTGGAGCAAGAGAGGGATAGTAAGAGACAGAAGTGAGGAAGAGAGATAATCCAACACTTAGGCATTCAGTAGGAAGATGAATTGTGTGTAAAGGACTAGAGAGGGACAGTTTGATGGAATTACAGAGTACAAGAGGGGGAGTTGGGAAAGAGAGATTGGGGCCAGTAAAGGAATGGCATGGTCAGAGCTGCACATAAGGGAATAGACTGGAGTGGGGAGCCTTGAAGCAGGAAAACTAAGAGGCCATTGCAGTAATTTAGGGGAGAGGGGATGAGGACCCAAACTCAGTTGGGAAGAGAGTAGAGAGGAGTAGGCTTCCTCCCTAGAAATCCCCTGCTTGTCTCCAGCTCTCCCGCTCTATGTAGCTCTATAAAGGTGTCATAGTAATTGTGTCTGGCAAGCAGTGGAGTACAAGGCATTGATTGTGGAAGCTGCTTACTCCTCCTCTTCAAACTTGCCTGAAAATGTAGACTTTGGGAACTTAGAGAATAAACTGTTACTTGCCAAATCAGGCATGAGAGTGAGATAAATCCAATCTGCAGCATCCTTGGGTGCATTTAGCATTTCTATCAGAACTGATCCAGAAAGGCAGCATTATTTGGCCTCTGCAGTATTTCTTGTGTGTGTGTCTCCTCTCTTCCCACTGCCCCCATCCGAGTACTAGCCATCATCATCATCATCTTTTATCCTTACCCCAGGCAGCACTAACCTACTTTATGCATAATCTCCGCGTATCATTCTTTTGTTTAAAGCCCTTAAAAGTCTCTCCATTGCCAGATGAATGGATTTCAGACTCTGTGGCCTGATGCTCAAGGCCCTCTTTAGTCTCGTGCTAAATACAGCTTTTCCAGCCTCTTGTGCTACTTCCTCTTTGAACTCTCTGTTCTGGCCAAAGTGGGCTGCTCACCATCCTGAGTATTTCACTCGAACCTCCCTACACATCACATGATTTTATTCCTTATCCCTAGAATATGACAACCCTGCCACCTCATCCTATGAAGTCCAGTTCACCTGCTGACTCCCCATATCCAGGCCTCCATAGTAGTTCTTAACCAGTATCTATACCACAACACTCAATGTCTCTTCCCCTTCTATCTTCTCCCCCCACTATCAGACTCTCCATTATGTGTTGATTTTCCTCATTAGAATGTAAGGTCTCTGAGGAGGTAAGATTGTCTTGCTTGCTTGTTTTTGTATCCTGAGCATTTAGTATAGTATCTAGCATATAGTAAGCACTTCATAAATAATTACTCTTGGTACAGCTAGGTGGCACAATGGGTAGAGCACCAAGCCTAGATTCAGGAGATCCTGGGTTCAAATATGACCTCAGACATTTCCTAGCTTTGTGATCCTAGGCAAGTTGCTTAACACCAATTGCCTAGCCCTTACCACTCTTCTACCTTAGAATTGATGCTAAGACAGAAGGTAAGGGTTTAAAAAATAAATACTCTATCTCTCTGTCAATTTCTACTATCAGGTATCCTCTGCCACAACTACTTCAACCCAGATCTTCTGGCTCAAGTCCAGTGCTCTTTTTTGTTACATAAATCTGGAAGCTCTAGGCCTGTGGTGGCAAACCCATGGCATGCATGCCAGAGGGGACACTCAGAGCCAGAGGGACTGTAAGGCTGGGCTGCTCCTCTTCTCCTCTCCACATGTGCCTGAGAAAATCATCTCCTAAAGGTTCTACATCACTGCCCTAGGCTACCAAGTTTGCATATTAGCAAAAGGCCAAAGAGCTATATAACTCATGAATATTGTTAGGACCTTCGTTCCATGTAATTGTGTGACAACTCGTTGCCCCACATATGACAAATGAGACGTTGTATCAGTAGTGGTCCAGATTGTTTCATGTACTACCTTCTTTAAACCTACCCAAAGGCAGCATGCTACTATAGTAATTATCCAGCAATGGAGTACAATTTCTGAGTTTCTTACCAAAGAGTTCTCATTTTAAGCCAAAGGCAAATAGTCATTTCATTCTGTTTCAGTGAATTTGTAATACAGCCTTCCTAAAAATCTTCAATATTCTCGTGGAGATCACTCATCTTGCTAAATATATAGGCTACTCCCCTACACTACCATTGTGAGTTCTAACAGCAATACTGAGCTAAACCTCAAAGACCAAGTTTGAAATTTAGCTAAGGAATGATATAGAATACAGTTCAAAATATATTTTTTAAACTGAAGCTTATAATTCTAAAGTCTCCATACTACATCTGTCTTCCCCATCAATGGCCATGACTACCCACTTTAACACATGCTCTATCATGTAGCTTCCTTCCTAGAGCAAGCTCGCTTCAAATCATTCAGCTTCCTAGTATCTCACAAATTCTTTTTCTCTTATTGGGAAATAACAGAAACAAAATGGGACTACAGAAACTCAACTACAGTTGATTGCTATAACCCTAACCCTAACCCAGTACCTGATGAGAGCAAACTAAGGAACACCCTGGGTAGCTTCATAGACTCTAGGGAGCTGGAGTGAAGACTCCTTCTGTCAAGGCTGTGTGAAGCATAGACTAGCCTCAGTAAGCTATGGAACCAGGAAAGGACAACCCCTTCCTTCACCCCTCTGGAACAAGACCACTGGAGTTCTAGAGAAGAAGTCTAGATGACAAAAACAACCTGGAAATTAAATGGATGTCCAACAACTGAAGAATGACAGAATAAGTTATGCTTTGTGAATGTTACAGAAAAGCTAGAAGGTACAATAGATAGAGCTCTGAGCCTAGAATCAGAAAGACTTGCATTCAGTCTGCTCGGACACTCACTAACTTTGTGAGTTTGGGCAAGTCACAGAACCTCTGTTTGCCTCAGTTTCCTTGACTGTAGAATGGGCATATAACAACACCTACCTCCCAGAGTTGTTGTGAGGATCAAATCAAGCAGGGTTTGTAAAGCACAAGCACATAGTTGTCATTGTTCATCTTTCGTTTTCAGAGGATCATGGCATCATAAAGTGATGTCTTGACTTAAGCATAAATTGGATTTGAATGAGGGCAGAGTTATCAGCCTCTCTCCCTGTCCAGTGGCAAGACAAAAGTGAGGATGACTCGGGATGGCCTGGGAGACAGTGAACAACCCTGGCTTCTTTATTGTCTCTAAGAGCTCCACAGCACTCACTTCAGCACCTTCATGGCTATCGGACCAAATTGTTATCATCCAGCCATTCTGCCAGAGGAAGGTTTGGAGTAGACATCTGCTTCACTTATGGATTTGAGACCTGTCCATTATACTCATCGCCTACATAAATGCTACTTCCTTTTCCCTTTTCTCTTCTGGAATACTGTAGTGCTGTAAAAAATTAGGAAATAGATGATTTCCAGAAAACTGGCAAGACTTCTATGAACTAACTGGTGAAAAGTAAAGTGAGCAGAAAAAGAAGAATAATTTCTACTATGAAATATAAAAGTAAACAATGTTGAGGACTTTTATAAACTAATGAACAAAATTAGCAGAATCAAGAGAACAATGTATACAACACTGTGAAAACATAACTTTGAAAGCTATAAGGTATGATCAATACAATTACCATTCATGATTGCAAAATGAGAGGATGCAGAATTAGACATGCATACATAGATGTAAATATGTATATGTGTTTGGTACATACATACATACACACACAATCTCAACAAACATTGAGGGAATTTTTTTTTTTTACTTGGCACTACATGTTTGTTGCCAGATGCTTGCTTTTTTTTTCTAATGGAGTAGGTGGTGGGAGGAGAAAAAATAGATTTTTGTTCATTTAAAAGAGAGGTTGGAATGCTACAGATGTGAAATATTTTATGTCATTAATTTTACTTGACTGTTGTATTTTGTTACAAGAGACTTCTCACAACGTAGGAGTAAAATATTTGTAATATTAAAAACACTAATAAAACTTAGTGGGGGGGAGAAAGGAGGGAGCTCAGACTGGAAAGATGAGTGTATCCCTGTTTGTGAATGATACAAAGACCCTGCTCCAAGTGATTCCTGGATTCAGAAAGAACCATCCCTCCTAGTTACCACACCCAGCTCTCTGAGACCCTTTGTGTCTAGAGTGTGAGAACTAGAGAGGAAAACCAAAGATCATGAAAATAAGGTAACTGTTTGAATCCCTGCAAAGACTTCATGGTAGAGAGAGGCAAAGTCAAGGAGGGACAGAACCCCCCTCCCCCACCCCAGAAGGAAGCCAGCAAATTGCCAGGTGACAATACTTAGAGAACAGATGGCATATGGGAGACCCAAGGTGACTCCTGTGGGGCATGTGGGATACAGAGGTTCTTGTTATCAGGAATATAATGACCCTGAGGGAGAAAAACATTCTAAGATCTTTGAAACTTGGAATGTCTTGATGTTGTATGAGGCTTTTCCTTTTTCAGAATGTTTGTTCACAAGTAGAAAAGTGTATCAGCTCTCTGGGCTGCCCAACTGAAAAGTTTTTTCCCAGTTTTCCAGGGATGGGCTTGGGACAAATGAAATCTCTAGGAACCCCCTTCCCCCCCCCAAAAAAAAAACCCACTTAGCACAGTGGATGTTCTGGAACAAGGGTTATAAATTCAATTCAGTTAGACATCTATTGCTTATTAATCCAGGACATTAGGCTATTGGGGAAGGGAGAAAAAGGGGAGGAAGCTCAGGTTCTCAGGGAACCTTCTGGGAAATACAACAGGTGCACAAGCAAACAAAGTAAAGGAAGGAGGGAGAAAGCATATTGCACACAGAGTAAGTAGACTCTTAATAATTGCCTGTTGACTTGCACTCGGGGATTCCAGGAAGACTTTACTTAGGAGGCTCCATTTAAGCTTCTCTTGGAAGAGGAAACTTTTGAGAGACAGAAGAGAAAGGGAGAGTTCATTCTAGGCATGCACCGAGATAGGACATGGAAGGATAAGTCTGGGAAACAACTACTTGTTCTCATTTACTTTGAAATGTGGAGTGGGTAAGATGAAACAATAGGAAATAAATCCAGAAAGGTAGATTCAAATCAAGGAATGAAGAGTTTTGATGGCAAGCTAGAGAGTTTGTTTTCTTATTCTGGAGACAACAGAGAACCAGGAGTTTTTTGAGTAACAAAGGGGTAACATGCTTCAACGTGTGCCTTAAGAGGATTCCTTTGGCATAAAGGGTAGATTCCAGATACAAGCAACTTCAAGAGGGGAGACCTATGAAAAGGCCTTTCAGTTAGTCTAGATGAGAAACGATAAGGCCTGCTGTGGGAATGTGGAGATGGGAGACTTGGCAACTGATTAGATGAGATAGTGAAGGGAGAAGGAAGAGCTGACAATGACTCTGAGAATGTGAACCTGGGTGATAAGAAGACTGGTGGAACCTTCAGCAGAAAGAAAAATGTTTGAGACAGATAATTTAGAGGAGAAATAGGATCTCTCTTTTAGGATATGTTGAATTTAAGATGCCCTTGAAGCATCAAGAGCTCCAGGAGGCCATGGATAATACAGGACCGGAGTTCAGGAAAAAGATTTGGACTGGATACATAAATTGAGGTGTATCTATGTAAATAAGATAATAAAACCCATAAGAACAGAAGAAATGGGGGTGTGGGTGGGGTGAGGAGCATAGAGCCTAGAGAAATTGATCCAGAGCAGAGCCCTGGGACTCATCTTACTCTACAGGCAGATTATTAGCATTGTACATTTAATTAGACTGAGGTGGAATGGTTAGGAGGATAGAACCAGGAGAGCAGAGTCACAGCCAAAGATACAGAAACATCAAGGAGGAGGAGGAGGAGGTTGAGAAAGGCCATCCTCTAACATTTTCACTGGTTGTAATCTAGTCTGAAATCTAGCCTCCAGGAGTGAGTAAGTGGTAGGTAACGTGGAAATAACACTATATTTGTAGTCAGGTGACTTGGATTCCTTTGACAAGTCCCTTAGCCCCTCTGTTCCTCAATTTGAGCTGACCTATAAGATCCATTCCAAGTCCAAATGTTTTATCCATATGTAGGCAATAGGAGTAAAAGAGCATTTCTTGTTATCTCCTGAGTAGCCCTATAAATAGTTGGGGCCATTGGATTGTGTCAGACAAGTACTTGCAAACAAGTTCACTCAGAGCTGTGGCCAGTTTGGAGGAGCCTTCAGTCACAGCCCACAAATCCTCTGAGAGAATGGAAAAATTCATTAAGGCAGGGACAGTTTTTCATTTTGTCTTTGTATCTCCATCTGTGGCATAGATTAGGCACTTAACAAACATTTGTTGATTGGATCAACTTCAGACAGTAAAGGGGAGAAGAGTTATACTAATAGCAAAGTCAAATGAAAGGTTTCTTTGTAGGCCTGGAAAAAGAAGCCAGCAGATAGGATGAAACTGAAGATGATAATAGAACCAGTCCTGGAGGATCAGGGTGATGATGGGACTGAAGGCTAAGTCAGGTGGCTGGCCTTGGCAAAATGAAGGGCTACCTCTTCTGCAGAGACAAATAAATAAAAGAATAAAGGAAAAGGAGTAAGTGGAAATGGATGAGGATAGGGGTGGGACAGCTTGGAGGAGGGGGTTAAGTTACAGGGGGAGAGGAATCCACATGCATTTATTAAGCGCCTACTCTGAACCAACTACTTTGCCAAACCCTTGGAATATAGATATAGAAGAGAAAATGCCTGTTGTCAGAGCTTACCTTCCAATCGAGTAGACAGTAAGAACATATAAAATATGTAAAATAAATATAATGATGATAAATATAAATAAATGCGAGTCAATTGGGAAAGGAGGCAAGAACACTTATGATGGGTAGATTTGAATTTCTTAGAACAGTAGATGAGAAAGCATTTGCTGAAGAGATGGCATTGGAAGCTTTAGAAGAAGTCTGAGATAGCCAGTGAGGATGAAGAATTAATGAAAGAAAAACAAAAGGATTGTTAGGAATCATCAGATTCCCAAGTGAGATTAAATAATGTGAATTTTAGTTCTTCCAGCAGTCAGGGCAGTATCCAGGACTGAGAGATTATAGGGAAGTTAGGGGTGGAAGACAGTTCATAGTAGAACTGGTCAGCTATAGGATCTAGACTGTTAAGGGTGGTAAGTGGGGCTGGAATAGAGGAGAACCAGGAAGGATAGTGGATCGTAAAGGTGAGAATGAAGAATAGGTTCAGAGGCAGCTAGGTAGCACAGTGGATAGAGCGCCAGGCCTGGAGTTAGGAGGACTTGAGTTCAAATATGACCTTAGAGCAGTGATGGGCAAACTTTTTAAAGAGGGAGCCAAAGGAAAGGAAATGCTCATCTGTCAGACTGTTTCTAAGGCAACTCTTTCAAAGTTTCATTGTATTGTATCCTACTCAATGTATTCTTCAGATTAGGAATAATGTCTCTGCAGCCTATAGAACATTTCAGGGGGGCTGCATCTGGTCTGTGGGCCGTAGTTTGCCCATAACTACCTTAGATACTTCCTAGCTTTGTGACCCATGGTAAGTCACTTAACTCCAGTTCTTAAAATTGATACTAATTCTAGAGAAGGTAAGAGTTTAAGAAATAAACAAGGCTTAAGAGTGAGGCAGAGGTGGGAAGTCAGTTATCATCAGAGAGGAATTTCACAATTCAGAACCATAGAGGTATTATAGTTGTAACTAATCTAAGACATTACTCTTTCTGTGGGAAGCTGCATTAGAATGAAACTAGGTCATGAGAGTTGAAGAGTGATTGAATATGTATATAGGAAGTGCCCATGTGTGAGGATAGAAAGAGTAACCTGGAGCCTAGTAGATCCCAGTATCAAGGATTTGATCTGCATGATTTAGATGGAGATGAGGTTGCTGAGTGACAATGACAGGTATGATCCAGAAGTGGTAATGGGGAGCAAGGTATAAGGTGACCCCTCCCTCCCATCTTGGCCCCTGTGTCAGGAAGGTATCCTCCAGGGAGAGCCAAGTTTTCACATGCACAAGTAGATAACATATGAAAAGAAGTATTCTAGAATGAAGGGAAGTTTAATAATGGGAATTGGAGAATTGCAGAAATAGCTTAGGGCCTTTATCTTCCAGGTCCTGTGATGCTGAGGTATCAAAAGATAGTATTGGTTGTCGTATTTCCTCTTCAAATATTGGGAACTTAGAGGATGGGAACAAGGGTTGTTGAATAAAGGTCTCAGTCTCCAAGCTTAGAAGGAACTCACATGGTCTTAACTAAGAAACTGCATCCCCAAATGGCAAAGGATTGAGGCACATCCAGAAGATATCCTACACATGCATTTGGTTGTGTGTCAGTCCTGGTGTCCATGGCTCTGAGACTTTTGGTGTTTTCCCTCATCTGAGGCCCTAGATGGGACCAGAATTCTGCCTGAAGCTCTAGATATGTTCATATAATTTGATAGTTTTTAAATGCATGTGCCTGCCTTGGTTTTAAAATATCAGCCAGTGAACTGGAAGATCAGGCAGCAGGCCTAACATTGGTTTCTGCTCTGTTTAGACACACTATTTCCTTCACACTCTGTTCCCCTTGCTGTGATTTCTGGGCAAGAGAGCCTTCAGATGCACTTGATAGAATGCTTGCTTGATGCAAATAATCCAGAAATAATCCAGGATTTGACTTCGGGAGACCTGGCTCTGCATCCTTACCTGTATGCTAGTTAGTGTCTCTGAGCTTCAGTGCCCTCATCTTTTTTATAAATTAAAATTAAATTTTATTTTTTAAAATCAACAACAATATTCCTTTACTTCCTAACTTCCTTCACCTCCCCCACCCCAATTGAGAAAGAAAACAAAGCCCCTATTACAGTGGTTTAATAAAACAAATTCCTGAATTAGCCATGTCCCCCCCCAAATATGTTTCAATTAAATCCTTTACCTCTCTGAAGGAGGTGGGCAGAATGTTTTATCAGAGTCCTCTGGAATTGTGGTTGGTCATTACATTGATCAGAGTACCTAAGTCTTTCAAAGTTGTCTTTGTAGTACTGTCATCACTGTACAAACCATTCTTCTGATTGTGTTCATTTAACTGCATCAATTCAAACAAATCTTCCCAAGTTTCTCTGAGACAATGGCCTCCATCATTTCTTACAGCACAAGAATATCCAGTTACATCATTATTTGTTTAGCCATTCCCCAATTAGTGAGTTTCCCCTCAGTTTCCAATTATTTGCCACCAAAATAAAGAGCTGCTCTTCTTCATACAGTCTTAGTTTGTTTTACTTAGGATTAATCCTCCCTTACTCTACTCTCTCTCCTATTCATCTTCTCTTTTCTCTCCTTTGCTTATTTCCTGTCAAACGAAATCTATTTCTGTGCCCAGTTCTCTGAGTATGTATGTATTCTTCCCTGTTTTGACAAGTTCCAATGAGAGTAAGGTTTGGTGGATTGTGGGACTATTTTTTTCTGGTGATGACTTTCTGAGTTTGGGTGATAACCATGTTGCTGGGATGAGGGATGAGGGCTGGACTTCTGGTTTAGTTCATTCGTAGCACACACTAGAGTGATCACAGCTCCAAACTGTAAGCCAAGTATTAAAGAAACTAATTTCTCTAGATGAGAATAGGTTTACTCAAGAGCTTTGGCTTAAAATCTAACTCAAGTTCTGTGGCAGGTCTGTTCTGACTCCCTGGAGATGCTGCAATCTAATCAAGGGAGCCAAGTGTCTCTTCAAAGGGTGTGTGTCCTTCTTGGCACACTCTCCTTTAGCTGTTCTCCCAACTCCATGGGAATGTGGGGCCAGAGAATGTTGGGCCTCTTGGTAACCAACACACCCAACCATTTAAATATTGGAGAGTGCTGGTCAGGTCGTTTACATTTTGATCCCTACACCTTCTAAGCATTCCCCTTTGGAAAGGAAAGCATTTACATTTAGAGTTTGGAACAACAGTCCTGAGAAGTTTTGCTAATTTAGCCTGCCAGGGAATTAGACTGAGTTGAACTTGTAGGATTTCATATCATCTATTTAGGGAGGAAAGTTCACAGAAACAGAGGATCTTAAATTTAGAGTTGGAAGGGACCTTTGAGATTGCCTAGCTAATATCCTTTCATAAATGAGGAAGAAGCTACAGATATGAAGTGACTTGCCCAAGGTCACAAAGGTATTAAATAAAGTAGATCAGAAGGGAAACCTCTGGGTCTGGGCCCTGGGTCCAGAATTCTTCCCTCTATATCACATTGGCTCCAAGGGCCAACTTACTTCTTGAGGATCATTTGTTCTGGTGTTATTTTATTTTGAAGGCAGACTGCAAAATATTTCCAAATTAACACTTAAAGGAAAAGAGCCCAAAAAGCCTCTTTAAGACTGACATAAAATTGTTTCATAGATGAGGCCTCCAAGTATTTGCCTACAACAAAGCCTGGACATTATCTTTCAAGCAAATATTATGGCAGCTAGATAGTACAATGGATAGAGTACTAGACCTGGAGTTGAGAGGACCAGGGTTCAAATTTGGCCTCAGACAGTTCCTATCTGTTTCCCTGGGCAAGTCACCTAACCCTATTTGCCTAGCCCTTGCCATTCTTCTGTCTTAGAATTGATTGGAAGATAAGAATTAAAAATAAATTTTAAAAGATCAGGTTGATAATGTATATCCCATTGTAGCATCAGGAGACCATTTAATTTGGACCTGGGCAGATGGAACTTTTTTTTTTGCATGTTTTCCTTTTTACCCCATCTGTAGGCCAGTTAACAGTTCTAATGTCACCATTATAGAAGTTTGGAAGATATTCTATTAAAAAACAACTTTTTTAAAAGTATGAAAACCTTGAAAGGAACAAATGATGGAACTAATTTGAAAAAATGATAATAGTTCATATTTATAAAGTTCATTTCCAACTCTAAGATCTTCTGATTCTCTGTAAGGAGACCATACAAAATTTTCAGATTTTAGGTCCATTGTCACAGAGCTAGTAAATGTTGAGCCTAAACAGGAACCCAGAACCCCAAGTCTTTGTGAACTCATTAGGCTTCCTTTCACTGCCCAGGACTGCTTTAGTTAAGGAGAGAGGGTACTGATGAATGGATGATGGACAGTTACAATTTTGGGCGCACCCTTAAATTAGGGTCTTGTGCCTGTCTCCTACAATGATGTCTTAATTTTGCCTTGAACTTGTGATGTTTCCAGTTCTCTATGACTCCTGCAGTGCAAGGAAAGGAGTCCTTGTGTTGTAAGAAGAGCAAGCCTTGGACCTTGAGGCCAAGCAGGCTACAAGTCCAACCTCAGACCCTTATTTGCTGTATGGCCATGCACAAGCCTCAGTGATGGGACCTGGATTTAGAGTTTGAAGGGTCTGTGTTGATCATCTAGACCAACTCCCTCATTTTACAAAAGAAGAAACTGAGGCTCAAGAAGTTGATAAGATCCTAGATTTAGAGCTGGGAGATGGTCTTGGAAACCATCTGATCCTTTCCTCATTTTACAGAGGAGGGAGCTAAGGCCCAAAAAGAGGAAAGGACTTACCCAGATAGTAACAGAGCTTGCATATGAGCCCAGACCTTCTGGCTCTAAATAAAAGCATTCTTTCCATAAACTCCAAGGGGAGTTATTAGTATTGAAGGGTTTATGGCTGGGCATTTTCTCTGAGTAAGTGACCAAGAAGGGTTGGGAAGGATCTTTGTGTATGTGTGATGTGGAAGGGTCAGACGATTTTGAAAGCTCTTCTTCAAGAGCTTTCTCCTTTAAAGCTAAAATATAACTACTGAACAAACACAGAGGCCAGTTCCAAATAAATGCCAGCTCACCTTATGCATTGAACCACTCTTTCTGACAGCTCTCTTGTGGAAACTACAGTGTAAGAGTTTACCTACAAATTGTGGCATCAGGCAGAAAACCATATCAATACCTCAGAGTTTAGCATTGTAGACACTGCTGACTTGGAAGTCCCCTGGTTCTTCTTTTCTGTCCAGAGAGCAACCCCCCAGAGACAGAAGTTGATGCATCTTCCAGACTTGTCCACCTTCTGCTCATGAAGGCCCCACATTCCTCCCAACTTCATATTTACCTCAGAAGCCATTAAACACTTTCTCCACTAATTGACCTTTGCCTATCACCTGTTGACTACCTAAGACAAGTACAATTACTAACAATGCTTTACTGAGTATACTTCAAAGATGCCAAATTATGACACGACTGCAAAATGAGGTTTCTCAGTGGAATAAAATTCTAACCGCATTTGCAGGCTATGTATTTTATAAGCTATTGCCCCCCCCCTTGTAGACTGAGAAATATTGTTGCACCACCCGTGCCATTCATTCATTCACCCACTCTGCACCAAAACAGCTCCAACTTTCAAGTCGCTAAGAGGGTAAAGGGGAATGGTGTGCTCTGAAATCTCTATAGCTCTCCTTACTGTAATATAACCATATAACTATAATTTAAATATAACTTAGTAACTCTCCTTACTAAGTCCTCACCCTCCACCACCAGTGACCCTACAGCCATGATGGTGAATCTATGGCAGGCATGCTGGAAGGTCAGCTCTCTTTCCCCTCTCCATGCATGCCTGAGGATATTTCTCCCATCACCCACCCCTCTGCCTAGCAGCCCAGTGAGAGTGCTTCCTCCCTCCCCTTTCTGGGGTAGGGAGTGGTTCACTTGAGGTGTGAGTTTGGGCACTCAGTCTCTAAAAGGTTCACTATCACTGCCCTACAGTATGATTATATTTTCCAAACCAGCACATGGTCTGAAGAACCAATGAATAAAAAAATATTTGTTAAGCACCTTCTTTGTTTAAAGCACGGTGTACTTTAATCCCTGGAAGCATCAATAGACAGCTCCTGCTCTCAAGGAACTCTCTAACAGCAGAGACAATATGTATAAGAAGTTGCAGCTACTAGTCAGATGGAAAAGCCCATTGATCCTTAGGGGCAATTGCAAAACAGATGGTAATGCATATCTTCTTGGAGATTTTAAATAGATTGATAGATAAACAGACCTACTGGCTAGGTAGCACAATAGATAGAACACCAGGCCTGGAGTCAGGAGAACCTGGGTTCAAGTTTGGCCTCAGATATTTCCTAGCTGTTTTCTGTCTTAGAATTAATTAAGATAGAAGGTGTGGGTTTATTTATTTATTTATTTGTTTGTTTATTTGGTTACTTACTTACTTACTTATGTGCATATGTATGCATATGTTGTTTAAAAGGACCTTTCTTTTGCAAAGTCCAATTTAAATGGTTCCTATCTTGAAATCAGAATCATCCTAAAAAAAAGGATTTTGTTATAGTCACTATACCTCATCCCCTTTTCTCTACTCCTTCCCTGCCTTCAATTCTTTCTATCTATGGTCCGGTCTTAAAATGTGAAAAGTTGAGACTCAGATGAATTTCAACCCTCTTGACCTACTACTGCCCACCCCTATTCTCTGATTTTCCTGGACAGGGGACTGTGTTGACTGTCATTGTGCTGTTGTCTTTTAGAACCAACCATAAGATCTCCAATATATTTTCCCATAATTGGCCTTTATTAATTTCCAGCACAGCGAGCGTCTATCTAATAAGCACATCCCATAGAAAGGAGTAGATCTTTTTCAATTAGACTAAGATAAAAGCTCTCTAGTCCCTGCTCCTCCAAATTGGAAAGATAATACAGTAAATGCCTAGCATATCATTTTCTCATCATGTCTACTTTTTCCCAAGAGAAAGCAGCTGTTTTAGAATGATTCCAGTTTTTTTACTTTTTAATAAAGTAATAACTGAGTCCTTTAGATGGTCTTATGTTCATCTTTTTCTTAACCTTCAAGTTCTAGTTAAGTCCTCTGGTGTTTGTTTTTATGTAACTTCAGTATCTAGGGGCCATTTAGAAATGATGCCCTCATCTCAGCCAGACTCTATGGGGTAAACTGGAGGAGTCTTTGCATATTCATGAACTAGACTTAAAGGAATTTTTAAAATTTGAATATCGAGTATCCTGGATACTTGCTTTTTAAACTGATGACATACCAAAATTATTTCTTTTGTCAGTTGGCTTTCTCCAGGGGCAGCAGTTGAGGAAGTCTGAAACAAGAAACATAAAGATTTTTCTCCTGCCAAAATATGTGATTTTTCTTTGTTTAGGCATCTCCAACCTTTTTGTGACCCCATTTGGGGTTTTCTTGGCAAAGATACTGAAATAGGAAACCAAAACAAACGATGAAGTGATTTGCCCAGGGTTCCACAGCTAGTAAGTATCTGAGGCTGAATTTGAACTCAGGTCTTCCTGACTCCCAGCCCAGTGCTCTATCCACTGTGCCAGCTAGCTTCCCCAAACTGTATGATAGCTTCTCATAATATTCTCTTCCTATAAAAATGGGCATTTTAGTATCAGAGTGCTTACTATACCACTAATGGCTTGAGGGTGAGGTCCTCATCACTTGTCTGAGTAGTCTGGATTAAGTGTGATAGTGTCTTCTCTCATGGAATACACCAAATAAATAATGGTTGAGTAGGACTTGATCTACCAAAGTTCAGTGGAGGAAGCATCTAGAAACTTTTTATGGGGTGGAGAGGCCCCAAGGGAAGTTGGGGTTGAGCTCTCAGTGTAAGGGAAAGCTTTTTGTATCTGAAAGGATACTGTTGACCCCCTTTCAAAATCCAACCAAGTGTTTGTTGGCTCTGGGAGGGGGAGGGGAAAAGGGCAGAGAAAGTACATGAATCATGGAACCATGGAAAACTACTTAAACAAAAATTTTTAAAAATTCAACCAACATTTTATTAAGCCTCTCACCCACCGCCAATCTGTGAAGAGCTAGACAAAAAACGGGGTTTGGAAGTGTTTCATGAGCATGGTGATGGGCTGCTGCAGTTAGACGTTCTCTAACCTGATCCTTGCTGGAGCCAAAAGCCAGGGCTAGGCAGACAAGGGTGGTGGGTTGTTTCCCTCATGAAAATGGCAATATGAAGTTCGGGTATCTTTTCTGGAAAAAAAAGTGTTGGTGGAGCCCAACATTGTATAGATAGAAAAATCTGTTACTTTGAAATAAAATCATAACATAAATTTTATTAGTACAAAATGCCCATGACCAGGAACTTAGGCCTTGAATTGGCCTGAGGATTAGTAGCAAGAGAAGGTAGTTGAGTGGTACAGCGGATAAGAGAGCTGTGAATTAGAGGCCATTAGACCTGAGTTCAAAGTTGCCCACAGTTACTTATTCACTGCATAAATCTGGGCAAGTCACTTAACCTCTACCTGTCTCAATTTCCTCAACTATAAAATAGGGATAATGGTTATATCTATCTCTCAGGGCTATTGTAAAGATCAAATTTATAAGGCACTTAGCACTTGACCTAGAACATGAGAGGTGCCTAATAAATGCTTGTTTCCTTCCTTTCTGTCTACTCAGGAGAGTTGATTTGAGCTTTCAGTTAGTATTTTGAATATATTTGTGTCCAGTGTCCCTTTGTAGAAATAGAACTGTTTGGTTTACTGGAATCCCAAGTGTCCAAAGCTGTTACTTTGCTGGTGATTAAGTGGAACATTTAATTTCTTCCTCAAAATGATGTTCATTTTATAAAGCAAATAGTTGTACATTTCGTTTCCTGCCTTGTGGTGGGCTGCCTTCATCCTGTCACTCAGATATTTTGTTTTTCCTTGTTCCCGTAATGTAAGTGAAACACAGTGACCCACACAACAGGGTGACGTGTGCAGCCGCAATGTAACGAGACACATATTTTGTGCAACAGACCACAAAAGCTCAAGGCTTCATGTCAAAATGAAAACAGAGCAAAGCCAAGACTTCCCTCCAGCTCGCTTGCCAATTCAGGGAGTGGCACAGTCTGAGAATCTGGAGATGTGCTTCGGTTTCTCCATGGGGGTTATTATCTCACAGTTATTTTCGCTCAACTCCGCCTGATAAAAGGGCAGCACAGAGCCAACAAGTGGCATGTCATAATAATTCTATGGGGAAGGCAGCATAAGGTCAAGAGACCTGATTTCCAGTCCAGGTCCACCACTTCCTGGCTGTGGGATCTTGGACAGATGCCTTTCACTCTCTGCAACTCAGTGTCTTACCATGTAAAGTAGGGTTCATAACAGCCCCCAACACACACACACACACACACACACACACACACACGGCTCTTATGTGGAAGGCACTTTGTAAACTCTAAATGTAAAGAAGAGCTGCCGCCTCGACTGGTCTGAGCTACCCTCTTTTGCTTTACTTACAGGAAAGCGGAAGGAATATTGCTAGGTGTTTGGGGCTTTTTTTAATATCGCCTCTTTTTCTAAGTACATTGCTTTCCTTTTTCTCTCCAAGAAAACCAACCTTTATAAAAAAAGATTTTTTAAAAGAACATAACCACAGTTCAACAAAGCACAAATGTCTCTCCCACTTCTCTGCATATTTTTTTTCATGTTTTGAAATCCCAAGCCTCTTGTACTAGTCTGCAGGTCATGACCTGCCTATAAATGCCCACTGTGAATAGAGCTCTGACTGGGGATCCAGGAAGCCCCAGGTTTGTCTCCCCCTGCCACAAACTCACTTTGTAGTCTGGACCTAGACACTCTTCCTCTATAGACCTCAGTTTATTCATCTGCAAAATGGAGACCTTGCCCTCCTAGAGGTCAGCAAACTATGACAGGTCTTCCAGCCTGATTTTGTAAGGCCTGCAAGCATGTTTTTTGTATTTAAAAATGCAGAAGAGGCCAGCTGTGTGACCAGGGGCAGCTGGGTGGTTCAGTAAATTGAGAGCCAGACCTAGAGACACAAGGTCCTGGGCTCCAATATGACCTCAGATACTTCCTAGCTGGGTGACCCTGGGCAAGTCACTTGATCCCCATTGCCTACCCTTACCACTCTTCTGCCTTGGAGCCAATACACAGTATTGATTCCAAAATGGAAGGTGAAGTTTAAAAAAAAAAATGCAGAAGCCATTCTTTGCACATGGATGGTGGGCCCTCCAGGTAGTTTGCTGACTCCTGAACCTGATGATTCTATAAGTTGAAGTTAGTTGCTAGGACCACAGGCTTCTCAGAGGTACATGTCAGAACCTTGGAGTCCATTGTGTCTGCTGCACAGCATTATCCATCAGAGAGGCAACTCTCAGCACCATTAGTGTGAAGGACGTCACAGATAGCAACAGCTTCAAAGGCTCCATTCTCTGGTGACAATGAAAGGCTTATTGGTAATGATGATGTCTTTTCTTGATTCTGCCAACATCATATTCACTAGTGAGTATACCTTGACTAGATTCCATTTCTTAGTATTATGTTTGAATTTAGACACTTATCTAGAAAGTAAGACTTTTTGAAATAGAAAAACGTATCAAGGCCTGTCTTTTTAGAGTCCAGACCTTGGAGTCAGAAACCCAGGTCCAAGTCCTGCCTTCAAAATTTATGCTTCCTATCTCAAAGCCTCAGTCTCCCCAACTGGAAAATGGTGATGGTAATAATTATACTGTGTGATCTCTGGAGTGAGAGCTAGCATTACTGCGCTTAGAGCTGGGTATAGGTATGTCCCTAAAGCAGGTCTTATTTCTCATTCATTAGTTCCTTGCATGTAAATCTGCATTAATCTGGTTTTTTCCTTTTTGGTTTTTTCTTATAGCATCAGCGAAAGTTTCCTCACTGTGAAAGGTGCAGCACTCTTCCTGCCACGGGGAAATGGGTCCTCCACACCGAGAATCAGTCACAGGCGCAACAAACATGCAGGTAAAACTGCCCACTTGCCCCCTTGGTCACTTTGCCTTCATGCTTTTCACTGCAGGGCCAAAGACTGTTAGCCTTTCATGGGTTCTCTAGCTGTTCTGCAGTAATGGTGAGAAATGTGGGAAGCAATCTAATGGTTATGTGATTGCTCCCTTGTAATCACAGGATCTGAGAGTGGTAAGGAACCCCATTTCATCCTCATCTTGGAAAGTTAACAGAATTGTCCTTATTGGCCTGGAATTGCCCTCCTTGTTCTAGCCACCCATTTGTCCTTGCCCTGCCTCGTGGGGCCAGGCAGAATAAGTCTCAGGAGATTTGTTCCCTTAAGATCCTGGGAAAACCAAAGACTTTTAGAACTCTGGACTTTGGCGTCTCATTTTCACTCCTCATTAACCAAAACAGAAACCCTTAAGATTATTTCTGCGTAGGGTGGATGAGTGCAAACTAACCTACTCCAGTATATCTAGCTGACCCCAGACTATGTTTCACATCCTATCCAACATCCACCAAGAAACCAGAACTTCTCTACCCTGTGGCACTCCCTTTTCCTCACCAGGTGCCACCCCACTCTGGACGTGGACTCCCAGCCACTCAACACTGGGATTCTGCCCTGGGCCTGAGCTTTCCTGGCTGGTAGATGAATGAATGAAAGTTCACTAATGTATCTGCTTCCTTTCACCCCATCAAGCATCCACCAGGAACATAGGCCCTTATGGGGCACCTCACTGTCCATTCTCCCTCCATTCATTCCTTCTTTGCTCTTTGGGCTCTCATTCTTGAATTGGAACTGTCACTGGGACCAGAAGAGGTGTGATTGTCCAACAGCTCACTGCCCTAAAGTAGCTCTTCACTAGCTTCTGGAAGACCCCACATCAAACTCTTTGTTTGTCCTGCTCACCTTTTACTGCCCAGAGGGGTTTGCTCCCATGTTAGAATGTTGTCTCTTCGAAGGTAGGAACTGTCTTACTTGTCTGTCTGTTTTCCCAGCACCTAGCATAGTGCCAATGATTGGCACAGAACAGGGACTTGGAAAATTAATTTTCATTCATTCATGTTCTCTAATGATGGTCCAGGGAAAATGATAAGATGAATAAAAGCTTATATAGGTTCCCATGATAATAAAACTTGTTATAACACAGATTAAAATGCAAGTTCTTTAAGATAATTCCTTTAATCCTCTTCTTATAATCCTAAATATGTACATTCCAAAAAAAGATTCATTCCACAAACATGATATGCCTGCCATTTGCAAGGTACAAGGGAGTATACAAGCCAAGTATCCCATGTCTGCCTGCCCTCAAAGAACTTACAAAAGGCAGGACATTTAAATGAGAGTCTCTAACCAAATGCAGAGTCTGAATAATTTAGGGACAATTTATAGGGAACACTAATTTGTCCGTACTTGAATTTTGAGAGGAAACATGGTAGAAAAAGGATCCGAAGGTGTGTAGTTTTGAATCCTGACTCAATCACTTACTAAGTGTGAATAGTTTCCTTTAATTCCAAGCTAGTCCATTTAGTGGAAATAATAAACTGTTGAATTTCTCAGATGGTTGTTATGAGGAAAGTAGCATATAACTTGTAGTCATGGGACCTGAGTTCAAATTCTGGTCCTGCCCCCTTATTACTTGTGTGACCTTGTGCAAGTCATTTAACTTTTCCAAGCCTCAGTTTCCTCACTGTAAAGTGAGATTGGACTAGGTGGCTTCTTAGGTCCCTTTCACCTCTATAGCTACCATCCTTCAATTACAAACTTTGTTTTCCATATAGTGGGTTTCTTAAAGCAAGGTATACCTAAAATCATATAACCCAGAGACTGGTTTAAATAAAGGTGAAAAACTTTCCATGGATTGAGGGAAAATTTGGAGAAAAAGAGATTGGTAGGTAGTGAGGGGGTGGACAGGTCAGGAAGCCAGTCTGCCTGCCAGGTCCCCTTTCTGTAGGCAGCTATCATTTCAGAAAATCTTTTGGAAAATGTCAGCCTCAGAACAGTAGTCAGAGATGATAGCCCAAGCTGGGGCTACAGGAAAAAAGTTGTTATTCATTGCAGACCATTGTGCTCATTTATGCATTTGTGGCCTCTAGGGATAGGAAAAGTTCTGATTGCTAGGTGGGGAGCAAACACTCCTGCAGAGCTTAAGTAGGTCAGAGGTCAGAGATCCAGCTTGACTGGATCCCATTGACCCTGGAATTGACTCATTCCAGCCAGCATGCTCTTGGGCATCTCAACAGCAGTTCTGCCTCCGTAGTGCAGCCTCACCTAGTTACCAGTGTCACAGGGTTGAGTTCTAATTGATCATGTCAGATGATGATACTGTCCTTCCACAGCAGATCCCAAGTCACTAACCCAGGAGTTGGATGATCAGGAACAACATTTCGATTCTCTTCTCTTCTCTTCTTTTCTTTTCTCTTCCTTTCCTTTTTCCCTTCCCTTCTCTTCCCTTTTTCCCTTCCCTTCCCTTCCCTTCCCTTCCTTTTCCTTCCTTTCCCTTCCCTTTTTTCTTTCTGCCCTCAGATTTTAAAAACCCCAAAGGTCTTTCATGAAGAAAGGAACTAGCCCCAGCTAACCTCTGCATTTCAGGGTGATGTTGGGTATTAACCTTGTATAGTCCAAGGAAGAAAGAGAAAAAGCAGGGCTTTAATCCAGCCAGTCCGAACAAGTTATTTAGTGAATTTCTGTCTGTCTATGTCTGTCTCTCTGTCTATATCTATCTACCTACCTGTCTTGTATATGAGGTTGAGGGGAGTGGAGTCAGTGCCTTTTAAAGCTTCCAGGCCTAGTTGGCCTTTTTTCCTTTTTGCATAAACCTCCTCACACAACTTCAGTCCAGGTTTCCACTTGACATTTACTAATTCAGCTTTTTCCTTTACTAAATAAGCGAGGGTGGGCGGTTGGGATCTTAGACCTACTGAATGATCTGACCCAGGCACTATTGGTATAAATCCAAGCTCTCAGTGACTGAATCCAGGACTTCCCCATATTCGGGAGCCAGCACAGCCCAATTCATGCCATTACCTGGCTGGTGATGCTTGTAGAATCAGAAGCAACCTGGAAATGGCTCATATAGCATTGAGCAGGACTGTGCTTCTTAGAGGCAGAGGAGGAAATGTATGGAACCCACTCCTGTCCACATTTGAATATTCAAAGACTCTAGCAACCAAATAATTAAAAAGAGATAATGTCTGTTAACATTCTAAAGGGGAAACAGGCGTGATCAAAGTGGTAAAAATTGCTTGGTCTGTTGATATTTACTTATTAGTGGTGGCAACTGGAATTTTTTTAAAATCCCTGACTTAGAATCAATACTATGAATCAGTTCTTAAACAGAAGAGTGGTAAGGGCCAGGCAACTGTGGTTAAATGACTTGCCTACAGTCACACAATTAGGAAGAGTCTGAGGCCAATTGGAATGGAGGTCCTCCCAAATCCAGACCTGATTCTCCATCCACTGAGTCACCTAGCTGTCCCAGCAAATGGAATATTTAAAAGATGAGAAGGGAATCCCACCTACCTTCAGATTCCCATATCCATCCTGGCCTGCCCCCTCAATCTATGGCAGTGTAATTCCCCAACAAGCAGAGAGATTCATTCACAAAATATGGGCAACTCTTCCACAGACTCTTTTAAAGCTTTATTAGGGGCTAGAGCTGCTTATCTGCCTCCCTTCTATCCTTCATGTGATTTGACTGTATCATTGTGCCAAAGAATTATTGAAATACACGATAAACCTTGTATTCAAAACCTACTGTGTACTGGGTGCCCTTCAGAAATGGTTCCCCTCCTGGTAGTCCTTGCCCTACTTCCTCAGTTTAGATGGGCTAATAATGGAGAAGCTGCAGAAACCTCCCTTGATAGGAAGCAGTATGTAATGGAACAATGCTGACCCTTAATCCAATGTGACCCTGGGCCCTCCCAAGTCCAGTTTAGTTAACTAGATTTAATTAAAATCTGGAGTTGGAGGTCTCGAGCCCTCTGGGTTTTGGAAACTGAGATTCCCAGACCAGTTATATTGCAGAGTTGTGCTGGAATCCTTTGTTGTGGTGCATTTTGCTTTGGTTTCTTCTTAGTTCTTTGTTACAAGAGATGACTTGAGGGGATAGATAGGAGGAGAAAGATGTATTCAGAAGGAAGGTGATGTAAAAACAAGAGATATTTTTTAAATTTTTTCAGAAGAAAATTTTAAAATTCTACACTATAGAAATGGTTGGTAGCCATCATCGAGATAAAAGGAATCTAATAAACCTCTTACAAACTATCTCCTTCACCCCTCCCCTCCCTGACTTAATGACCTCTAAAGTCACCCAGAAAAAAACATGCTTGGCAATATGCCTTGCAGTCTCTCCTATTTTTGAAACCCTTTCCTTTTTTCTTTCTTCCTTCCCTTCCTCTCTTATAATCTACAACTGCAAGGGGGACCAACAGAATATTATGTGTGGAGACTGTAGTAGCTTTGTTGGGGGTACACAACTAACTGTTCAGAAAGTGATGTCTTTCCATACAGAAGTACTGAGCTGAGCCGAGTCAAATTGTTCTGCCTCTGGTTTGCTTTCCCTGTGAAAGTACTTCGTCCCAGTGTATGGTTTTCCTCAACTCCACCTACACACCTCCTTCCTCCCTGCCTCCCCTCCTCCCAACACCTTGTCTCTATTGCACTATTATAAATATCAGCAGAGAGAAAGATTGAGGCTTCCTCCTATTTGAATATTGCTCCCTAATGGGATGCTGATCAAAAACTGATATTCTAGGCAGCATCGTTAGAAAGAGGGCACCTAAAATATTCTTGATGTTTGTGAATTGAGCTATCTTAAGTAGCTTCAAACCCAGGGAATATTATGCAGGGTACTTGCCCTATATTCAATAGGAACTGTGGTCTCTTCAAACTCCACTTGGTATGAGATTATATATCCAGTATTAACTGTGAACCAGCAGGAGACATGGCCCTATTTGCTCTGCCAAAGTGTACAACCAGGGTCATTAACTGGTCACTTTCCAAGGGCCATAAGAAAGAAATGAAAGTAGTAAAACAGAATAAATCTAACAACATAAAAAAACAGTCCACTTTATAGTCATTGCAAATAGGTGAGAAATCACTTGCTACCATTAAGATGCAGGCTTAATCCATGCCGTGTCTTAGAGTCCCTCTGGAAACCACAGCTTCACTTTACAGACATCCTAAGAGAGCTTTAAAGCAAACATCAACCTTTCCTTTTGTGACCTTCTCCAGGGGATCTTCAGCAGCACCTGCAGGCCATGTTCATATTGCTCCGCCCTGAAGACAACATTAGGCTGGTAAGTGTTTCTGACTAATGAGCCTCATGGGCAAAGCTCTGTTTTCTAAGTTTATGTCATGCCGAGAGACAGGTGCTTATTCAGGAGGTGCTGATTCAGTGCCTTGGTTCTGCCCATCACTCTAGTGCCAGGCCTCCAGGGGAGACTAAAGGGATGGTAGTCTTTCTCAGCAGACTCAGAAGATTGTGGGAAATGAGACTCACACCTGGGAAACAGAGACTACAGGGGAGTAGAGAAATTAAGTACCAAGCCATGTTACAGATTGTGAGTGTGAGAGAAATTCAGAGAAACATGAAAAGATCTGGGGGTTGGAATAGCAAGGCCTTTCTTACAGGAAGGGGAATCTCAGTTGGGTCTTGAAGAATGATTGTGTTTAAATTATCT
Organism: Gracilinanus agilis; assembly: GCF_016433145.1. Taxonomy (NCBI): domain Eukaryota; kingdom Metazoa; phylum Chordata; class Mammalia; order Didelphimorphia; family Didelphidae; genus Gracilinanus; species Gracilinanus agilis. The sequence continues at coordinate 487,630,979 of NC_058133.1, read as the reverse complement.
GAGAGAAAGAGAAAAAGCCAGGAGTCAGACACAGCCTGAGCAAAGGCATGTATGTGACAAGTGAAAAGACAGTGAAAAGGTAGCCTGATGAATTTGGGAGGGTTTGTTCTGGGGAATACCAAGAAGTATGTTTGGGCAGGTAGCATGAAATCCAGGTTGTTGATCTCAAAAGGCCAGTGTGGCTTCTCTTCTACTCCCCTGTGCTATCACCCTTGGTTAATAAGCAGAGTTAATTTCCTATTCTCTCTTCTTACCCATTTTGGATTGATACCCTTCTGATATTTGGTCATACTTCCTAAGATGGGTCAGGTAAAACAGTAACAACAAATGTCCAGTGAGTACAGGCACCATCCAAGACTGGTATAAGCAGTGGAGAAAGAAGAATAAGCCAGGAGCTTCTTCTCCCAAGAAGGGTCACAGAAAGGTGAAGTACTGGGAGGAACTTGTTCTAGTTCCTCATCCTTTTTCTTATGCCTCAAATGGGTGTTCCCCGAGGCTCTGTCCTTGGCCCATTTCTTCTTCTGTTATTCTTCTCTTGGTTCTGATTGCTCAGGAATTCTCAAGGCTCAATGCCAGTGACTCCAGAATCTCATATCCGGCCTTGACTTTTCTTCCACGTACCAAGTTCCAGACCTCCTCATCCAAACACTGTCAGGTCCTCTCCCCCTAGATATTCAGTCTGCACCTCAAAATCAGCCTATCCAAACCTGAACTTTTATTCTTTTCTCCCTAAGTCTGTGTTTCCCTCTTAATATCTTTTATTCCTGTTCATTATATCACCACTCTTCCAGTTTCCTGTTTGAAACCTTGATGTTCCTTTTGCCTCTTCCCTTCCCCTCTCTTTTTATGTCTAGTTACTGAATCCCTTTAATTCCCCCTTCATGTGATCAGAGATTTAGAGTTGGAAAGCACCTCAAGGCCATCTAGTTCAGTCCCTCATTTTACAGATGTGAAAAACAAGGCCTTTAGCAGAGAAATTATTTGCCCAAGGTCACACAGGCAATAAGTGCCAAAGCCAAGATTTGAGCCCAGGACTTCTAACTCCAAATCTAGATCTTTGCCCACTGTACTATGTGCTGTACCACTGTGCTGCATCCTGACATCTCTTTACATCCATTCCCTCTCACTACCACTACCTTCATACAAGCTCTCATCACCCACTTGGACTATTACAGTAGCCTCCCAAGATGGTTTTTTTGCCTCCACTCTTATCCTTCTCCAACCTACCCTAAGCATTAATCTGTTGTCGGTCATTCTCCTGCTCAGAAGTCTCCAGTGGTTCCCCTGTGCCACCATGGAAGGTTTCAATCCTGGCCTGTCATTCAGGGACTTATATGTTTCAGTTCTCTGTCTCCTAAATAGGAAACATTGCAGAATCACACAGCTTCCTCCACCTGGCATGCCCACCCTCCCCATGTGGACTGAATTTCTGTCTATCCTTTAGAGTCCAACTGCTGCATCACATACTCCATGAAGACTTCTCTGGGCCATGCTGGCCCACAGAAGCTTTCCCTGTTGGCTCCCACATAGCTCTCTAATTTTTTTACCACCACTCCTCCCTACTGTACTTACCAAGTAATGCTACACACAATGGTCATCCCTGTTTGTGCCTTAACCCCACCCTAGCCCCACTAGTCTTACAAACTCCTTGAGAACAGTGAGGAAGAATGTTTTATTGAAATATGATAAGAATGTTCTGTATGAACGTGGTAGACAGTTAACAATTTGTTGTTAGGTTGGATTATCGAATTGCCTAATCCAGCCTGCCAATTTTGCAAATAAGGAAACTAAGGCTGGCATAGGGAAAACACACCCAGCACCACCTGTTAGTGTTAGGACCTGAACTTGGGTTATTTTTCTTAGTCTCCAACATCTCTTTGAGGCCTGAATCTAAAATCCTATAATCCCTAGGCTTGAACATGTGCTTTCAGCTGTTTATTAACTTTTTTTTTTTAATTTTTTTAAACCCTTAACTTCTGTGTATTGGCTCCTAGGTGGAAGAGTGGTAAGGGTGGGCAATAGGGGTCAAGTGACTTGCCCAGGGTCACACAGCTGGGAAGTGTCTGAGGCCGGATTTGAACCTAGGACCTCTCGTCTCTAGGCCTGACTCTCAGTCCACTGAGCTACCCAGCTGCCCCTGTTTGTTAACATTTTAAAAATACAATCAGAAGATTTAAATGAAATTTCCAAACTAAATGAGAATTTGGACATGACAAAATATTTTACAGTTATATCAAATTGTTAAATACACAGTCATTATGTTGCCAACCATTAAGTGAGTCATCTTCAAGCAAAATCACTGGATACATTGTGTGACTTCTGACCAATTAGTGCATTTTTGTAGCTAAAAGAAGCTTTTGTAGAGTCAGAGCAAAGCCTTTTTTTTTTTTTTTTTAAGTTAAATGTGGGATGCTACTAGAACTGTCATCTTGGGACTGCGTAAAGTTAAAAGTTGGAGAGTCAGCTGTAAGTTTGGTCTCTTATGTTCAGGATAACCCAACAGTAAATAGACATCAATCCCCTCTCTCCCTCCTCAATTGTTGTTTTCTAAAACTGAGATTAGAAAGATGACAAGGAACTAGAATGAATCCAGTCTTTTTCCTTTAGCAGTGTGACTTCTTATCAAGAATATGTGCTCTGTGCACATTGCTGTTGGACTACAACTTTTCAGCATCAGTGCAACAAATAGGCTGGGTAGACCAGAACTAACAGGAATGAGGCAGAGAGAAATTAAGACTGTGAATAACCCTTGAACTACCTGATAGCCTCAATACCAGACTACCTTCTATAAAAATCATGTTCTTGGCCCCCTGCTACCACATCATCATGGTGCTGATAATGACAAGAAGTGCTTTTAGAAGTAGATTTTTTTTTTCAAAAATGGTTGAGATTATTTTAGGATACATTGATTTTAGATCCATCCTGGATCCTTCATGAAGGTCAAAAAGAATTGAAAACCAGTGCCTCCCTTTAACTTTGATTTCTTATTCCCAAAGAAGAATATTTTCAAATTCTTTGATTCATGTCTGAAATCTTTTATAAATTGAGCCATAGATTTTGCTTTATTGTTTGGCTGGAATTCAATATTTACCTACTTTTGAACTCCGACAGAGCAGGTGAGCACTAGTCTAGACTTTGGACCTTTATAATATAATTTTCCTGACAAGAGAGAAATATTTTTTACAAAGGCACAATATAAGTAAGGCTCTTTTTCTTGGCAAAAAAAAATGATTGCAATTAAGGCAGAGTCCTTGCAAGCTCTAGTGAAGCATTTCTGATGCTAAGTGGTAATGAGGAAAGGAATATGTAATGAGCAATTTGTCTTTTTATCAAGAAAATGTTTGGTTGTGAAGGTAAATACATTTGGGGCACAGTAGTTGGTATGTTTGCCCAAAGTCAACATGCTAAGTGCAATGTGGAAAAGGTTAGTATGCAGAGGGTGATAGCCAAGTATTCTCCAGCTTCACCAAAACTGAACACAAGAAAATGACATGAAGCTGTAGCAGAAGGAATTGACTTAGGGACAGTGGTAAAACCCCAAGGACCATGGGTTATTGCCTAAGTTCCTTAAACCCCTGCACCCACCAAGCATCTTCATCTTTACCCAGGACCAGAAAAATTTGTAGTATGAATTATGAGTGAAAGAGGACTTTCTGCATTTCTTTTATTGAAATTTAAGTGAAAAATGAATAGCAGGCCAGGCTAGATACAAACCTAGAGCCAGGGTTGAAACTTTGATTGAGTCAAACAGGCTTCCAGGCTCCAAAAGATCCTTTACACCACCAGGCATCTCAAAAGAATCCATATAATAAGCAGTCATTCCTTCTGAAAAGCGAGTTTCACATGGGCTGTTTCTCAGATGCATTTGAAGGCTGTTAGGATGAAAATAGATTCATTTAAAGTTTTACCGAATTCATCAGAACAGCCTTTTGTCATTAATTTTCTCAGCTCTCTGATTCGAAAGAGAACAACTCTTGTTTGGTAGAGAAGTCTGTCTGTGAAATGTATTTAAAAAGGAATCCTTGAGCTCAGAAGGGTCAGGAACCACTCTCTTAAAAGTTTCTTGTCAAGGAAAAGCTATTGAAATGGCAATGGTATATCAATTCTACTAACATATGTAAGTCCCTGTCCTCAGTGTTGAGCACCCAGAAACAAAACTGGCAGCTTCTATGCTTAAATAATTTACCTTATATTGGGAGCATTGCCACCTGTATGCACATAAGTAAAATACAGGGTAATTGGTAGAGGAAAAGAGCTGTGACCTACTGGAAAGATGAGGAATATGATAACTTATCCCTATACTGTACCTTGAAAGAAGAAAAGGATTCTGAGGTGGAAATGCATCATGGGAAGGAAAGCATAGACCAGTGCAGGGGCCATGGTGGAGTCATAAGAAAATAAGCCTGTCTGTCCTTGGAACCAACAAGATGAGTTTCTTGGTCCTGCTCTTAAACTCCCTAGCCAGGTGAGATGTCCCACATGGATATCCCAACATGACTGAATCTTTACTCTTGCCTAGCAAAGGAGCCCACAGTCCTGGCACTTCTAACTCCAGGCTGGACTCTGAGATTCAGAATATGAATTTGGATCTTGTGAATAGCAGTAGCTGAAAAGAAAAAATGCCAGCAGATGTATTATTTATGAAGACTCCAAGGAAAGAAGGTGTGTAAAGCCCTTGGGGAAATATAAGGCCCTAAGGTCAGCTCTCCTGGGCTTAGCCCTGTCCATGGACTCTAACAGAAGATTTCTCTCCTACCTGCTTCAAAATAAGGATCTCCCAAATCTTATATTCCACAGCACTTCCTGGCCCAAAAGAAACTTTGAGGTGACTACTAATTCTAAGGAGTATTGGGCAAAAGATGTGTTTTAAAATTGCTTTTACACAAAGTGGCTTAGTGAAATAAATTAGATTATGTTCATCTTTACTCAAGTGAGATAGCTGTAAAAGGATGCAGAAAAAAGCTGGAGCTGAGGCAAGTGTTTTGATGTTTTCCCATTTGTCTGTCTATGCCTGTGCCTCTCGGGACTTGAGGTTTCAAATTAAGATTCTCCTCTCACAACTCTTAGAGGATATCTAAATATAAAACATGGACCCCAGTTGAAAGCAAACTTGATCTCCCCTTACTAAAGGCTCAGACAGTATTTTAGGTGTTGTCAAGAGGGTTTGATTAAATCTGCAGAACTGTAATCCTTTTGGTCTTTAATCCAACTACAGGAGTCAAAACAGAATGGTCCCAGAAGTGCCTCTCATCTCATAATGTCTGTACCTGGCACCCTACCTACTGCACTAACGGGCCCTTTCCTCTAGAGTTAGGAAACTTTCATTCAAATAGAATGGAACTCTGCCATTAGATGTATAATTCAAAGATGCAAAGAAAATCCAACTACCTAAGGAACTTTTTTTTTGAGTTTTAGGTTCTGTAGGTAACAAATGCCAAGTGTCATTGTGAAATATCTTACAAAGAGAGTCTTTCTGCTGACCAAATGACCTTGGTAACTTTTATTGCAGCTAACATTCTTTGTAGAGATTTTTCCCTTTAACCAACTTTGATTCAGTCAATTAATTGCTAACACTTGGTATAGGAGGAGTGAGCAAGGCAGTTATGCCTATGCCAAATGGGTTTTAAGAGACCTAGCCAGAAATTCCCAGAGCTGGGATGGGATGAAAAGAGACCCTGACACATTCAGGAAGCTAAGTATGGTGGGAATGGAAACAACATGAAGAGGGTCCCTCTTTTAGGTTAAATTAAAGATAACCAAGGCAAGCAAGAGTTCACATATGTGGCATCATTGAAATCTCATTTATTAGAGTGTTCTAGTTTACTCTAATTGGATTTTATGATGAAAATAGTTGTAACTATCTTGGGCGCTGTTCCAGAAACCCTAAAATACAAGAGGAACTGTTCCCCAGGCCTCCTGGGGCCAAGGGTACATCACCATCTACGCCAGGCTTCCCTGAATTTGACCCTTAGTTTGTTTTTTTTTTTAAACCTTAGTTCCTCTTCACTTCTCCGAAGCATTTTTTACTTGAATTGTCACGGTGTGGCTTTCGGGAACATATATTCAGCAGTACTGTTCTCCATCTTGTAGACTTGGCAACACAGTACCCACTATTACATTCTCATTGGGTCAGCTCTTGTTGGAAACAACCTTGAGCGAGGGTGCATATGGGTGAGCATGCAAGTGTGCACAAATGTGTGTGTGTGTGGCCAGATATGTCACTATTTGTGCTTCTCAGGCTCTTCTTAGGATAATACAGTAGAGGAAAGAATCCCACCATTTACCTCTCTTAATTAGCCTGGTATACCTCTGCTTCTCTGATCCTTAGTTCCTATATATATTTGGGCAGAGAGGCCAGGCCTGGTAGGTTTGGAAAGATCTGTAAATCCATCAGTGTGTGAATACTATACAGACTGCAATGCTATCTTCCACATCTTTCATGAGTTACCATGGTCAAAGGCATTCTTTGTCAGATAGTGGCCAGTCTAGAACTTCTCTGATGTACCTCCATGTACCAAGTGTACAGAGTCACTTGTTTGTCCATAATGCATCACAGTAGAATTCCAGTAGAAGCTAGCATGATTAATACAAACTTTGGAGAGAACAGTTTTAATTGAAAAATGAAGCAAAGCTTGATGGAAAACTAATTGGAAAATCTGCTACAAATTATATTGACTCTCTTTATGCTTAAAATTCCTATTTTAAAAGGAGAGAAGGTCCACAGTATGGTTGTAGTTTTGTCTCTTGACATTATTTTGTTATTTGTTAATTTTGTAGGCGGTGAGATTGGAGAGCACATACCAGAACCGCACTCGCTATATGGTAGTGGTTTCAACCAATGGCAGACAAGATACTGAAGAAAGCATTGTCCTAGGAATGGATTTCTCCTCTAATGACAGGTATGCTGCTGAACTCAGAAAAGCTTTGCATTTTGTATTAGAAGAGACATCCTCTTGTATAAGTCAGTTCAGTGCATAAAACTGGGATGGGGGAGGTGTGGATCTTAGACGCCAAGTCTAGAAGGAAATAAGGCAGTGAAACCCACAGTGGGTTGAAAAAAAAACACAAAACAACCCCCTTTTGTCTTTTGTGCCTCACATGTCATCCCTCCTCTTCTCTTCCCCTTCCCCCTTTAAGAAACAACTATTAACCAGTTAGTTCATGATTCTGGGGAAAGTCTTTCAATTAGTCAATTAGTCCTTATCTGCATCAGTTAGAATTGAATTTGTTTGGGTCACCAAACTGCCCATCAGACCTGGCTGCTCCAAGTCTCAAAAATGTAGTGGCCATACTCTGATCTGGTATATTTACCTGTGATCATAAGCCATGGCGTTGCCAAGCCTTACACTCTTTGCCATCTTCCTCTATTTAAGAAAGCTATGGATCGCTGGGTCAAATCTGAATTTAGTTCAGTTCAGAAACATTTGCTAATAAGAAGCTTTTGTGCTCATGTACCTTTGTTGGGCCTAAACTGGATGTTTAATCTTGTAACTGAAGACATCGCATATTGCTTTGGCCTGTGCAACTTTTGTTGCTAAGGTTTAATGCTTTCCTTTTTTCCATTTCATTTTCTGGAGAAGCCTTGGGAGGGCTATGGAATGTAGCTACTAAGCAAAACTTTGCTGTCCAGATAATAAGCCTCAGGAAATCCTGCCAGGTGTCTCAGAGCACAGACTTCCTGGTTTGAAACTAGAATGGAACTCAGGGCCTGATGGGGGTGGGACCTAGACCCCAAGATAGTATTGCCACCCAGTGAGCTCAGCAAAGTCAGCTAGAAACTGGCTCTCACTGTTTGCCAAAAAAAATCATTGGTTTGGAAACTTTTCATTCCAGAATTGGTACTGGTGATTCCTAGTTATCCATGGCAACACTGACATTGGTTTGGAAGTCAGTCTACAAATGATTTGTTGAGTTTGCCAGAAACACACATCCGTGACTGCTCCCTTGTTTCCCATGTATTACCATATATTCCCTTTAATTTCTTGCCGAGATATCATGCAGGCTTTTTAAACCACTTCTGGGAAGCTTTCTCTTGTTCAGGTTGAAGAAGGGAGAAGCATTTTCACTTTTCATATGACTTAGCAGCAGTCCACCAGTATTAACTCTCCTCCCTTTCATACAATCACAGAGCTTTGTAATGAGGTTTTCAAGCCATTCTTCTTCTTTGTTTAGATTCCCCACCTGGTCTGGGAGCTCTCTGGAAAGGCCATCTCCTCTGAAGCCAAAACCAGGTTCTTTACTGACCTGGTTTGCAGCTTCCTGTCCCTAGGGGCCTCCCTGCAGAGTCAGAGTGGTTCAGTGGTTGGCTCCTCCTGACCCAAAGAGGAAAAGAGCTGTCAAGGGTTCAACCTTATCAAGATATTGTCTTAATCTCTGACCCCAAACATAAGGAGTGCTCCTTAGGATGCATCCTTTCCTACAGCTTTAATGGCATTAAGAGAACCATTAAGAGATTTAAAATGTCTAGATTCTGTGGGAGAAGCTAGGGCCCAAGAGGAAGGACAGTTAGCTCAAGGAGCTGGAAACTACCCAGTTCTTTCTCCTTCTTGAACACAAAGACTGCTCTTGTGATTTAGACAACTCTAGTGCTCCCCAAGCACCAAAAGACCAAGACTAGGGGAATCTGGCCTCAGACACATTCTAGATGTGTGACCCTGGGCAAGTCACTTAACCCCCATTGCTTAGCTCTTCTGCCTTAGAACCAATGCACAGTTTTGTATATTTCTACCTACCTAGAGACAGAAGGTAAAGGTTAAAAAAACAAACTCACATCATGGATGTTTCCAGACGTTTTTAAGCAGAAGTTAGAAGCCTAATTGATAGTCAGTGGTTTCAGACTCAAATAGAAATAGATCCTATCATATTGACTTCAAAAATCACAAATTAACATTGTGTTGTATAGTATTTTTATTGATTTTTGTTAAATATTTCCTATTTTCATTTGATTTGGGCAACTGAGAGTCTATGGTAGGACCTCTCCAAGAAGCTTTTTAGGGCTGCTTCAGCAAATTAATTTCACCTACATACTCGTTAATCAAGAATTGCATTAAATTTTAACCACTTAAAATTATTTTTAAATGCAATGTAGTCTTGGTATCCAAATGGCACTGCTCCAAATAGAGTTTCAAGGAAAGACACCTGTAGACTTTTAGGGTTGTGAAATCTCTTCTTGTTAATTAGGAATCATGGCTATGAAAGCAAAGACCTGAGCCTTATGAGGAAAGCTCTTAAGGTAGGCTGGATTTAAAATTCCTGGGATAGGAGCCCACTCACCTAAAAGAAATTTCAGTAAATCGAGAATTCTCTTTTGGATGTTCCAAGATCTCTCTCTCCCTTTTCTGTCCCTCTCTAACAATCAGGCTGTAAGCCTCTGCAGTTTCTGCCATAGTTCCTTAAGCTCTGGGGACCCTTCATATTTATAGCACAAATTTTATGTGTTGCTAGGGACCCTACTAATTACTCACAAAAAAGACACACTAAAAATAATCCCCCTCTACCTTGGGAAGACATTTTCAAAACACATTTTCCATGAGCTCATCCCATTTAGGTCACAGAAATACTGGTGGGGCTATTTATCTCCTGGAGTCTAATGTGGTAGCCATGACTGTGTAGCAGCTTCTCATGTAAGTTATTCTAATCTTACTTTGAATCTCATGAGTTCTGGAATCATTAGTGATGGTATTGAATAACACTGGGGGCATTAAGTCCAAGGAAAAACATTTCACCAAGCACAAACAGTCAGATCTTCATCACACAGTAATGGGTTAAGATGTAGAGTTCCTCACTTTGGTTACCTACCTACCCTAGCATGCGCTCTTGCTTGCTTGTGTGCTCTCTCCCTCTTTCCCTTCCTTTTCTCCCTCACTCTCCCTCCCTTTCCCTCCCTCCTTCTCTCTCTCTCTCTTTCCCCCTCTCTCCCTCTCCCTCTCTCCCTCTCCCTCTCTCACCTTTCTTTAGGACTTTTAATTCATTCAAGAATAAGTCCCCAACTCTTTAAGGTATATTATCTCTAAGCATTCATAGCGGTGCACAGAATTCTTCATAAACTAGTGAGTATAGAATAGTTATAACGAAAGATAGTATTTGGATCTAGAGGCAAGCATAGTGGCACCATATTTGATGGTTCACCCCGTCTGAAGAACTTGTGTGGTTAATGGCCCAAGCATAGTCCAAGAAGAGTTAAGAGCTTTTAGCTATTAGCCCCAGCCTGCTCATTAATGTGGTAGTAGGTCCCTGAGGCCAGTTGCTTAATTTGTGTCTGTATAGTAGAGATGATGATACTGTACTGGAAGGTTGCCTGGATTCATTAGCCTTTAGACACCATACATGGGCTTTATTTTTCATTGCTGACATTCTTACTAAGTTTCAGTAATGGTGGCAATGAATGACTTCTCACCATCCCCACTTGGCTTCCCAAGTGTTGAAGTTTTATTTGTGTATATTTTGTTGCTCCCCACTCTAATACTGTCCAGTCTCGCCTTTACCTTTGTATCCCCTTCGAGCACCATGCCCAGTATGGTGATATTCACAGAAAGAGTGTTCCATGCTATATGAGAAGCTGTATATGCAAAGGCTTTTAGTTTTGCTCATGAAATGCAGGTCATTTTTCTTTTCTAAAGACAGCCCTCAGAGTTACCTTGGAAATTTGAAGTGTAGTAGTTTTTCTTCCTTGTCGGATGAATTTTTAAAAACTGACTATGCTTTGAAATAGCAGCAAGTGACCGGGTCTCTTGCTCCCACAGTAGTACCTGTACGATGGGCCTGGTCCTGCCTCTCTGGAGTGACACCCTTATTCATTTGGATGGTGATGGGTAAGAGCTTCCCCTTTTCATTTATGCCAGTGGGTGGGGTTCCATCTTACTGCACATTGATTCAGCTGAATGGGAGGTCCCACCGTACTTCAGGCCTGTAGCTCAATGAGTCCTTTTAAAACATACTTTGTAAGATGGTGGGGAAAAAAAATGAGACTTCCAAATTTCTTCCATTCCTGCGCCTCTAGGCCAAAGGTTAAGCATTGTGTCTGTGTAGTCCTAAGTCTCACAGCAAGGAAAAGCCACTTCACTGGACAGAAGTTAAATCAGAGCTTGAGTTATTTGCAGTAGTCTCCCAGTGGATGATACATCCTGTTACAAGCAAGTATATTGCCTCTCTGCCAGCTGTTGCCCTACTGTGCAACCCCCTTTCTGTGCCAGTTACAATACACTCCACACTGACCCCAGGGTTATTAGAGGCTGTCCTGTTAACAGGAAGCAAGAAACCAAACTGTTTGCAGCAGCTCCCACTGCCAGAGTTCAGTTGCTGCATCTTAGAGGTCTTCCAAGTTGTAATGCACACCAGGACAGTTTGTCCACCCCTACAGCTGGAAATCTCTGTTGATTGAATGCCCTGCCCTGACTTGGCTATGAGATCCCAGTTGTTTTTCATAACAGATAAAAATCAGCCATAATCATTCCTGTGATAAGCTTTTCACTCAAGGACTAGACTGTGGTGGGTTTAGCTGGAGTACCTTCTGCCACACCAGCTGTACCAGGGTGGGGAAAAGCCTTGAAAAACACAATAGGAATAACCTCCCCCCCGCCCCCAACTGGTGGCATTTGTTTTATTCTCTTCTCTCCTCAGGGGGTTCAGCGTTTCAACAGATAACAGAGTTCACATATTCAAACCCGTGTCCGTGCAGGCAATGTGGTAAGATGGCTTTTTAAATATTTGTTCATGTGTTCTTAAGGTAAAGGCTGTGAAGAAGGGGCATTGGACATGGGGCAGGTATTGTGTACGTGCTTATTTCCTGATGTTGTAGGACAGTGATGGCAAACCTTTTAGAGAGGGAGTGCTGGACCCCCCCACCCTCCCACCCCCACTGAGTGCCAGACTGCCCAGGCCCCTCTTGACCCCATACAGGGGGAGGGAGAAAGCATTCCCATTGGGCTGCTCAGCAGAGGGGCCATTGATGTGAAAAAATGTCATCAGGCTCGGTGAAGATGGGGAAGGGAGCAGCCCTTGGCCTTTCTAGTAACAAACACTGTTGGTAGGGTGGGGAGGAGGGCAGCCACATACCCACAGAGCGGGCTCTGCATGCCATCTTTGGTACCCATGGCATAGGTTTGCCATCACTATTGTAGGATATCTGCTAGTCTACCACTGCACCATCAAAATCAAAGGTCCAAGCAGTGATGAAGAATTAAAAGGAGCAATTATCTTGCCAAGTGGGAAGAAACATGTTTTTTCAGGTGAGAATCTAAAGCCCAGACAAGTAGTGACTTCCCAAGGGCACATGCCATGACTTGGGAATAGAGGGACCTCAGGTCTGAAACTCCTGGTCCAGTGCTCTTGCCGTGGTACCATTCCTGCTAACTAATCAGCCTTCGGTTTTCAGGGCAACAAGAGGAATTTAGCAGTATATTTTCCTAAAGTATGTTCTGTAGGTAAGGTAGGCCCTTTGAATACCCATTCACTGTACCTTTGAAGTTTTCTTCTTCTCTGCCTGAGAGGCAGTTGGAAGCAAAATGGATGGAGCTTAGGGCCTGGAATCAGTAAGATCTAAGTTCACATCTGCCCTCAGGCACTTATTGGCTGTGGGACCCTGGGCAAGCCCCTTCACTACTGTGTGCCTCGGTTTTCTCAGCTATAAAATGAGGATTAAAATAGCCTCTCGTTGTTGTGGAAATTAAGTAAGTTAATATTTGTAAAAGAATTTGGAAAAGTGCCTGGCACATAGTAAGCACTATATAAATGTTTATTCCCATTTCTTCCCTTTCTAAATTATAGGTATCTACTAACATAAAGAAGTCTAGGCCTGTTCATTTGAAAACTCTGTAGTTTAGGGGCAGCTGGGCAGCTCAGTGGATTGAGAGTCAGGCCTAGAGACAGGAGGTCCTAGGTTCAAATCCAGCCTCATACACTTCCCAGCTGTGTGACCCTGGGCAAGTCACTTGATCCCCATTGCCCACCCTTACCACTCTTCCACCTAGGAGCCAATACACAGAAGTTAAGGGTTTAAAAATGTAAAAAAAAAAAAAAAAAAAAAAAAACTCTGTAGTTTTTGAAATTGAACTATCTTTGACTAGGACACTGAAGGAACTCCTTTCTCATTCCATGTTTTGAAAAGAAATCAGTGGTGGTCTGGTTGTGTAAGCCTCATGAGTTAATCCCAGAGTGGAAGAACATGCCTTTCACTTCCTGTCCAGGCCCCTGCCTGCCCTCTGGTGGAAACACTAATGACCAAGGGGTGGGGCAAAGGCGAGCCAAGCAAGAAATCAGAGCCTCAAAAACAGACCAGCAAGAGATAATCTATCCCTGTATGCCCCAGTTGGCTTTTATCAGGTGATTAGGGCAAAGGGCTGATCTGCTGAACTCTTCATAATCTTATCAGTTCATGCAGTAATTGAGGCAGAGGACACCATTTCAGGGTCTGTGTTTAGAGCAGAGCCTCTGATTCAAAGGGATTCCTGAGGGTCCGTCTCTTGGAGTACCCATGACCTCTTTTGACCAATGCTAGTGGTGACTGACCCATGCTTGGGCACCAGAGGAGAGCCAAATAGCACTCTTCTGGGAGAGGGTATGTGAGTCCCAGGAACAACTCCATTTTCAGCCTCATTGTTTGGTTGCACAAAGCTGTGTTCTTTCTGAAGACCCTGTGGATTCAATTAGTGACCTTGGGTCAGGCTTTGATGTCTGTAGTAAACAGGCAGGCAGGCCCAGGCCTCTTGGAAATGGGCCTTCTTTGGTCTGCCACAGAAACTGATCTCCAATTCAAAGTGTCATGTTCATCAAGGGTTTCCCTCACAGGAAGGGGGCTGCAGCAGGTTCTCAGAAGTAGTCAGCAATTCAAGAGGCTTTGGAGGGGATGTCGTACAAAACTTTGGTAGTTTATGTTCAAGGTTCATGCTCTCAGGTTCAAGAAACATGCCTTGAAGAACCTGCAATCATCTTGTTACAATGAGTAAGGACTCAGCTGGGAGTTAGAGCAATTGGCATTGCTTTACTGAAATTCTCTGAGACTTGAACTTTGCCTTTTATAACCAAAATAGACTTCGAAAAGATTGTCCTAACTCAGTTTGTAGGTGGAAATCTGCTCCCTGCCCCACCCTCCAGAAAATGGATGGATCACAGAAGTCTGAAAGACAGTCCTTGGGAGGAACAGCTAGATATAGATAGTGGACAGAGAACCAGGCCTGGAGACAGGAGGACCTGAGTTTGAATCTGGTCTTGGGTACTTCCTAGCTGTGTGACCCTGAGTGAGTCACTTAACTGTTTGCCTGGCCCTTGCCCTCCTGTTTTAGAATTGATACTAAGACAGAAGATAAGGATTTTTTTTAAAGCCATTGGCATGATGCACTTCTTCTTGGGAAAGATATGCGGCTATCTAAGATGTGGAGTCCCTGGGGCATCTTGCTAACTGACTTGAGTTCACCTCTCTTGATCAGACTTGACTTTCTGGATCCTGAGTCAGGAAGTTTAATGACTCTTCAGAAGAGCCAAAGCCGTTCTTCAAAAGTAACTCAGACACGTGCAGGTGGTGATCAAGAAAACCCTCTTGGAGATCAGTACTTCGTGGTAGTACCCAGGGCAGTCCCCATGACTTGAGGCCTTGGACAGGAGCCCTTTGGGGCACAACATCAGTATTCCAGGAATCGAGAGGACACCATGTTGGGGCAAGAATCTGAGTCAGTGGAAAATATCCATTGCTCCCTCTTCATTAAATCATCAAGTATCTTTAGTCCAGGAATGGCTCAGCCGTGAAGTTGGGCCCCACTAAGATACCATATGCCTTGTGGGTCCTCAGGCCAGATTCATCAAGGATGAGTAATGCATCACTCCCTTCCACAGGAAAAACTGAAAAGTTATAGGGTTAGGATAGCTAAATTCCTAATGGAGGCCTCACAGGCAGAATCCAAAGTAACCAGTGAGCTTTGTCATACGACTGTTTTTAAGTAAATGTTTCTCTAAGATTTAAAAAAAGATGCTGAAGGATCTTGGGCAAATGCTACAGAGATCACAACATGCAAAAAATCAGCGAAGGAACTTAAGCTGGGGAAGAGGAGCCTTAGAATCGATGTGAACTCTGTTTTTAAATATTGCTGCTTCTGTTATATGGAAGTTATCATAGGATCAGGCTTATACTGTGTTCGTTGGATTGAAGCTATAGGGACACTGATGACTTGGGCTAACCAGAAGGACAGCCTTTGATGCTTCAGTGGCTGAGTCCCTGTCTGTCCCTGAAAGAGTTCATACAGAGGCTAGACGAGCCCTCGACTAGGAATATGAAGGGAATCCTCATCCAGCAAAGAGGGACTGCCCTGGACGCTCACGGCAGGTTCTTCAGTTCTAGGATCGGTGAAATAAAATTGATTTAAACTTTTGTTTGTGGGAATCATCTCTTCTTCCTTCAGTTGATCTCAGCCCCCAAAGGCTCATGTTCTGATAATGTCTTTCAGGTCTGCCTTGCAAAGTTTACATAAGGCATGTGAAGTGGCCAGAAGTCATAACTATTACCCAGGCAGCCTATTCCTCACCTGGGTGAGTTACTATGAGAGCCATATCAACTCTGACCAGTCCTCCGTCAACGAGTGGAATGCCATGCGAGACGTGCAGTCCCACCGCCCAGATTCGCCAGCTCTCTTCACAGATATGTGAGTGCATTTGCTGCTGTTATTGACAGAATACCCAACTGCCATATTCTAGGGCCATAGCAATAGCTACATTTGTGTCATGGACATCTTTGGCAATCTGGTGAAGCCTGGGGACCAGTCTCTTCTCAGAAATAGATTTAAATACATAAAGTAAAACACATAGGATTACAAAGATTGAAATGTAGAGATCAAAATATTTTTTAAAAGAAAAAAAAAACAAGAATCCCAGGTAAAAAATTCCTTTGCTACTATCATCACAAACCAAGTCAGTCTGTGCTCTAGGAAAATTGACAGTGTAAGGTGAAAAGCATACATGGCACCCATCCTCTATCTGTCACATAGAAAGATCCCACCTCAAACACTTTGCCATTTTCTCCCCCTCTGCTCTAATACTAATGAACACCTTAATGTGCAGCATAGCTTTTTCAGCAACCTAGAAACTTACTCCATAACCCAATACCAAAAAACTCATTCATTGATGTCCTCCTAATATAGAATTTGTGATTATTCAAATAGGGATTAGGCTTAAAGTTTACTTGTGTGTTTATATGTGAAATGGGAGTTGGTAACAATGACTATAAAAGAATATTTGCATTACTTGGCTTTCAAGAGATTCTGAGACACATTTACAAAAAACACTTATTCTCTTTGTTCATTAGAGTAGGTCCTCTAAAGATTTCTCTCCACAGCCAACTCTTGCCTATTTTAAGTTTTATTTATAACTTTAAAGTATTTGAAAGAAAATTTAATCTAATTCTATCATTTACTTTTTTCACTCACTCAGTCTTGCCTTTCTCTCAGTAAGTGCAAGTCAGAAATTTCAATTGATTGTAGGAAGAGACATGTTATAATGTCTCTCTGATGTACCCTGGATTGGATAAGAGCCCAAGGTGGAGCTAATGTTTATTTCCTTTATAGGTCAGTGTGTTGAGGTTTTGTATTAATATTTTGAGAACTCTTTCAGATTTAGTTCCTGATATGAAAATTAATCAGGATGTTTATTTGCTCTAAATTGATCTTTGGAGGTTTGTTAAGTGCTCTATGGATAGTGGTAGTGGCTCTTTGGCCTTGTGGACAAGGTTCACCCTTGAGTTCCTGTAATTATACCAAAATAACTCACTAGTAGAGAAGACAGGATTAAAATAAAAATCTGGGTTTGGGCTTCACAGGAAGAAAAACTGAAAACTCTTAAGAATTCTAGAAAAGTCACAGATGGATAAAGTTACACAAAGGAGTTGTGTTCTGGCTCATGAGTTGGAGACTAGTAAGCAATTAGGGAAGAGAGTGTTTGTGAAAGTTACTAAAAATCTAGTCTGTGGCCAAGGAGTTGGCTCCTATAATACCTTTGCCCGAATGATCCTCTTTGTCTGGAATACACCCTCACCTCAGCACCGTGTCTTCTCTTCCTACAAAGCATAGCTCATCTACCATCTACCTTTCCTCCTCTCTCTCTCTCTCTCTCTCTCTCTCTCTCTCTCTCTCTCTCTCTCTCTCTCTCTCTCTCTCTCTCTCTCTCTCTCTTTCTTTTTCTCTTTTTCTCATTAGTCCTCCTTCCCTCTTTAAATTCCTCTGTTCATTGTGTGTGTTTCTCCAGGACCTGACACAGTTGAGCAGGACTTGCACATGATCCTCTTTAGCCCTTCCCCATATGTATGTAAGCTGTATTTGCCATCAGGTTGGTGTCACATTCTCATTTAGGGTCTGTCCACACCTGACTTGAGTTATAGCTTATATTTCCTTGCCAGTAAGAACATATTTTGAAAACTAAAATAGCTCCCCTTTGCCTTTCCTAAAATCTCAAGTTAATGGAAAAGCCTATCACAAGAGTCTCATTTTAGCACCCCTGAACCCTGAAACCTCCATGGANCCCTCTCTCTCTCTCCCTCTCTCTCTCTCTCTCTCTCTCTCTCTCTCTCTCTTTCTTTTTCTCTTTTTCTCATTAGTCCTCCTTCCCTCTTTAAATTCCTCTGTTCATTGTGTGTGTTTCTCCAGGACCTGACACAGTTGAGCAGGACTTGCACATGATCCTCTTTAGCCCTTCCCCATATGTATGTAAGCTGTATTTGCCATCAGGTTGGTGTCACATTCTCATTTAGGGTCTGTCCACACCTGACTTGAGTTATAGCTTATATTTCCTTGCCAGTAAGAACATATTTTGAAAACTAAAATAGCTCCCCTTTGCCTTTCCTAAAATCTCAAGTTAATGGAAAAGCCTATCACAAGAGTCTCATTTTAGCACCCCTGAACCCTGAAACCTCCATGGAAGATTGTTCTGAAATAATGGCGTGGGACTTGAGCACTTCAGTTGTTTACACCTGAGATTTGCTTTTTCTCAGTGAAAGCAAAAAAAAGTGTGAAGTGGGAGGTTATTGAGTCTAGATGTCCAGCTAGTGCATTCACACCAGAACCCAAGACTTTCATAAGAAAAAGAAATCTGTGCCTGGCATGGGCTGTTTTCTCCTATTTGTCCTCATCAACTTTGTCTGGAGAAGAATCTGAGAGGGAAGCTTAGAATTTTAGTAATGAACTACCCCATGGAGATGCCTTGGCTGAGTGTCAGAGAGACCGTCTCAGTGCAGCCATTAGCCTGCAGGTTTTGTGAGAAACAAAGAGCTGGAACAGGAGGGAACCCCATAGTTGTGGGTTGAGAGTGTCCATCTTCAGAGATTACTAAAGCTATTTTTGTAGCCAGTGATAAGGCTGTCAGCAGCAGGAGTGGGCAGCATGCCTAAGGGCTTAGTCCTTTTCCATTTCCATGTAAGGAGGCATCCAGCTGATACCTTTCTTGGTAGGTAAGGGGGAAAAAGAAAGCAGAGAGAGCCACCCTGACTGGATCACTCGTTTGCAAACACAATGTAAAGGAGTATCATTATGTTGTAGTGCAGGAGAAAGTCAAATTCAGCCAATTAGAGCCCACTGCCCTAGTCAGAGTGCTAAGAATCATGTAATATGAAGATGAAAAGTGATTCTCTAAAAGTCCAGGCCCAACCATGTCATTTCTTCCTACTCGGAAAACTCCAGGGGCTCTCTGTCACCTCCAGGAGCAAATACAAACTGCTCCAGGTAGTATTCAAAACCCTTCATAACCTTGCCCCTTCCTACCTTTCCAGTCATCTTACACCCAACACATACTCTTAGATCCACTGATACTGGCCTCCTGGCTGTTTCATGGAAAAGACTCTCAGTCTCTCCACTCTGGCATTTTCTGTGTCCCCCATGCCTGGAATGCTCTCCCTCCTTATCTCTGCCTATGTGCTTCCCTGGCTTCCTTTAAGTTCTAACTAAAATTAGTTAGGTCTTTCCTAACCCCTCTCAATTCTAGTGCCTCCCTCACTTAATTAGTTCCCACTTATCCTGAATAGAGCTTGTTTTGTATATGCTTGTTTCCTTGTTGTCTCCCCCATTAGACTTTGAGGGCAGGAACTGTCTTTTGCCTCTTTTTGTATCCCCAGCCCTTACCAAAGCATTTGACACATAGCAGACCCTTAATAAATGCTTATCAACTGACTTTTTAAGTGGGTAAGAAATCCAAAGGAAGTGGCATGATTCTGTTCAAGTCCAGGCTTAATTAGATTGAAAATCAGCCATATTTTGCTAGGAGCTGATATTGGAGAGAGAAAATTTGGGTTCAGGGCCCAGTTCTGACACTGATTAGCCCATGTGACAGTGAACAAGTCAGAGAACCTCTTAAGTCTTCAGTCATAAAGTGGAAATAAGGATATTTCTGTTCTCTAAGGCTTGTTATCAAGAAAGCACTTTGGCAATCCTGAAGGGTTATGGGTCAGTTGTTATTATTTCATTTATCTCAAATTGTTGTGTGAGCATTTGGGGCCCATTTTAATTACTTGGTCTCTGAATTTCATTTCTAGAAAGAGAGTAGATCCCAAGATCATAGATTTTTGAGTTGGAAAAAACCTAGTCCAAATCCCTTTAGTTCCTCATCTGATTGGAGACATGAAAAAAACGAGGTCCAGAGAGATTAAGCAGGTTCCTATCGTCGTCCCAGTAGCATATACCAGAGACAGAATTTGGACCAAGGACAGGGTCTTGTTCCTAATCGGGGTAAGCAGTATGGCCTCCCATCTTTCCCCAGAACACAACCTTTGAGAGGTCTATGCGAAAGTAATTTAAGGTCTAGAGAACATAAGAAATTACCTAATGGGTCAGACCCATGATCCAAGCCACAAAAGAATATTTGAGAAGGAAACTAGAATGGAAGTGCACATTACCCTATGTACCTTATTTCTTCTCTTTTGCTGAATCTTCATCCAGCACATCCCCTAACTCCCAGCAGTATGCTTAAGGCTCTGCCTTGAACCATCTTCTCTTTTCCTTCTATGCTTAATGATCTCATCAACTCCCATGGTTCTGTTATTATCTCTTTACAGATGATTTCCAGCTGAATCTCTCTCCTGCACTCTTTATCACACAACAAATGGTCTATTAGACATTTTGAACTGGTGATCCCTTAGGTATCTCCAATTCAACATGTCCAAAACAGAGTTCATGGTCTTTCCTTCCAAATTCACCCTTCTTCCAAACTTCCCTATTATTGTCAAGGACACCATCATCTTTCCAACAGTTGTGGCTCCCAATTTTGGTATAACTTCATTTCCTCACTCTCACTCGCCCCACATTTTAAATCAGCTGCCAGATGTTAATTCTGCCTACAGAATATCTCTCATATATGTTGCCTTTTCTCTCTTTACAGTCACTTCTGCCACCACTCCTTCCCCAGTTCAAGCCCTAACCTCACCTACCTCACCTAGACTATTGAATTAGCCTCCTAATGGTCTCCCTGTGGGTTCCCTTCACCCTCAAATCCATCTCCCTCACAGGTATCAAAGTGATAGGATAGGCAAATCACCCCTCTATTCAATAAACTCCACTGGTCACTTATTACCTGTAGGATCAAATATCCATCTGTTGAAAATCCTACCTTTCCTTCAAGACTTAACTCAAACTCACCCCCTTTAAGAAGTCTTCTATTGCTTCACCTTCCCACCTCCCAAGCCTGTTTTCTTTCTCCTCTGAAACCCTCCAGAGCACTTCATTTATACTTAACCTCCTTGAAGCCTTATAGTATGACCCTATAGCACCAAGAGCATTGTGTCATATTTATCCTTCTACAGTAGCACTTAGATCATCCAGGTAATATTCAGATCCAGTGCTTTCTCCAATTCACTGTGCCCCACCACCACCATTACCTATATCTATGTTGACAAACCTATGGCACGAGTGCCAAAGCATGCCAGAGGAGACTGTTCCCTTCCCCTGTCCACATGCACCTGAGGATGTGTCTCACATGACCCACCCCTCTTACTAGCAGCCCAATGGGAGCGCTTCCTCACTCCCCTGTCTGTGGTAAGGGAGGCAGCTCACATGCAGCATGAGGGGTTGTAGTTTGGGCAGTCGGTCTCTAAAAGGTTCACCATCACTGACCTAAATCATAACTCACAAGAAGAAAAATGTTATTTAAAACATTAATTTCTTGAAGTGAGCAGAACCAGGAGAATATTGTACATAGTAACAACAATATTATATGATGATTAACTGTGAAAGACTTAGCTACTCTGATCAATACAGTGATCCATGACAAATCCAAATTCATAATGAAAGATGTCATCCACCTCTAGAGAGAGATTGAATAATATTCTATCACTCTCTTTATTTTTATGGGCTTTTCTTTTTACAATATAGCTAATGGGAAAATATATTTTGCATGACTTCACACATATAATGGGTCTCCTACTGTTTGCCTTCTCAATAAGTAGGGGAAAGGCTGGAGAAAGGGAGGGAAAGAATTTATAACTCTCAAATAAACAAGACATTAATTTTTCATCTCCAACCTTTGTCACCTAGTGCACTCCAACATCTTGCCAGTTTTGTAGTGTTAACCAAGGCAGCTTTTGCCTCTTTTGCTAATATCCATCTAAATAAGAACAATTTCTTCTCTTTCTAGCCCAACTGAACGAGAACGCACAGAACGATTAATCAAGACCAAACTAAGGGAAATCATGATGCAGAAAGACTTGGAAAACATCACATCCAAAGAGGTAAGAAGACTTTAAATCCAAGGTGTTCTTGGGCTCATGTTTAAAAGATAGTGATAATAAATGGGAGTTAAGGGTGAGGGGTGATGTTGGCAGTAGTATGAACTAGAGAATGATGAAATTGAGAAGAAATAAGGAGCTATATAGCAAATAGTAACACCATTAAATACAATCTAAATATGGAAATGTACATTTGGGTCTCTGCCAATACTAGAAAGAGATGTATAAAAATATTAATAAAAACAATATAAAATAAAATGTGTATAGATTGTAAATCAGGTGTCCTTAATTTGTGCTTTATTGTGGAGAAGCTGGATCCTATTCTATAATTCTGCAATTGAGTTCATTTATTTTACCCTTTTTGGTTTACTGCTGGCTCTGGAATGATTGGGAAGGCCAAAGAAAGAAAAGCTATGTCTCTTAAGGACCCACCTCCACAAGAAAAGAGGTTCCATTCTCTTGTAGAATCTCCTTGACAAAATAGAAGCTATGGATGGAAGGAGTTAAATTGATTGTTTGAAATATAACTACAACTGGAATAATATAAATGCACAAGGGGCTTAAACCCTGGTGATTGTGTGTGCTCCCTGGGGTCTCAAGTATCTCTGACCAAAGGAAGAAACACCAGAATTACTCTGCTCACCTTAGCATATGTACTACCCTGGCATCTTTCCCTCTAACACCAAAGCTAAGTAGTATTTGAGATTATAAAGACAAACTATGGAATGACCTCTTCTTTCATGGTGCTCCCAATCTAGTGGGTGCATGCCAATGGCATATCCAGTAGGTCTATAGAAATGTGACCTGGTAAGCATTGACAAATGACCATCAGACAGACATTTTGTAGATGCTAACTGCATCAGTGGTCAAGGTCAACAAATTGAAAGAGTGGTGTATAATTTATTAATTTCCATTAATAAATTTATTAATGTATTAATTATGATTAAAAATATGTGTCTGTGACCCCCTTCTTTCCTCAGATACGCACAGAATTAGAAATGCAGATGGCCTGCAATCTTAGGGAATTCAAAGAATTCATAGATAATGAGATGATTGTGATCCTTGGGCAAATGGACAGCCCCACCCAGATCTTTGAGCACGTGTTTCTGGTAAGTGCTGCTTTCCCTGAGTCCCTCCACCCCACAAATCTCAGGCAAGTGGGGTGTATATGGGGTTCAAGGAGGCTAGTTCTTTTGTGTATCTTTTGCATTTACCTGGAGCTGGACATGCCTACACAGGGATCTCCTCAAAAGGTAAAGGCTGATGGATATCTTCAGTCCCTAAAATCATCCAATTGTGAGTGCAGTGCCTGAGCCCCGATGACAGGACCAATTTACAGCCAGTTATTTAAATGAGCTGGGTATGTGTCCCAATATCTTCCTTTTCCAGTGTTAAATGTCTCCATGTTATCTGTGGCAAGAGGAACCATATGATAGAAATCCACAGATGATCCAAATTATTTTAGTTTTTACTTCATGCCATGAATGGGCTAGCTTGAATTTTATTTTTATTATGAGCATTGAAATGACTAAAAGATAAAGAATGACAGGACCACAGACCTAGAACTGGCAGAGACCTTAGAGGACATCTGTTCTAATGGCCTAATTTTACAGATGGGGAGGCCAAGGCCCAGGGCGGTGTAGGGACTGCCCTTTGCCACACGAGTTCTGAAAATCAGGAGGCCTGGGAATTCGGGTCCTCTGAAGCCCCAGAGGTGGTGGGGGAGGCGGGGTGTAGAAGAGAGGAAAGAGAGAAGGGGGGCAGGTCCTAGATGTAGTTCCTACTCTGAATAATCCTGAATCGTGAGGCTGAGGCTCCCCTGAAGAGCACATCTGCCCAGTGGAATGAGTTGCAGCTTTGTGCAGCTCTGGAACATTCATGAAAAAGGAGTGCCCTGGGGGGCCGGGGTGGGAGGAGCATCTCCACTGGTTCCTTTAACATTGTTCCATGTGTGCTGCCAACTGTGAATGCAGATCACACTGCACAACTTGCTATTGACCTTTCCATATATAAAATGCCTGGCTTGGTAGGCCCTTGTGCTTCCTTCCCTCAGGGGATCCAAATCCCTCCTCTTTTGAAAGGCCCCATACAGTTTGGAAAGAATCTGTGTATTCTCTTTAGAAGACTCTGAAAAGCCTGCCCTGCCTCCACCATGTCCACACAGCTCTACCACAGCTCCAACAATGGGCATTCCATCTTCCAGAGTGTGCCCAAGGCTAAGAGGCTGGAAATCATCTCCAGCCAGAACTGGAATTTTGATGGCCTCACAGCCATACATTCAATTCTTGATTGATAGAGGCCACCCTCCTCAGTAGAGGGACCCCCCTGGGCCACCTACCACCCCAGGGTGGTTTAGAAGGGGATTGATAATACTTAAGAAGATGAATCTGACACAAAAACCAAACCATATCCAAACCAGATATAAAAGATGCTGAATACACATCCACATTTTCCCACAACTATCCATGTTACAGAACTCTTCCCTTATGATAGCCTGGATATTAGGTCATACCGGTTTGATATCTTTATTTCTACTAACCTCTAACTCAGTGATTCCCAAAGTGGGTGCCACCGCCCCCTGGTGGGTGCTACAGCGATCTAGGAGGGTGGTGATGATCACAGGTACATTTGGGGGCGGTGAATAACTGTAAGGGGGCGGTGATAGTATGTGACAGGAGGCGCTAAGTAATATTTTTTCTGGAAAGGGAGTGGCAGGCCAAAAAGTTTGGGAACCACTGCTCGAACTGAAATTGAGTGTTTCTTTTGATTAGCAGTGTTGTCTACAAACCATAGTGGTGTCACCAGGCTGCTGTTTGAGGGGTCCGTGACACAAACAAGGTGAAGAGCCTCTTCTCTGGGTCAAGAGAAAGTAGAACTGAAAAAGTGTTCTAAATCTCTTATAATTAGAGAAATGCAAATCAAAACAACTTTGAGGTACCACTTTATACCTAGCAGATTGACTAACATGACAGCAAAGGAAAGAAATAAATGTTGGAGGGGATGTGGCAAAATAGGTACACTAATGCATTGCTGGTGGAGTTGTGAAGTGATCCAACCATTCTGGATGGCAATTTGGAATTATGCCCAAAGGGCTTTAAAAGAATGCCTGCCCTTTGATCTAGCCCTACCACTGCTGGGTTTATACCCCAAAGAGATCATAAGGAAAAAGACTTGTACAAAAATATTTATAGCTGCGTTCTTTGTGGTGGCAAAAAATTGGAAAATGAGGGGATGCCCTTCAATTGGGGGAATGGCTAAACAAATTGTGGTATCTGTTGGTGATGGAATACTATTGTTCTCAAAGGAATAATGAACTGGTGGAATTCCATGTGAACTGGAACAACTCCCAGGAATTGATGCAGAGTGAAAGGTGCAGAACCAGGAAAACATTGTACACAGAGACTGATACACTGTGGCACAATTTAATGTAATGAACTTCTCTACCAGCAGCAATGCAATGATCCAGGACAATTCTGAGGGACTTATGAGAAAGGACGCTATCCACATCCAGAGAAAGAACTGTGGGAGTAGAAACACAGAAGACAAGCAACTTCTTGATCACATGGGTCGATGAGGATATGATTAGGGATGTAGACTCTAAACGATCACCCTAGTGCAAATATCAATAATATGGAAATAGGTCTTGATTAATGACACATGTAAAACCCGTGGAATTGCATGTTGGCAACAGGAGAGGAGTGGGAGGAGAGGAGGGAAAGAATGTGAATCATATAACCATGGAAAAATTCTCTTAATCAATTAAATAAAATTAAAAAAAAAAAGAAAGTAGAACCAAAAGAAATTCCATCTTACATAACTTTTTCTTACAAGGTAGACAGTTTTGTTCTGTTTTAAATATATTTCTTTCTTGTTAAATAATACTGGTGAACCTTGAAGCTTCACTATTTCCAAAGCAATAGTGTAACCAGATCGCCTTGCCTTCTATGACATTCACTGCAGGATGGGTTATGATAGAATTGGCAGAGGATCTGACTGACAGTCTATTTTCTGTCAGCTGGTGGCCTTGGGCAAGTCACTGATGCCCTCTAGGCCTTACCTTCCTTCTCTCTAAAATGAGACTGCTAGCTTAGATAACCACCACATTGTTTTACAGCTTGAAATCCTCTGGGTTCCATTTCACCTTATTTTCTTTGGTAACTACTCTCCTTTTTGGTTCTGCCACATCATCTGTTCAGAGAGCTCTCCTTCAGAGCTTCTGAGTTCCACTGAATTTCCCAAAAATTGACAGGGAATAACTATCTTATTCGAACTGCAAGTTGTGTTGTTAATTTTCTGCAAGGACAACTCATCTTGTGCAAAGCTGCCCTTCATGGATCATGCCCAGCCTGTTAAAAGTGAGGAATTAGCATTTCTCTCTCCTTTTGTAAGAGTGTCCATTTCCGTGGATTCATGTAGATTTGTATGGAAAGGTTTTTTAATGATCTGAAGAGTGAACTTGAAAGAAATCCGTGCTAGTTGAGATTAGAAGGAAGTCTAGTCATCCTCAGAAAGAGAAGCTTCTCTGGATTCTTGTTAGGACCCTTTACCAGACTGGAAGGTTCTGCCCAAAGTCATCCAGATACCCCCAGCCTCCTGGGGCTTTGGCAGGGCTGGAGGAGAAGAGAAAAACTTCTGCCAAAAAGCAAGATGGGCAAGGCCCAGGAATGTTGGACCTAGCCAACAATTTCACTCAGGAGTGGAAAAAGAGACAGAGGCCCTGAGGCAGAATATTCTGTGTGAACTATAATGGAGAGGTCCACACTGGAAAATAAGGCCCTGAAGCATTTCTTACATCATGATCGCCTTCCCAGCACAGACAGCACAATGGGAGACACGTTAATAGATAGAAAACCCACAGACTAAACAATGGAGGGAAGTGTTCCTTGTTTGCCCCTTACCTGGAGACAAAGTGGCATAAACAACCTCGCTTAGAAGGAGAAACAGTATGGGGGGGCAGCACCCTGTGCCTCCCTTCCCCCACCTCAGGGCTTTTTATACTGAGAGAAGGAAAAGGGAAGAGAAAGGTCTTTCCCCTTGTGAGCCATGCCCTCATTTGAAGCTGCTTCTTATGAGATTATCTCTGCTTTGGGACAGGGCTTCTGAACCTTGTTGGTTTCTTGGGCAGCATCTTGGGGAAGTCCAGGGACCCCTTCTCAGAATCAGGTGGTTACATGTGTAACCTAAAATACTGGGTTGTGAAGGAACCAATTACATTGAAATCTAGTCTATAGACAGGAAGGCAATGATTCAGAGTGATCTAGCAGTGGTTCTAATAACTCTAAAAGTGGTGAGTTTAAATGCTATTTTGAGATCTCTGCAGTGACAGTGGTGTTACATGAAAATATCTGCTATTTCTGATGATGACAAAAGTCATAAGTTCTGCCGACATTCATAATTTAAAGAAATACTCAATTTCTATTTGAGATAGATGTTTAATATAAAGATGTAAAAATAAAGATGTGATTTTTCTCATTAAGGAATTTAGGCCAGAGCATGATGGAAGAAAAAAGAGAAAGAAAAGACAGAAGTTTTACATTTTAAAATTGAAAATATCCCCAAGGTTTTTTACACTGTATGTTGTGAAGAAGATAAAAAACAAAACAAAACCCAAAAACCATAGCTCTCCTAAGAGTGATGCAGGCTGCCTCCCCCTAGCAGAATTAGGGCCATACAAGTCTGGCTGGGCTCTGGGGTTTGCAAAATATTCATGGTATTTAAGTTAGGAACAGCCAGTAGCCATCTCACAGGGCAGCTGACCCCAAGGTAGCCCTGTGCCTTAAGTAGCTCAGCTTTCGCTTCACTTAGTCGTCAGCTTTTAACACCATTCTCCAATTATTTTCTGTACCATTTTGGTTTCCTGGTGAATTCACAAGCCATTTCCAATTAGCATGTCAGGCAGATGAGTGGTGCTAACTTTTCCTTTTATTAATTTCATCCTTCTCAGCATCCTTTTTAGGAACTGGATTCCTGAACTTCATGAAGGTTAGGTTGTTCTCACTCCCTGCCCCCTATTTCCAGGCCCCACCCCCTTGCTCTCTCACTTGGCTATTTTATATTTTACTTCCTGGAGCTCTTCTTTTAAGTTAGTTATAATTCTGTTCTAAGACCAAACGCACCAAACAGCCATCTTTGTGTGTCCAACTCCAGTTAGCCTTGACCTGAGAGGAAAGATTGGTTTGTCCATCTCCCACTATCCTTTTCCCAAAATGGAGACTACAGTGTTTGATGTTTCCTAGTGAACCTCCCCCCCTCCCCAACCTTCCCCAATCTCTCTTCTAGGCTATGACACTTCCACCTGCGTTTGCTTTAGTCTGTATTTTGAAATATTTAATTTGTTTCTTTTCCCTTTTCCCATTCTAACTATCCTCTCCTGTTTTCTGGAAGGACCATGATCATTTCCTATATGTGGTGTATGAGATTGCTTAAGCCTTGCCCATGTCATCCACCATTTTTACTGTCAGGACTCTTCATGGTGATGCACAATTTTTTTATAGGGGGCGGTGTACTAACGTCTCCTAATTTTGTCATTTGGATTATGCAGGGTTCAGAATGGAATGCCTCCAATTTAGAAGACTTACAGAACCGAGGGTAAGCAGACAGCATTGCCTATGCAGAAACCAACACAAATGTGTCACCATTTTATCTAATGTGATGACATTTTCTCCTACCCTGGACCACCAGTTTTCTTAATTTGGTGCAGACTTATATGCAGTATAGAAATGGAGAGGATCATTCTTGACTATATACTTATTGTTTTTAAAGTAAATTTTACTCATCCTGTCTGTTATGCCAACATCCTTCTATTAACATAGCCCAAGATCACACTCTCCCTTTCTTGCCATCTCACCGTAATGAGCTTATAAATTCACTAAAATCCCCAAGATCCTTTTTTTTTTTTTTAACCCTTACCTTCTTCTTTGGAATCAATACTGTGTATTGGTTCTAAGGCAGAAGTGTGGTAAGGGTTAGGCAATGGGGGTTAGGTGACTTGTCCAGGGTCACATAGCTAGGAAGTATCTGAGGGCAGATTTGAACCCAGAACCTCCCAACTACAGGCCTGGCTCTCCATCCAACAAACCACCTAGCTGCACCCCAAATTCCTAAGATCTTTAAAATAAAGTCTTCTCACAAATCCACCATCAACTCAACTCTAAAGAAAAACATTGGAGAAGTACCAGCAGGACAGAAGTTGGGTTTTTCTTCTCATGAGGGCTATCTGATGGTTAGGATTGCTTCATCAAACCTCAACTTTTACTTCTAGAGGTTAAAAACAAAGATGTACATTTCAGAGCATCATGGAACTCAAGCACTGTTTGAGTTCATGAAAAGTCCATAGACTGGGTAACTCAGAGTCACAAGTTCAAATTCTAGTGCTCTCTACTACCCCAATGCTGTTCCTTACTACATAGAAGCTAAACTAGGAACTCACGATGACACTGGGTCCAGTCCCCTGCCTTCAGGATAGTTCTCTAGGAAAGACTAAAACCATATCAAATAGATGGTTGGCTGTTTCCTTTCTGAGTTATTTCCTGGGATGGAGACCACACAACCTCCCTCAGTTATCCATTACAGGGTCTTATCACCTTGTTTTCTTAATGTCCAGCTGTGCAAACAATATCTTTCCTGCTTTCATACAAGCCTATTTCCTTTTTTCCCCTAGGCCTCCATGAACATAAAAACAATTGCTCTCCAGTCTCCCCATCCAGATCTTTCACAGACTTGGAGAATAATTAAGTGCCTGATTTAGCCATCCTTTTTCTAGGCTTTATAATTTGAACTTTTATCTTTTCCTATAATTATTCAAGGCCTGGTTAGTCTTGCTTCAGCTTCTATACATACAACTAAAAGCCCTGCTCTGTCATTTTAAAAGGGAAGAGACTGAGGGCTCAGAGAAAGTAAATGATTTATTTGCCCAAAGACATACAAGTATGAAAAGCAGAGTTAGGACCCCAAAATCCTTTTCAAACTGTGACTCCATACAGCTTAAGAATTGTTTCTTGGCCCTTTTAAATCATGGTTTTTAATACATAAAAGTATCCTGTCCATTTTCCCCGTCTAATGACACTATGTCACTGACTCCCACTCAGTTTGTGCTGGGCCGAGTCAGGCTTCCTCTTCTGAGCTTGTGCTTGTTTGGTTTTATCCCATGGTCCTCCCGGAAGTGCATCCTGTTTGGGTAAGATCGACTATAAAGAGATCTGTTGCAAGAATTGGGGAGGTCAGAATGTTAGCTCCTAGAGCAATTATGGTGAACCTTTTAGAGACAGAGTGCCAGGCCCCACCTCCATCCCCCCAGACTGAGTGCCATGTTTCCTCCCCCCCAGTGCCAGGCACGCCCTCTCCCCCTGTACCCCACACAGGGGAGGGAGGAAGTGCTCCCATTGGGCTTCTGGGCAGAGGGGTGGGGGATATGAAACAGTGTTGTAAGGCTCAATGGAGAGGGAGGAGGGAGCAGCTCTGCCCAAGTCCCTCTGCCTTTCTAGTAAGGCACTTGGGGGAAGGTGGGGGAGCAGCCAAGTGTCCATAGAGAGGGCTCTGCGTGCCATCTTTGGCTCAGAGGAAGACATGATCATTATCTTCAAAAATTTAAAGGATTAGGGGGTTAGTTACATGGTTCAGTGGATTGAATTATATTGTTGAGAGTCAAATCTGGCCTCAGACACTTCTAGCTATGACCTTGGACAAGTCACTTAACCGCTGTCGCCTAGCCTTGCAGTACCTCTGCCTTGGAACCAATACACGATATTGATTCTAAGATTCGTTTTTAAAAAATTGAAGTATTATCATGTAAAAGAGTCAGTTAGCAAACATTTATTAAACACCTATTTTGTGCCAGTTACTTGCTAAATGCTGGGCAAACAAACAAAAATGTAGAAAGGCAAGAGTCTGCCCTCAAGGAGTTTACAATCTAATGGGAAAGACAGCAGGCATACAAATATGTACATACAAGCTACATACATACAGGAGGAAATAGGAAGAAAATAGGCTGGGGAAGACTGTCAAGACCAGGGAACAGTCAGCTAGGTGGGAGGAAAGCCAGGAAAACCTCCCATCAGAAGAGCAGAATTGGCCTTGTAACCTACCACAGAGCACACAGCTCAGCCCAAAGATGAGCAGCACTGCAGAGGCACAGACTGGCTTGAGATAGGAAAACATTCCTAAGAATTTAATTAATTTTTAATTAATTAAATTTTTAAACCCTTACCTTCCATCTTAGAATCAATACTGACTATTGGTTCCAAAAAAAAAGGGCAGTAAGGGCTAGGCAGGGGTGGGGTCAAATGACTTGCTCAGGGTCACACAGGTAAGAAGTGTCTGAGAACAGATGGAACTCAGGACCTCCCATCTTTAGGCTTGGCTCTCAATCCACTGAGCCACCTAGCTGCCTCCTCTAATAATTTTAATAATAATTAGAACTATCTGACAGTGGCATTAACTGCCTCATAAATATTGGCTGATTTATTAGCATTTTTTAAGTGCAGAAGTGAAATATTCTCTGTGTTCAAGGAGCTCCCCTTCTAATAGGGAAGATACCATGGTACACACAAGAGCATGTCCATGGCATATGCCAAATGAACACAAGTATTTAGGAGTGGGGCAGGGGGGCTCTAGTGGCTGGGAGACTCAGAAACACTGACCAGTTATTGTGAGGAGGGGAAGGGCAGGGCTCTAAAGGGGACACATACTTAACCTCTGTGGTCTCTTCCAAATGTGAGATTCAATGGCAGGAACATGGAGGCTGGAATGAAGGACCTTTGTTTCTACAACTGGGTCTACGACCTTTTCCTAGGTGAAAATAGAATGGCCCAAAAGGCAGATTTTGTGTGAGGTAGTTGGATTTTTTAATTTTTTGATGTCAACAAATCTATAGAACTCCAGTGTTATTCAGGCTGTTGTGTCCCATGCACTGTGCTAACCATTGGGGAGATCAGGCATTTCAATAAGATGGAATCTCTGCCCCTAGGAAGCTTACAGTCTAAAAAGGGAGAGAATTCAAAGGGGTGACTTTAGATATGGCTGCTTTTCATTTTCCTTGCCTTACCATGTAAGCCTTTGGACAAATTAAGCCCAGGGTATTGCTGATGTGGTCCTGGATCCACTCTGTCCTGAGTATGAGGTAGCATCCCAGTGTGGGTTTCTATTCTCAACATTCTGTCCAAAGAATTCTCTTTTTTTAAAAAAAAAATGATAAGAGGAACCACTTTCTGCAAGACCCTCAGCTTAGGAGAACACTTGGAGCCTACCTAAGAATTGTTGCTTCAACATGTCAGAAATACAGCTAA
Source organism: Gracilinanus agilis (assembly GCF_016433145.1). Taxonomy (NCBI): domain Eukaryota; kingdom Metazoa; phylum Chordata; class Mammalia; order Didelphimorphia; family Didelphidae; genus Gracilinanus; species Gracilinanus agilis. The sequence continues at coordinate 487,599,014 of NC_058133.1, read as the reverse complement.
GTATATTTCACTTAGATATGCTTTAGAACAGAGGAGTGGGAAGCAGGAAATCTAGGTTCTAGAACTCTTGAAGGGTACAGGGTAGAAAAAAGTGGGTTTAGTCATCACAGCTTCATTTTCTCTTGGGAATTATCTGCTGGTCTGGTTATTATATATTGGACTTAAAGAGGCAAGTGGTAATTTTAATGAGAACAGCCATAAAGCAAATAAAATGATAAACTACTAAGGTTACTTTTTCTTAGTTTGCAATAAAATATGAAACTTATTCTCTAGGGCCTGCCAAGGTAAGGTTGCCTAACCCTCCATAAAATGAAACTGGATTGGGTGCCAAATTTGGCAAGAAGGCTCTCATGACACAAATTCACCTTTTAGGCTAAATTCCTACATCAAATATGCTTAAACAGTCCCTTTTCATACAACCCTTGTTTGAATTAAATAAGGGAATCCTTTTATGGGATTCCTTCTCCTCTGGGTAGCTCCTTGTTAATTTTAATATTTAATTCAACACTTGAGAAGAAGATCAGTTTTAACTAAGGAAAATGGAAAGTAGGGGATGTTTATTTCTGTATTTAGTTTTGGATTTCTGTAGCCTGTCATAATAGCCACCAATCTGATATCTCATTGTTTTCTTCATAGGGTACGATATATCTTGAATGTTACTCGAGAAATAGATAACTTCTTCCCAGGAGTCTTTGAGTATCATAACATCCGGGTGTATGATGAGGAAGCCACAGATCTACTGGCTTACTGGAATGACACTTACAAATTCATCTCTAAAGCCAAGTAAGCATGACCCACCAGAAATGCATTTTCTTTTCGGTTACTTTCTTTTGCCTCCACCACCTAGAGGTAGGGTTTGGGACATGTGAATACCCTTGAGATGATCCAGAGAAAAGGGTAAGAAATCTGGTTAAAGGAGCTGAGATTATTTCACATAACGAGTAACTTATCTTCCGAATATGAAGGCTTATAGGAAACAGATGTGAGCTAGTTCTACTGTATACAAAAACAGAGGAAGCTGCTCTGAGATACAGCAGGAGGAATTTAGATTAACTTGAAGGAAGAACTTTCAGACTGTGCTTCTTTAACAGGGTAAGAGAGGTTATATTGCCTCTCTCCTCAGAATTCTTTCTATCCCATTTATGAGATGGCATATACAGTACTCTCTGGGAATAAGACTTAGATTAAATATTCTTGGAGATTTTCCCTAGCCTTTTGTTTTAGTAAGATGATATTTTAAATCATGGGTCAGCAAACTGTAGCCTGTGGGTGAAATATGGCCCATCGCCAATAGGAAAGTACAGCCATCAGCTACAGATGGCTTTTACATTTTTAAATACAGCTTTACTGATCAGTGCTCTAAATGGTATGATTTTTGCCCCCTGAGTACTTTTTTTAAAAATTTGTTCCTTAATTGAAGTGGCTTCCCTTTTACATATAAAGTATATCTTTTACACTGTAGATTTTCTTTCTGTCCATATCTTTTTATCATAAAAATTATGTTGGAAGGAGGCAGTCTTGTCCATACCAACCTGACCTATGACATCCGAGTGTATCATGAAGAATCACATTCAAATCATCCCTGGGAGATAGGAATCTTCTACTTTTAAAGCTCTCCAACAGAGATGACTTCTTATTACCACTATGTTCAGGAAATCTATTTTTATTAATTACCCTGAATCCTTCTGACTCTAGGTTAAACTTCTTTAAGAAACTGACCCAGACTGGGGTACCACTCAACTTCCTTGGGGATCAGAGTATTTGGAAATGTAACCCAGAATACCTTCCTTCTGGACCTAAAGACTGGTCTTTTTGTTATTTATAATTCTCCATTCCTAGAGCCTGTCTCAAGGATCATAGCCCCTAAACTTCATGGGCATCCTCCAGGTTCAGAGATGTATCATAACTAAATGTGTTGGATTTATAATTCAGAGCTTACTCTCGACCAATCAAGGTGCTTCTTGATCAAGGGCTAGGACAGAGTGAAGACTTTTGGATGTTCCCCTTACACATGGTCACTAATGACAGTTAGCTAGTTATTGCCTCTCCCCCTGCCACAGAGGAAAGCAAGAGGAAAAGAAGGCCTCTCAAATTAGAGCTTGTCCCCAAACCCAAAGCAAGAATGGATCCAACCAATACACAAGTCACTTCCAAAGTTCACAGAATTCACTCCTTTTTTCCAAATCTTTCGTAGGCTTAGAATTAGAGAATCATAAGGTTCTGAAGCCAAAAGGGACCACAGGGAGGGGGTCCAACATTCTTATTTTATAAGTGAAGAATTGGAGGGCCAGGGCAGTTAAATGACCTTCTCAGAACTTCCCCCTAGTCATTGTTAAGATCACATTGTGGAGACTCAAGTCAGGCTGTGCTCCAAGTGATTTGGTATCCATTCTTTTCCTCTGCTACTGAGGTTTACTCATCCACAAGCACATTCTCCATGCTTGAAGCTCCCTTTTATGATTTAAGGAATAAAAGAGGTTCTCATGGGCTCCTAAAAAGCTGAACTGGAGAAGGGGGGATGCTAAGCAAAGAAAAAAAACAACTTCAAATTAATTAAGTTTCTTCCAACTTGAAAAGGCTATCTGTTCCCACATGTTATTGGGAGAATCCCATTGGGCATTTCATTGGGCAGTCCAGTTCAAGTGATGTTAAAGGTATGTTCCCTCCATGGGAGCTTTTAGAATTACTTTTTGTTCATGATTTGTATAAAAATTTGTAGCTTCTCTTAGGACAGCAGGCATGGACTAGGAACTTGACCCATTGAAGAAGTCTGGGCTTGATTGGGGACAAATACAGAGCATATGCCTAAACTGTCATCTGAGTCACTTGGCATTAGCCTATTCTTGGTGCTAGAAATGAAGTAAATGTCATTCCATGATTTGGGGAAAACCCCATGGTGCCACTAGATGAATCCATTTAAGCAACTCCCATATCCAGCCCTGGATGCTGTAGGAGGCATAAGGAAGATGAAGTTCTTCCCTTCAGAGTACTTACAGTCTCATTGGATAGCTGAGACTGACCCAAGGTAGAGTCAGAATTGATCTGCATCAGCAAGGTGCCAGCCATGGGCTTTTCAAGCCATGGAGCTACTGCTCAGATGAGAGCTTCATGCTGCCTCTTTCCTAAGAGGCTCCAAATCGTTTGGCCAGCATTCTCTGAATTCCTAGAGCATTTGCTTACCTAGATCACTCTCTTATTTTAGCATATATTAAATAACTGCCTTCTAGCATTATTTTAATATTTTGTGACTGTGCCTATAGTCTCCCTAAGAAGTTTGTAAGCTGCAGATGTCCATAGTTATTGAAGGAGTAGCTCCTCGTGCCAAGGTTTTACACACACATTCTCTCTCTCTCTCCCCCCCCCCCCCCACTCACACACACACACACACAGAATATTCTGAGTTGGTTGAGTAGCTCTTTGGCTCAGTTCAGGCCCAGTGTGGGTCATGGTTTATTTTTTAAGCCCTTCAGATGCCACTCCTTCCTGAACAGATAATGTAATTGAATGGAGCAGATGCAGCCTTGTGTACCCCTAAGTTAGACTTGCACAACTGCCCTGTCCTGGGGTCATCAGGGTTTTTTTCTGATTTTTTTTCTTCCTCTCCCCGTCACTAGCTGGGAGGTTTACAGTGTTGTGTTTGGATGAGGGAGGGTGAGGTATTAGCCTCATGTGGCTCATGTTTTCCTCCCGGGGACAAAACACCTGCTGGAACTTACCAAGAGACTGTTCAGGACATTTCTAGATCTGATGAGTCACTGTAGTTCTCAGGAGAGTGATGGACAGAGGTAAAAAATATCTCTCGGGCTCCTGGGGCTCTTGGCCTACACCGCCCTCAAATGAAGTTAGCTTCCAAACGGAAATTCCCTGGGAGTAGGGGTCAAGTTTCCCTGATCTCCCCCAGACTCCTGGCCCTGCCCCCTGATGTGATCAGAGATGTGTATGTGCATAGAAGTATTGAGGGGAAGAGGATAGCACAGCTTTGGGGTTCAGCTCTTAAAGTACATTCATCTTTCTAATAACGCTTTCTCCCCCAACTTTACACCAGGAAGCATGGCTCTAAATGCCTCGTGCACTGCAAGATGGGAGTGAGCCGGTCTGCCTCCACTGTGATTGCTTATGCTATGAAGGAGTATGGCTGGAACTTGGACCGTGCCTATGACTATGTGAAGGAAAGGCGCACGGTCACCAAGCCCAATCCCAGCTTCATGAGGCAGCTGGAGGAGTACCAAGGGATTCTGCTGGCAAGGTGAGTTTGAAGCCGCCTTGGAGTGAAGATTGTGCCTGGCTTCCCTGGGACATCAAGGAGAATGTTGCTGGCGGGGGGAGGGGAGGGGGCTTTGCCTGGTTTTCGGCTTGGTCCAAACCCATGGAAGCCCCCTCACCAAGTGCAGCTCAGAATTGAGTCAAGTGGATCAAATGAGTGGCCCGTGACCCATCAACCAGTCGGTCAACAGACATTCCAGTGCTTTGTCTTTGCCCCACTTTGTGCTCACACGGTCAGCATCTGTCCTGGGTAGGAGCTAAACCTAAGTCTTCTGTCTTCAAGGCCTTGCTAGTCCATACACCGTTCTGCCTCTCTTCCACTTAGTGGGTGCTTAGATGTTTGTTGTCTAATGTAACATATTAGCTTAATCAAAAAGTCATGGGCTCATCTCGCAGTTGAAGTAAGAAAGTTCCTTCTGGAGAGCCAGCTGTTTCTGACGACAGTTTGGCAGCTGGTTACAAAACTTGAAACAGAAAACTTGTTTAGTAATGAATTCCCTTGACTTGATCACGATTCCTTTTGTGGTGACACTCATCTCCCGCAATTCTCCAAAAAAAAAAGATCAGGTGGTTATAAAGGAGTTCAGAAATGGTCTGCTAAGATCTCTGGTGCTGGCATCTTCTGATTTACTGGGTTTTGTTTGGACTTCCATTTAGGCAAGGCTCGTGGTTGTTATTGGATGGTGTAAGCAAAACTGACTAAAAGCATTTGGGCCTGAGGCCAGGTTTTTACTCCATTGAGTCTCATGACCTGAAGTCTCTTAGGCTGATTCTGGGCAGTGTTTCCCCTGAGAAAAATAATTTAAACAACTTTTCCAGACCTTCCCGGGCAAAGGGACCACCCTCCCACCCCCCACCTCCCAGCATTATGAAAATAAGGTCACAGCATAGCATCATCATGGTTTCCACTTTAAAAAAAAAATCCTTCATATTTACTTCATATTTGGCATGACTTCATCTGAGCTGTTCCATTAAGAGACTGGGAGGATACCCCAGGCCCTTTGGCTCAAAGAGAAGGTACACAACTTTGTGGGGCTTGGTGACAGCTTTAATCTCGATTGACTGGAAAAGAGTTCCCAGAAGTCTTTTTTTATTTTTAATTTAGCACAAGTAAAGTTTCTAAGGGTTTAGGCAGTGTCCTCACATGGCCCAGGGAGAGGAAGGACACTTTGTGTGCTGCCAGCCTCCGTGTTTGCTCTATAATCTCAGCTACTGCAAGTGGTAGAGACGTGGGACGTTGTTCTGGTGGGTGGGGTTTGGTTTGGTTTGAAATGGTGAAGGCATCAAGATCTGCCCAAAGAATCCCTCACTCCTCCTGTGACTCCTGGCCATTGTGAGACAGATATGGGACAGCCAGGAAGAGAAGCAGAGGGAGACAAGTGTGCATGCGCACACAGGTACACACACACTCTGTCTATCTGTGTCTGTCTATCTGTCTGTCTCTCTCTCTCTCTCCCCTTTCCCTCTCCCTCTTCTTTTCCTTCTCCCTTCCTCCCTCCATACCCCCAGGTATTCTTCAGGGCTAACAATCAGTTGGTCAACAAACATTTTTTTCTTAAGCTTATAAATTCCTTTTAAAAAAAACAAAAACAAAAACTTCTCTTAGGCCTGACCTGTGGTTTCACTGTTAAATAGGGAACTCCCAGTAAATTGGCAGTTTCTCTCCAGCTTCTAGTCAGAAAGAAGTATGCTGAGGGATTTGCCTGGGACCACCCAACCAGGATGTGCCAAGAGCACCATTTGGACTCAAGTCTTCCCAACTCTGCGGCCAGCTCTCTGCCCATGATGCTGTGTTCCCTCGCTATGTGTTAAATAGATAAAAAACCAAGACAATGTGCTTTGAGAGGGAGAGGGTGATTAGGAAAGGCCTTGTGTAGGAAATGGTGCTTGAACTCAGCTTTAAAGGAAACTAGATAGTGTAAGAAGTGGAGATGTCAGGAGGGGGGAGTGCATGCTAGGCACAGGAGACAGCCCGTGCAAAGACACAGAAGCTAGAGATTGAGTGTGGTATGTAAGAAATGGTGAGAAGGCCAATATGCCTGGACCAAAGAATGAGTGAAGCAAGAGTAATGTATAATGAGCCTGAAAGGGAAGGTTGGAGCCAGGTGATGAAGGGCTCTCCTTGCCAAAGGAATTGGCACTTGTTTTAGAGATCTTGGGAGTTTATTGAGCTGGGAAGAACTCAGTCACTCTGGCTGCTGTGTGGAAGCTGGATTGGAGAGGGGAGAGACTTGAAACAGGGAAACCAATCAGGAAAATCTTGCAGTCATCCAGGTCATGAGTGAGAAGCTGGACTAGGGCAGTGGCCATGTGAGGAAGGTGAAGGGTGCAGATGCAAGAGGTGTTGTGACGTCAATAAAATTTGGCAACTGAAGGACCTTGGCACCCCCTCCCCAAACCCCAGCCACCATCCCCTCACTAGAATGAAAATTCCACAGGGCCCTACTGGTGGAAGAACCCAGATCTGGAAGCACCAGGCTGCTTCAGCTTGAAGGGAGCATTTTACTAAGTTTAGATCAACCCCAACAGAGCTAACCAAGAGCCTGCTTACCTATAAGAGGAGAAAGCCACCTGCCACCAAGGCCAACCTCCAATGTTAAACTACAGCAAGTTTTGTAAGAAAACGTTTCTAAGTAGTAGAGAAAATGCTTTAGAAATTCAGAAAGAAAGAAAAAAGAAAGGAAGGAACAAAGGGAGGGAGGAAAGGGAAAAAGAAATTAATTCTCAGATATTTCTGGAAAATGATAGTCCTCTTTCCCAGAAATTCCATTTGCTGCCCGGGCCTCCAATGTCTTTCACATCTCTCCTGCAGACTCCCTGGGAGCTAACCCAGGGCTTTCACAGCAGAAGCATGGGGTTGGTCCACTTGGGCTTCTGTGGTTAGCCTGTAATGGGGATGCAGTGTCATAGAACTGACCTTAACTGGCATCTGCCCTGCCCCCCTTTTACAGAAGAGGTATCTAGACCCAGAGAAGAGATGATACTTGCCCTAAAAGACACTCAGAAAGCTTCTAAGCTGGGATTCCATTCTGAGCTGCTAGCTCCTCCTAGGAGGCCCTTCCTCCAGGGACAGCTGCCAGGATATGACCAGTCAGTACCTGAATAATTGGCCATTTCTACCACAGCTCCAACAAGCAGTCTTCTGGCCTCCACTGGAACATTTCCTATCATCTCTCAAGGCAGCATTCCACTTTGGATAATTCTCATTGTTAAAGAAGTTTTTCCATAATCCAGCCTAAATCCATCTCTCTACAACCCTTTGCTCCCAGTTCTGCCCTCAGGGGCCTGTTAGCCTTTCTTCTCAAAGATAGCCCCCCTGGGACCCCCAAATCTCTCTTCTTCAAGAGGCAGAACCACAGCTCCCCAGTCCATTCATGTAATAAGCACTTAGTAGGTTCTTCTATGTGCAAAATACTATGTCTACAAAAGCAAAAACTCTTCAAGGAATTTCTAATCTAATAATGACAGGAGCAGGTGCCCAGAAAAATAAGTCATTACTGAGACTGGGCACCGGTCTAATACCTAGAGGAATCAGAGAAGGCCTGTCAAAGGAGGAGATGCTTGAGCTGACACTCCAGGCAAGCTAGGGATTCTAAGAGCTCTAAGGAAAAAGGGAGAACATGTCAGGCCTAGGGGACAGCCTGGGCAAAGAACTGCAGGGAGAGATGGATGGCTTTTGGAGAACAACAGGTAGGCTGGTTTAGGAGGCAGTCATGGGGACTCAGTCTGGAGATGGGGCTGGCAGCTCCAGGCTGTGAAGGGCTTTCTGTGCCTAACAGGTTCATAACTTATCATAGAAGCAGCAGGAGTCACTGGGACTTTTGAGCAAGGCAGTGAGTGGGTGATTTTGCCACACTTGGGATCTGGCAGCTGAGTGAGGGTAGGGTGGAGAGTAGAAAGAAGGGACCTGTCCAGCCTCCCAGCCCCTTGGTGGGCAAGTCACAGTGAGGCTCTATAGCTTTTAGGTGAGCTTTGGACTAGATGATGACTGAGGTCCCCTCCACTTCTCAGATGTGGTGAGCCCATGCTATCTAGCTTCCTCCAGAGACCATGTTGGTCATGCACCAGCAAGCTTGTTGATGTGTTTCCTAAAAAGAGATCTTCAAAGCTAAACTCGGTCTTTTTAATGTGGTCTCCCCCAGAAAAACCAGCCGGACAGTTGTCTCCCTCACTCGGGATGCCGGCCTCCTCCAGTGTAGCACTGTGAGTGCTAGAGTGTAGGAATTGTCCAGCCCTTTTTAGGTGTCCCCCACCCTTAGTACAGTAGAATGCTTGCCATCCATTCAGCCGCCCCTTCTCCTGGTTAGCCAGCTTTGAGGCTGACACCCCCTGAAATCCCAATTTTCGTGTCCAGTCACCCTTCCTTCCCCATGACTGGTGAAGCTGATCTTTTGAACCTAAAGGAAGGACTCTCCTCTGCCTCTTTCCTATTACCAGTTCTGTATCCAAGGAATTGAACTGGGGTGACACCAGGCAGGCTCCCTGATGTTCCTGGACCAATTTATGCTTCTGTCAACAATACCACTTCCCCAGAACCAGGCACTTCAAAGATGTGTGGGACTGTCAGGATGCTGATAGTGTCTCAGAAATATTAAGAATTGTTGGCGCTTTTGTTGTACAAATAAGATGAGCCACTCTTCCTAGTCAAACCTCCTAAAAGGGGAAGATGGTTCTGAAAGCCAGAACTGCTTTGATTGGCTCTCATTTTCCAAGATGGAGAGAGAGAGAGAGAGAGAGAGAGAGAGAGAGAGAGAGAGAGAGAGAGAGAGAGAGAGAGAGAGAGAGTGTGAGTGTGTGTGTGTGTGT
>NC_058133.1:487572267-487589545 GCF_016433145.1 Gracilinanus agilis | reverse complement strand
GAGAGAGAGAGAGAGAGTGAGTGTGTGTGTGTGTGCGCGCTCTTGTGCTACAGGGCCCACTAAAGTCTGCTTTGTTTCACAGCACTCTATAGGGCTGCCAGCAGCTCTGTTTGTTGTTCTGCATGCTGGTCAAGCGGGTACCTAAAAGATTTATGTTCCAGTGGACAGGCTCAGATTTCAGGCAATCATTCGCAAACTGGACCATGTGTTTAGTGTATCAGGTTCTATAGGGAGTGAGGAAGAAGGGCCCAGTGATCAGAGAGGTTTCCTTCCACGTGTCCTCCTCAAATAAGCAGTATTTGGTTTTTTGAACTTGCCCAGTTACCAGGAAGAGAGGAGGCAGGCTCATCGCTCAGCCTACAGCCGCCTGGTACATCTTTCTCCACCTATCTCTCCCCCTTCAGAACAGGCAAGGTTTGCCTGGCACATGCTCAGACATGTGTTTCCGTAAAGCAGTACGAAGACCAGAACCCTTAAAGGGCGCTCACACCCTGCTGTGGGGACGCCGGCCTTTGATCAGTGACTGGATTCGATTTCTGAAATCCGATCACATCCATACCATCTTTCTCTGAAAGAGCCCAAAGCAGTCACCCTCCCATGATCTGATTAGGGCCCTACTAAAGAAGGAGGGCTCGGGGTTTGTTCTTGAATGCCTGTTTTATGGCTTGGGTCAGTGAAGCCCCAGATGACTTTCTCCAGGTCATATTGGGAATCAGTGGGCGGCTGGTATGGGAGTAAGTGCTACAAAGGGGAGAAGCTGCTTCATTTGACAACGGAGTTCAACTGAGCTTTAAAGTGTTTACAGCTTTTCATAGTGCTTCAGGAAGGGGAAAAAAAGGAACAAGTTTGTTTTCCCTGATTTATAAGAACCTGGAGGTGAGACAGACTGTCCTTTCCCAGAAAGGGGAGAGGGCTCTTCTTGCTATTTCCAGGCAGTTGGCAATCCCCCCACGTGTGCCCCCTAAGAAGGAAGGTGGAGGAGGTATATGGGGCCCGTGTGCTGTGACCAGGCACCACGATCATCCTGCAGTCACTGAGTGTAGGGTTCATTCCCAGGAGGGGGATGATAGAGTACACAGCCATTCCATTCAACAGCTGCTCCTTGAGTACTTTCTGTGTATACAAAACTAGAGGAGATGAGGAGGCAGCTGGGGGGCTCAATGGATAGAGAGCCAGGCCAGAGACGGGAGGTCCTGGATTCAAACGTGACCTCAGACACTTCCTAGCTGAGTGAGTCACTTCACCCCCATTGTCCAATCCTGACCACTCTTCTTGTCTTGGGACTTGTGTCAACAGTAAGACAGAAGGTAAGGGTTTAAAAAAACTAGAGGGGGGAGTCTTCAGGGATATTTTGCCTGTTTCCAATTGAGGTCAGATGCCAAAGAAGACAGAAGAGAGCCAAGGGCTATTGATTCCAGGCATCCGAGCTATGCTGCCCACTCTCGATGACTGGCTTCCTGTCCCCTGGCAGGCCCAGGCAAGGGAGCCAGACAGCGTTAAAAATTAAACTGGCTCAAACAAAGCTCTGAGCAAATGGCTCCCTTTCACTGGGACAGACAGGAAGACCTGACAGACTCACAGCACGGCTCTGGTTAGGCTTCAGGCCTGTGTGGGAGCACCACACACACACACACACACACACACACACACACACACACACACACACACACCCATTGCAGGGAAGGAGAAGGCCATCAGCAGGCTGCTCACACAGACCTCATTGTGAGTCCTCCTGGGGGTCTCTGTTGCAGGATAGCAGATGAGGCATCGTCAGACTCGGCCTGGCTTTGCTGGGCAGCCCAGCGGTCAGATGCCTTTTCTAAAGCCGTCGCAGCTGGACCTGCAGCTTCCGTGTCCTCCGTGCAGGCCCGGATTTCCCAGAAATCTCCAGGCGGCTCCACCGTCTGCACATGGTTTTGGCTCCGTGGGACTTTTGATAGGGAAACAGAAATTCTTCGCTCATTTGTCTTCCATGATAGTCCCGGGCCCTTTGGCCTCTTGGCTGGAGCAGGGAGAGAGCGGGAGTCCCGGGGTCTACAGAAGAGGGATTTGCCTGAGGCTGCCCAGCCCAGCCTTGGGGGTCCGGCTTTGCTCTTTGGCTGTCCTCCTGAGAGGTGCTCCGAGAACGGGATGGAGAAGCCGGAGAGGGGAAAAATGAGATTCAAGACACAAACGTGTCTGGGGAGGCTGAGGGCAAACCTGGCTAAGGGGAGTTCTTCAGCCAAGACCCGGCAGAAACGGGGCCAAGAGGCCAGGCTCACAGCGCCAGGATCCCCTCCGCTGGCCCGCACAGCGTCGGAGGCTCGTTGTCTCCTCCTAGGGGCGACCGGTGACGCTGCAGCACCTGAACCCCACAGTCTGCCCTCCGGTGTGGGTCAGATGCCACTGGCGGGCCTGCAGAGGGGAGGACGAATGCTTGTAGCTCAGGGACATGTCCAGAGGCCAGCAGAAAGAGCTGCTTTTCCCTCTCGGAACACAGGCTCGTCTCCCCAAGAAACAGGTGAAGAATGTTAGGGAAAATGGCACCAGCATCTCAGCTTTGAAAGGGTCCACACTTAGGAGCAGCTGCATAGCACAGTGGATGGAGCACCAGGCCAGGAGTCAGGGAGACCTGGGTTCAAATCTGGCCTCAGACACTTCCTAACTGTGTGACCCCGGGTAAGGCGTGTGACCCCAGTTGCCTAGCCCTTGCTGCTCTTCTGTCTTAAAATTGATACTAAGAAGGTGTGGGTTTAAAAAAAAAAAAAAGAAAAAGGATACATATAGGTATAGATATAGATATAGCCACACACACCCCTCTAACCTGACATTGTAGCTTTCCCTCAAAGATGTGCTTTTTCTTGGTGACTCCATGGATAGAGAGGCAGGCTGGAGATAGGAGGTCCTGGGTTCAAATGTGACTTCAGATACTTCCTAGCTGTGTGACCCTGGACAAGTCATTTAACTCCCATTCCCCAGCCCTTACCACTCTTCTGCCTTGGAACTGATACTTAATATTAATTCTAAGATAAGGATTTCTTTAAAAAGGATTTGCTTTCCCCTGTAACCTTGGTGAGCTCCTGTCCTCCTTCCTTCCTGATTAGCCACCAGGTTCTGGCCCATCCCCTTATTCATCATCCCCATGGAACAACTGTGTCCAGCTCCAGTAGGCCCTGATCAATAACTGGATGAAGCACTAATCCGTGTCATTTCCCTGTTCCCCCCCACAGCAAACAACGGCACAATAAGCTGTGGCGCTCTCACTCAGACAGCGACCTCTCGGACCACCATGAGCCGATCTGCACGGCAGGGATGGAGTTTAACAGGAAGGAGATCACCACTTCAGCAGACCAGATCACAGAGGCAAAGGCCACGGAGAGCCACCCTCCGATGCCTCCTGTCTTTGTGGAACACCGGCTCCCCCAGGATGCAAGCACACACGAACTGGACCCAAAAGACAGGATGATCTGCTTAGAGTTTACATCCAGAGAATTTCATACGGGACAAATTGAGGATGAATTAAATCTCAACAACATTAACGGGTGTTCGGCGGGCTGTTGCCTGAATGAATCCAAATTTCCCCTTGACAATTGCCATGCATCCGAAGCCTTAATCCAGCCAGAACACTCCTTGGAGATAGCTCCACGGTTCCCAGACTTAACAGTGGAAGACTTGGAGACGGACGCGCTGAAGACAGATGTCAGTGTCCACTTACTGCCCATGGAGGAGCTGACATCTCGCCTGAGAGACCTCCCTGTGTCTCCTGACCCAGATTCGCCTGGTCCGCAGCCCAACGCCCAGACTGGGGCATCAGACTTCAGTACTGACCGCATCGATTTTTTCAGTGCCCTTGAGAAGTTCGTGGAGCTCTCCCAGGAGACCCGACCCCGCTCCTGCTCCCACTCCAGGTCTGAGGAAGCAGGAGGGGGAAGGAATGGAGGGGTCCGTTTGTCAGTGTTGGAAACGGCCCCTTCTGAGGCGAGCCCCGAGGGCCAGAGAAGCAGCTCCTCAAGCAACACTCCCCATGTGTCAGGAGAGTCTTCCCTGGATGAAGACCAGCCAAAGGTAAACCCTCCAGGGGAATGGGGGATAATATATGGCCCTCCTAGGCTCCCTTTGATTTGGGCTCTGATAGACGCTTAGAGAGGCAGGCAGCTTGGCGGGACCTGGGGAAAGCCCTAGAATTGACATGGGATTCCCAAGGATATTCCCATGAGCCATTAGGGTCATCTGAAGCTCTTCTGGCCAAGGGAAGTGGACAGAGATGAGTAGATCCAGGAAAGAGGCTGAAGGTATAAATGCTGCCTGCCTGTACGAGTCATCTGAACGCTGAATCCAGATGCTTTCCCTAAGTTAAGAGCTGCCCCTAACCCCAGCTAAGAACAAGCTACAAAATGAGGATAATAACACACCTATCTCCCAGGGATGTTGGGGATCTGCTGAGATGGTACCTGTAAACTGTTCTACAAGCCCTAAAGCTCTACATAAGTGTTAGATATTATTATTTTTTATTAAGACTTGTGGGTATCGTTAGAATACAAGAGTGAGTGTCCCCCACTTGTGTCCTTGCTTCATTCCCCTTCTTCGCCATAGGCAGCCTTAAGTTTGAACTGGTCTTTAGAACACATGATTTGTGGCTCTCCCTGTGCTCATAGTCACAGAAGCACGATTTCAGAATGGAAAGGTAGTTTGGTGGCCATCTGTCCAGCCCCTACCCAAAATGACTCCTTTCTGCTTGGCCAGCCCTGACTGAAATAGCCTTTATGCAAAGATACTTCCTTCTGGGTGCTATCTCTGCAAGCCAGTGCAACACCAGAGACTGGTGAGTCACCCTCAGGGATCTTGGTATGTTTGATGCTGCCTGACTCTCCAAGCAGAATGCCCCCAAAGGCATGGCTAACCTCATTAGTTGTCTTCTGGAAGAGAAGGCTTGTTCCTAGGAAAACATCTCGTCCTGAAATCTTGTCCAGATTTTTCCCAAACGACTCATCATAGTGGTGCCACTTAAGGGTTCTCCAGGTCCAATGCCCTGTGGGTGATCCCTAGCATTTCAAAATGGCCATATCTGACTGGAGTAGGAGCTGCCTGGGTCGGTATTCACCTGTTTCTCAGGCCTTAACTGAAGAAGCCACTTGAGAATTCATCGCAAGTAAATTGGTAAACGGTGTGAATTTTTTTAAGTTTGCTAATACACATAGTCGGGATTTCCCCCAAAATATATAGACTGTAAAATTTAAATTAATAACTCCAAGTATTATTTTTTATAAAGTTAATTAATAATCAATTGAAGTAGAAGAAATAAAAAAAAAAAGAAATAGAAGTTCAAAGCCTAATACTCTAACTAAAGTATGATCACATGTGTAAATTCTCCTGCTGGCTCTCAACCAGCTTCAGCAGCTGCGTTCAGAAAAAGAGAGAGAGGTGGGGTCACACCAAAACTTTATCCTCCGTATGTACGCAGGCAGTGTTTGCACTCAGCGTGAGCACGGCAAATGGGATGCTGGGTAAGAGAGTCCTGGGGAGCGAAATCTATCCACACTCACCAGGTAAACATTTTGTAAGAGCAGCCACGTGAACCCTCATGGGGATGGATCTGCCAGGTGTCCAGACATCAGGGCTCTCTTTGTACCCTCTCCAGACTTGCAGGTTGGGGACATTGAGAATGGGAGACACTTTTTAAGAGACTTAAAAAACTCAGTGGCTGAAGGGCATCTTCACACGTCTGGATTATACCCAGCCTTGAATGTCTGCTAGTAGACTTCAATCCTTGAATGGAACTCCTCGCCTAGGGCCTGGAAGACAATTTAACCAAAGAAGGGAAAGAGGGCCGTGCTGTCATTTTCCCAGGGTATTCATTGCCCCGGGGGTTCAGGGGTGCAAGAAGCTCAGAAGCAACACTGCTCCTGAAGGTAACCCCGAAGCACAGAGTGAAGCACAGAGTGAAGCAGGCCGGGCCACATTCCTAGGAACACTTAGCAGGCAGTAGGCGCCTGCTCACTGGTTTTCCATGTTCAGGGCAGTTCCTAGCTCATCTCCCTCAGCCCCAAAGCAAATAGTGGAGGAAACCCTACCCACTCCCTTACTATGTATTCACCATTGAGTAGATTTTTTCACCAAAACTGGGTCATCAATAAAATAGGAAAATGTACGTTTTTCCCCAAACTGTAACTTGCTTAATGATCTCTCTCTCCCCTTCCTCCCTCTTAGGATATCTCTGAGCTGATTAGCCCCGAGTATGTGATGCAATCCCACTCAGAAAATGCCATTTCAGTGAAAGAAATTATCACTGAAATCGAATCCATCAATCAAGGAATCGGGCAGTGTCAGCAGAAGGTGGACATCGTATCCAACTCGTGCCATACACCAAAGAGAAACACCATCCATGAGTTACCCCTCTTTGAGGCGACCTGGACCTCCGAGAGCAAAGCTGGCCACGTGGACCAGAAGGAGGGAGTGTGCGCGGTGCAGCCTGACCTGGCCAAGGGGGACCAGGAGGCCATGCTGATGGCCCCAACCCCTCTGGAAGAGCTAGAAGAAGGTGATCTCACTGAGGAAGACCCAGAGTCCCAAGGCCCAGGCGTGAACCCGGCCCCCCCGTGGTGCCCCGGGTCTGTGAGGCGGGCCACTTTGGAGTTTGAAGAACGCCTGAGGCAGGAGCAAGAACACCACAGCGCCGCCCCTCTCGGCCCGCTGCCTGCGCGCAAGAACTCCAGGAATGACTCTGCCGTCCTGGAGGGAACTCCAAGAGGCAAGAATGAAGAAGCTGCTCTGGAGCCTGCCCTGAGGCCCAGGGAACGGGAATTGAGCAAGGCTCAAACAAAAGAGGGCGGGTGGGAGGCCTCACCTCCCCAGCCTGGCCAGGCGGCTGGCACACAGGCCGCTGCGCTGCAAGCTCTCCAGCCCAACCCAGATTTCCCAGAGGGTCCCCTAGACTTTGGAGCAAAACAAGAAAGAGCACCCAAGGAGCCCCTCGCATCCAGGACAAAGCCTGCGGTGGACCGCCTTCCCAAAAGGATCGAAATCATTGAATACACTCCCATGGTGACGTCCCCCGACTTAATGTTGGACTTCGCCGCCGCCGGAAAGAGAGGAGAGACGGTGCTGAAGACCGTCATGGTGGAGCAGTCCATCACGGTGATGTGTACCGTGGACGAGAACCTCAACACCACCCTGTGCCCGGAGCTGGCTTCTCTGCACCCCCAAGTGCTCCCTCTGCTTCAGCCCTCGTCACTTCAGCATGGCGGGGCTCCCCAAGCTGCCTTCACCCCAGACAGTCCTGAGGAGGAAGACTCCGGGTCTCCTTTGGGGAGCCCTGCAGCCCGCTTCCCTTCCACTAACTTGGATTGCCTGCACCCCCAGACTGTTCTTCATCTCGAAGGTGTGACCCAGGAAAGCAGCACCACAGACGGCGAGCCCTGGTCCGAGCCCAGCCGCATCCAGGCTGGTGCCAGCACTGGGGTCCCGGGGGGCGCTGACCCCCCAAGAGTGTTGAGCCACCTTGGTGAGAGCACGCTAGCCCCACCGGCCCCCCACGGGCTCTCCCACAGTTCTAGCAGTGACAGTATAAGTGTCGGCCACAGCGTCAGGGCGGTCAAAAAGCATTCGAGAGAAATCGAGTCCCGCATCCTTCGGCAGGCAGGGCTCACCAGGCCGTCCCAGATGAAACGCTCGGCCTCGCTGGCCAGGCTGGGTCACCTGAATCTGCACAGGGGGGGCTTCCCAGAGGTAGAGCTGGTATCTCTGGAGGCCCCCCACCCTGGCCTGCAGCCCTTCCTCAGGACGGGCCCCTCGGAAGGCCCAGGACCCCTCTCCCAGCAGCCAGAGCCCAGCACGTATTTTGTAGAACAGCTTAAAATGGAGGAGTGTATCGCTCAGAGCAGGCCCGTCGAGAGGCCTCTGGTGCAGTATGCCAAAGAGTTCGGCTCCGCTCCGCAGTGTCTGGTTCCCCATCCAGGACATGAATTGACTAGTTCTGGGGAGGGCCTTCCCTTGCTCCAGATCCAGCAGGGACTGGATGCTCCAGGCCCGGGCCCGGGGCGGACCGTGGCCGCTCGGCAGCCGCACGGGAGAACTCACCCCCTTCGGAGACTCCGAAAGCCCAGTGACAAAAAGCGGACAAGCAACCCCTTCTATAATACCATGTGAGAGAGCCCAGCCAGGACGCTCCAAGGGAAATGTTTGTCTGTAAAGGGCAGGTGTAATATGTAAGGAACATGCACTTTATTGGTTAATTTTCTATGTTTTGGTCATTTTACTATTGTTGGCGCATGCAGGGTTTGGGTTTTCTGTGTGTGACTTGGACTGCGAGACCATTTTATCTTTAGTTTTTTGTTTTTGTTTTTTAAGAAACTCAAACAACCTCAAACAAATTACAAAACACCTCATTTTCTAAGAACACCATCCAAAGCAAATTGCTGTTTTTCAGCCGGCTACCCCTGCTTCTCATTTCTCTATGGAAGAAGATGTGCCCCCTGCCAGGCCGGGGAGTTGGGGTGGCCGCCGGAGAAGCAGGAGGGGGTGGAGGGGCGGAGGAAGGTCTCAGGTGGGGATGCAACCCTCGGGCCTGCCCGCAGGGGTCCTGCTGGAAGAGCCTGGACGCTCGGGCTCCACGGCCTGGGCTGGTAGAGGCTGGAAATGAAGGGGGGAGCCAGTGAGTGCTTGGATTGAAAAGGGGGCACTCACGGAGAAGCTCGAGCTCCGGGCCGTACTGCCGAAGGAGGGAGCAAATGGCACGACTTTGTGATTTATTAAACAGCTTCTTCTGGCACAAAATCCAAAACGGGCCTTCTGTAGGGAAGAGGATCTCCCAGGCAGGGGAGCCTCTTCTGCGAGGTGCGAGAGGCCTTCTCCATCCCAGCCCTCTCCTAAGCCTTTAGAAAACCATTTTTAATGGAAAAGATAACGAATGGCCTGTTGAGAAACAGCAATGGGAAGATGAGTGTTCTTTGAAAATGAGCGTCTGCAGGGTTTTGACCCTTTCGTTACTTGAATACTGCTGTGGGCCTTCTGGGTTTAATGGCCATATGTTTCCCTGCCATTTCTTTTCTTCCCCGAACCACGTTTCCTCCGATGCTGCCTATGTTTTGTGGGTATTTTTTTTATGGTTTCATAGGAGACATTTGAACTGTTACATTACATGTACAGCCTCCATCAAGTGCAAAGCTTTCTTTCCTAGGTTGTCACTGTTAACACTTGACGAAAGGGTTTTTTTTTTTCCTTTCCTGGAAGTTTTGTCATTTTCCTAAATTGTATATACAATATTTATGTAGATAATTTTGTTATTTTCTTACAATTTTTCTTGGTGGGTGTGTGCGTGTGTGTGTGTGTGTGTGTGTGTGTGTGTGTGTATTCTTGGGTTTGTTTTGTTTTGCTTATAATAGAGCAAGACTATGGTCTGTAACTGGAAAATATCCACCGAGATGTCATCTCAAAGTAGCTCTGTGGGTGTCACAGGGGATCTGCACGGTGTGTTTTTGGAAGACTTAGAATCACCCCCAGAATTCTGCCAAATCGTGTAGCATTTACTTCCTCTAACAAGAAGCCCCCCCAGAGGCACCAGTTAGCACCAGGCCTTACACACAGCGCTGATGTCTCTTGGGCCTGAGATTCCAGAAGGCAAAGTTTGCCAGTGGTAGATCCGTAGCCAGAGAGACTTTTAACTGTTACCACCCAGTGTTTAAAATCCTAACGGAGGCTGGAAGCCGAGGGCAGTGTGAGAGGCCTCCCCCGAGGGTGAGCTCACTTGCTAGTAACTCCAGCCCTCAGGACAGCTGCGTGTGGGCATCATCCGGCTGTACCCTCGCCCGCCACCCTCCGAATCCCTCTCTCAGCCCCTTGTAAACAGTTTGCCTGTCAGGGTCCATCCAGGCGAGGGACCCACAAATCACCCTCCTGCCTTTGGTCTTGGTTGAAGTCCCTATTGGGGAAGGATTAGCCGGGGCCAGCCCTTGAGACGGAGACCTTCCAGTGGGATTAGAACTGCTTAACGGGGACCCTGACGTGGATCTAGACGAGGGCAGGACTAGGGATCCCGTGGCAAGAGCTCTGTTGGTGGCTTCAGATCACTGCTAGTGACCACAGCTGAAAAGGAACCTCCTCCCCCTCCTCACGAGTCTTTGTGGTCTGTGGACGTGGTTGTAACTGCCCTCATCCTGCTTCTTTAAATGTCCAAACAGGTGACATCTATACAGGACTTTATGATTCATCTCATGTGATTCCTGGATATTGACTGTGTTGCAAAATGTTCTTTAATGGTGCCTGTCTATGTGCAGAGGCCAGAGAGGAAGAGGTTTGTGTTTCCAGCACTTGTACAATTATCCCATTAAAACTATGCAGTCTTAGCATTGAGGACCTTCCCACCCCCAGTGTGATTAAAAGAAGAAGAGAGCCAAGCCCTGGTCACAATTGGGCAGTGTGTGTGTGTGTGTGTGTGTGTGTGTGTGTGTGTGTGTGTGTGTGAGAGAGAGAGAGAGAGAGACAGAGAGAGACAGAGAGAGACAGAGACAGAGAGAGTCAGAGACAGAAAGAGTTAGAGAGACAGAGTCAGAGAGACAGAGAGAGAACACAGTGTGGCAAGAGGAAAGGAATCCGCTTTTCATTAACCCCTTGGGACAAGGATATCCCAAATCACAAGGAGCAAAAGCAATACCAGCAGTATTGCAAGTCTTTCTAACTCTCCTTCAGAAATACAGGAATCTCAAAAAGAATCTCAAGGTGGGGATACCTACCTTCCCGTTTACTTTCCATCCCCTTGGGCTTATTTGTTGTTTGTCCTCCCATTCGGGGCCTCTCGTCCAAGCATGCCAGACGGTTTTTCCAGAGGCCCATCTGTCACATTGGAGAATTCTCATCTCATGACATGGTTGAGCAGGAGCCCTCCCACAGGGTTGGTCGTGCCAACCCCACAGAAGTCCAGTAACAGTTGTGTGTTGGGTGAGACTCGTCCCACCTTTGTCTCTTCCACACTAGAATGACCGTTTGGGCCTGGACCTGTCATCTTTCTTACTCATGGAAAATCCAGCACTGAAATGTCTGGGTCTTGGCAGATTGGCAGAGCTGGGCAGGGAAATCCTTGTGGCCTCTCTGGTCCCATTCTCCCACATTGGCTTTCTCCCGTTTCTGTGAATAGCTAAAATTAATGAAGTTCACCTTAAAAATAATAACTGGAATCATCCCTCCCACACTGGATAACACAGATCTGGTATCGAGGGGTTCTCCCAAGAGCCGGCAAGTTCTGAGCTGGACCTGAAATCTTTTGAGTTTCTGAAGGACTTCCAAATGGTATAGGCCGAAGACAAACATCAAGATTTTGTAGTTTTGTTTTGTTGTTTTTTATTAAAATGCTACACAGTGTAGTAACATTTGTTTCTCCGAGGCCTCTATTTATTGCCTTTAGGTTTCAGAAAGGAGACATTGCTTGCATCCCAGGCTCTTTGGGCCCTTCCTGATTCTGTCTTTCTTCCCAACTGGCATGTCCTGAGGTTGTTGAGTTGTGCTGAAATTTCCTCGGGGATCTCTCTAAAAACAGACATTTATTTCCTGGAATGTAGCAGAATTTGAGAAACTCTCGCCTGCTCTCTTTGGAGGTTCAGGTCCAAAGTAACCCAAGAGAAACCACAAGAGGTAACTAACCCACTAAGCAAAAAGAGGTCGTGTTCTTGAGGGCATTTTCTTTTTTGTACAAAGCTGTTCTTCAGCTGTTTTAGGAACCTGCTCGAGGATGCTTTATTGTTTACATTGTGAATATTAAACCTGTATTATATCTCACTGTGTTGTTCCCCTTGATCCCAAGTCACCCAGCAGTGGCTGTACTGTAAGTCACACCCTGGGAGTCCTTGCACAAAAACCATGCCATAATGTTCGGGCCTCCCAGATAAGTGCGCGAAGCCTGGAATGGATCTCTCCCCACTGTGTCCTGCTGCACTCCAGTCCCAACGTGCTGTATAGAAAATAGTCCATGGGTCCCTCAGTGGTGGTGTCTCTTTTGTAGTGATGGTGGTGATGGTGAATGGCTGGTGTCTTTTTTTTCTTTTCATTCGGTCATTCTTTGGTGTTGTGGACAAGGTGAGAAGTTCCTAGCTGTTGGTCTCGGCACCAGTCCAGCTTAAAGGCGATGCGGGCTTTATATTGTTCCTTCCAGATTGCAGCTGTGACCGGCCCTCCTCGGGGGCCCAGTGTGGCTAGCTGGCTCTTGTTTAGCTAATTCAGCACTTGTTCGAGGGAGTTTGGGACAGCCCTGCAGGTGAAGCAGGAAGCTGCACATTTCCCCCCCCACACTTCATTTCCCCCCTGGCTTGGGGGTCCCCATGATGCACATGGGAAGCAATTTAAAGGTGCTTCTATATTTTTCCCAGCCTGAAAGAGGAGGACCGAGTCCACCTCTGACTTTGGAAAGAGAGCCAACCTTACTTTCTCAGATCTAAGACAGGACGCCCGGCTCGAAGAACCCTCCCACAAAAGGCATCTCTGCTGCCTCCCCCAACGTTATGGTGATAGGAAATAGCAACTTGAGGCACATATGTGATGAAGACCCAACACCTGCCTTTTTCTTCATGTTCCCAGGGCACCAAACAGAACCTGGGCAGTGTGGCCCAGAAGCAATCCTTGACCAATATGCACCCAGAGTGATTCAGGTTTCAGTCTTTCTTTGGCTTTTGGTTTCCTTGGCAAAGCCCACGATGGCTGCGCCTTTTCTCCTTTCTTCAAACGTGACAGAATTGTAGGAATTGTTCTGAATGTGGAAATTCTGCCCCCAAAGACCCCCTTCCACCACCCCTCTCAACTTCTGTGTGTGTGTATGTGTGTGTGTGTGTTCTTTCAAATAAAGCAGGTGCTCCCTGGAGACTCTGGGACCTTTCTGATTCAGTTAAAGCAGAGTAAAAAAGCCACTGGCTTCCTTCTTCGATCTTCCCTGGTGGTTGGGACGTCCCACCTGTACCATAGATTTTTATTACCGATGTGCTCCGCTGTTTTTAAATGTGAACTTGTGCACTGATGTGCAGATTCAATGTTCTTGTTACAGATTGAATAAATTTTTATTTTGAAGATGAATCTTGTATTTGTGCAAATAAATGATGCAGCAGGATCTGTCCCCTGGGGAAGGGGGTGGCAGGGGGAGAAGTTGTCACTTGATTTTCCATTATCCGGGAGGTATTCTCAACATCTTTATCTAATAGGAGGCTGTGGGTCAGGAGAGATATCACAGCTGTCTAACTTATCTCCCCAAAAGACGGTAGGTCAGCCTCTGAAACGGTGACAAGAAGAAGAAAGCAGCTGCGGGTTTTCAGGCAGCACCTCTCTGGTCACCCAACTTCAAACAAAAGAGCCAGAATTCCTTTTACTGTCTGGTCTAACCTCGTGTTAGTGAACCTATGGCATACGTGCTGGGGCATGCCAGAGGGGGCTACTCCCCTCCTCTTCAAGTACACCTGAGGATATTTCTCTCATCATCCACTCCTCTGCCCAGAAGCCCAATAGGAGCAATTCCTCCTTCCCATCTAGGGTAAGAGGGGGACTCACATGCCGTGTGAGAGTTGCTGTTTGGGCATTCAGTCTCTAAAAGGTTCACCACCACTGGTCTAGCCCATCCCAGAAGCAGCTGGACTCTAGAGCAAAGTATAACTTCTCAGACCAGTGAAGATCTGTGTTAGCAGAAGGGATAACGGGATAAGGAGTGGGTGGGAGTTGACTTGTATCCACAGGAGTATTCACATTGGAGTCAATTCTGTTGGCCGCCTTGGTCCCATGAGGAACCATAAAGAACTAAGATGTGGCTATTGAGAAGCAAACGCTTCCCAGTTTCCACAATGAAGAGAGATGGTGATACAGAAGAAGGAAAATGACTCCCAGAGGTGGCCCTGTGCTGGCTGGGGTGGGGGTCCTGAATAGACTAGCAGCATGGATCTTGTCTAGCTTCATGGCCCTTCCTTGCTGCCTCATGTATTACCTAGCCAACATCTTGTGGATGGCGTGTACAAAGGAAGTGCTCCCTGCCTAGACACAAAGTGAGAGGCACCAAAATGTGATGGAAAGGGAATAAATAGGTCTTGGAGGCAGGAGACCTGCTTTTAAATCTGCTATTTCCTCATTTGTGTGACCCAGGCAAATTACCTCAGTCAGACAAACGTTTGTAAGTGCCACGCACTGGACTGAGTGCTGGGGATGCAAACACCAGTAAAACCAACGTCCCTGTCCTTAAGGAGCTTACAGTCTCATGGGGGACGTCTACAAATACAGGAAAACCAAAAAGACGGGTGGGGAAAAGATGGAGAATTTAAGAGAAATCCAAAAATCAGGGTGGCTGGTGGGAGAGAACAACTGTGCAGAGCCCCATGACCCTGCCCTCCAGTCAGAGGGTCCAATCAGAGGGGGAGAAAGGACTGATGGGATGGAAGGACCAGGCAGATCTAACCTTGCAACTTAAGGAGATGTCCCATTGATGGGTCTCCTGGGAAGGAGGCATGCTGAAGAGTTCTGGAGAAGTCCAAAAGCAATGGGGAAAGGGCATTCCTGTGCCCTCAGTTTCTTCATGTGTCACACGTGCGGAAGTGTTTAGCTCACAAGATCGTGAGTGACAATTCACATAGCACATCGAAGAAGCCCATTCTTCCTCAATTCAGGGCAAGGAAAGGTTCCAAGAAAGGTGGAAGCAACCGGTTTTCTCTAAAAGTCCCCGCTGCGTAGTAGAAGCTGTGCCTGGCACAAGTAGTAAGTTGGTGTAGGCACACACTATGCAGCAGTGCCCAGGCTGGGCACCTGCCAGGATGGCCAGTATCCCTTAGGCGGACAGATGTACCTCTGTCCTCCGGGTGTGCCTTACAGTGTGGGTAAAGTTGGGGTCTCCCCAGAAAACTCCCAGGTCTCCTCCAGAGCTGCCGGCCGCTCGGCTTTCCAGCCAAGGCAAGGTGACCCAGATCCCCAGGCCCGAGAGGCTTTAAACAAAAGGAAGATAAAATGAGTGTCTCCCCAGAGCCCTTGGGGTCCACCTGCCTCTGCAGGCAGGAGAAGAGGATGGAGTCTCCGGCCAGGGCTCCTGCTCAGCCCTGATTGGCTCAGCCCGTCTTGGCCCCACCTACCCGGTGCAGCAGGCAGAGTCCCGCAGCGTGTGTGCAGGGCCTTGGCCACTGGCTGGGTGCAGGACCATTTGGCAAGGCCGATTGGCTCCTGCCTCTTTGGGCCCAGACACGGATTCAGTTCTCTTGGGCCTTGGACAGCTCCGCTCCTGCTGGACTGTGAAGCTGGAGACGGGGCTCGGGGAGGTCGGGAGCTTGGACTCAGACCCCCTTCTGGGCTGGCCCGGCTGGCTCTTGGAGTTAAAAAAAGGAAAGAAAGCGCTTTCGATACTCTGCAGCCGAGCCCCAACGTGACGCGTACAGTAATGCAGTAGGAGGCTGCAGGTTGACTCCCCGAGAGATCAGCTGAAGCCCGTCTAGCCCCGCGGTTCTGAGCCTAGCAGTCCGCGGAGAGGCGTGAAGGGTCCCACGAGGCCGGGTGGGAAAACCATTCCAGGCTTTAGTTTCCCTCCACTGAAATGGACCATTTCCTTCAGTTACTTAAAAATACGGTTCGGAGAGGGATCCAAAGACCGCAGCGAGCGCTGCCCGAGGCGTGGGGAATGGCGGGGGACGCACAGGGAAAGGGGAAGAACCCCGGATCTGGGCGTTCTGGGGACGAAGAATCCGAGCCAGCTAGCGGAGAGCAGCCAGGCGGGGATCTAAACTCCGATTGTTCTCGCCTCTCCCCCACCCCGCTGGGCCGGTGGTCCTCCCTTCGTACTTTCTCTTCTAAATCGCCTTCCTTGAAGATCTTTAATTATAGAGGAGAGCCTCAGCCTCCCCCCCTTAGCTCAGCTCAGCTCCGCATTAGGGCCGGGAAAGACTCGAGCGGGGACGGCTCGTGCGGGACAGCTGCCATCACTGATCTGACTCTGGCTACCTGGTCTGGAGGATGGGCAGAGCAGGACTGGACGCACCCTGGAGTGCTAAGCGGGCAGACGACGGCCGGTTGAGAGCCCAGAGAAGAGGCGGCGGGATGGGGGAGATAGTAGCCCCCCTGTGCTTTCCCCTTCTCCGTCGGTGGGCTCCCACAGGGCCCCGGGGCTCTAGAACCCGCTGTGCGGTCCTGGTTCATGGGTCCTTCGCGTAAACAGGGCTAGCTGGTGCCGGTTTTCGGGCTTCTTTAGCCTCAGGGAGGCTTTCCGCTACCCAGGCTGCTCGCGGGAGCGAGACAATCTGCCCTCCAGGGCTTTACGCTCCTCGCTCCGAAAAGGCTGTAAGCAGCGAGAATTCTTTTCTCTAGTCCCCGGGAGAGAGACGTCCGTGTGTGTGTGTGTGTGTGGGGGGGGGGGGGCGGGCGGGGAGGTTGGACCCCTGTGACCAGCGGTCCGGGGAAGTTTCTGGAACCTGCCTGGAATGGAGGCGCTAAACACGCAGGACTCCGGGGAAACCCGGCACCACGAAGTCGCGATCGCGTTCACAGCCCCGCTTCAGATCCCCAGCTCTAACCCAACCGCTCATTCCGAACATGAAGGAAGCCTTCCTTTCCCGAGCCCGAGGGCTCCTCCCCGGAGCTTTCCCGAACACTGGAGGGGTCCCCAGACACTCCTCGATCTCCCGCCCCCCAAATAATGCGGCCCCTGTGGGGAGGGCTCACGCCGCCCCGCTAGCCTCCCAGATTCCCGAAGAGAAAGGGAGGAGCCATTCAACAGTTGTTCATTGCCGGCTAGGTACCCGGGCGGGGGCTGGGAGCCGGGGGGACCAAGAGGCCGCTAGAATTCCGTCCCAGAAGTTCAGGGGCCAGTCCCAGCGCGGCGCCTAAAACGGAAAGGCCCCCTCCGCCCCCGCCAGGCTCCGGCTCCCAAAGCCTGAGGTCCTGTGGGAAACCTGGGCGTGCGGGGGTGGGTCAAATCACGCCGAGGCAGTTTCTCCCGCCCCGCCCCGCCCCGTCCCGTCCCCCTGTCCCCAGGCCCACCTCATCCCCTTCGATGCCCCCTGCTCTCTAGCAGCCCCAGCGATGGGGAGTTGGGGAGGGAGTGGGGAAGGTAGCTCCTGAACTGGGAGGCGGGGCTGGAGTGCCAACCAGCCTGCGGCCGGGAGCTGCAGCGGGGTCCAGTGACTACGGGATGGAGATTGGGGAGGGTCGGAGCCGAGGGAGTGATTAAGGTGAATGGGCCCCGCCCTCTATGCAGCCTGCCCCTCCCCCTCCCCGGCTCACTAGCTGTTCCGCCCCCCTGGCCGGGCCCCGCCCCGCCGAGCTAAATCGGGAGCTACTGGAGCTGGAATGCGGCGGCGGCTGGGGGTGC
>NC_058133.1:487521806-487562763 GCF_016433145.1 Gracilinanus agilis | reverse complement strand
ACCTCTTCTCCTTTAGCATCCAGGCCTCTGACTTCCCTAAGACTCGGCCCCCGACCCACCAGATTTCTGATCTGGCACACCACCCCCTTCTTCCCCTCCCAGCACCAAGCCCCCTTGGGCTTTTGACCGTCCCAGCCCTGTGCTGCCCTGGCACTCGGTCCCCTAACTCTCAGCTCTCTGACTCACATGATGCCCCACTTCTGATCCCTCTTTTGCCACCGGACCTCTCATTCCTCTGACCCTCCCAGCCTTCCACTTCCCTAGGACCCTCGAGCCCCAATCTCTCCATCCGGCTGACTCTGCCATTGTCTTACCGCCCTGATGCCCGGCTCCCTCTCCTACCCATGCCCCAGCCCCGAGAGGCCCGTAGATGAGGAAGCCGGGAGGGGAGGGGTAATGGGACGACCGCTGGACCTGGCGTTCCGAAGCCCTGGGAGCCCCAATCCTGGCCCCACACCCCACTAGCCACGTTCCCTCGGACAATCACCATCTTGAGCCCGTCTTTCCTCATCTGTAAAGTGCCAGCCGGGCTAGAGACCACCTCTAGTCCCCTTACAACCCTTTGTGCCCAGTCTCTCTGCCCCCTGGCATCCTGATTTCCCTATCTAGAACCCAGTCTAGAACCAGCCGTTCTCGGCACCCTTTGGTGCCCTGTGCCCCGGCTCTCCAGGCCTTGAATCGCCAGCCAAGTCTTCTGTTTCCCTAGTAGTCAGCCTCTGGGCCTCTGAGCTCCCTGGCACCTAACCCCTGGCCCCCGGGTCTCAGTTTCCCTATTGCCCAGCCTGTCGGGCCCTTGGCACCCTGACCCGTCACAGCCTTCCCCTGACTCTCTCAGCCTTTCCCCAGCTCCTCCCTTCCTCCCCTCCTCTGCTCCTACCCTCACAGGGGACTCTAGGTCAGAGGCTGGGCCCAAGAAGCAGGGATTAGGAGGTCGGGAGCGGGAGTGGGAAGCTCCATCCTACCACCAGCACCCAAAGAGTGAGGCCAGAACCCCAGGAGAGCCCTCCTCCCTGACCTGACAACCTCCCAGCCTCCGTGGAAGCATGCTGAGAGCCCTGCATGGGAAGGGGGATGTAGCCTCCCTTTCCAAGCTGCTCCCCTCCTGGCTCCCTCGTCCCCCAGACCTGCCTGGGGTGAGATAATCCTGCCCAATTAGGGACACAACAGCTAGCTGGACCTGAATCAAGAGACATGGGTTCAAATCCTGCTGTCAGTCACTTAACGTTGCTGGGGGAACACTTTTGTCATCTGTAAAATGAGCTTGATATAGGCTGTCTCCAGCTCACAGGGCTGTTGTGAGGCTCAAATGAGGTAATGAATGTCAAGGGCTTAGCAAACCTTGAAAATCTGTTTAATCCCTTACTAATCAATCCCCCCAGCTCCAGGCTGCTTTGCCTCCTGGCAGGGGAGGCTGGGGAGGCGCCTGGGTCCTGGCCTCATGCATTAGCCCTTACCATCAGTGTGCATCTGTGCTTGTCCATGCGCATCCATGCATCACATTTCAGGGAACACATCTTTGTGTTTGCTCATACGCGTGTGTCCATGATCCATGGGTCCCCGGGCTTGG
The DNA here is from genome assembly GCF_016433145.1 of Gracilinanus agilis. Lineage (NCBI taxonomy): Eukaryota > Metazoa > Chordata > Mammalia > Didelphimorphia > Didelphidae > Gracilinanus > Gracilinanus agilis. The sequence continues at coordinate 487,561,196 of NC_058133.1, read as the reverse complement.
GGGGGGGGTGTCAGGGCAGACGTGGAGGTGGGGGGTTGTTGGTGGGGCAGGGAAGGTGGGCTGCTCTAACCCCCTAACCCTGCGAGCAGGAGCGAGCCCGGCCTCACGAGGGTGCCCGCCCGATGCGGGCCATCTTCACCGCCGACGGGAAGCTGCTTAGCACCGGCTTCAGCAGGATGAGTGAGCGGCAGCTTGCGCTGTGGGACCTGGTAGGATAAGGAGAAGAGGTTTGCTACCTCTGGCGCTGGAGCCTGGCCGGGCCGCCCTGGCTTCAGGGGGAACCTGGGGGCCGTGTTGGGGAACAGCAGGGCAGGAAGGACAGTGCCAAGGCAGGGGGAGCCCGAGGGCACCAGCCAAGTGTCTTTTGCCACCCTGTGCCCTTCGATGAGCAGGAGGGCCCCCTCTGAGTGATCTCCTGCCAGAGGGCCCCGCCGCTGGGGGAGCACTCGGAGTCTGCTGGAATTAGGAGCTGCCGCCGCTGACCCTCTCCCCACCCACCCCCCACAGCCTTCCAAGGCCTCAGGGTCCTCCCTCCCCTCCAGGGTGGTAAGCTGGATAACTCTGTGCTCCTGTCTCCCTCCCCCTTCCCTGCTCCCACCCCCATTTTGCTCCCCCCCAGGAAAGGTTTGCTGCCCATGAAGGGATGAGGCCCATGCGGGCCGTCTTCACACGCCAAGGCCACATCTTCACCACGGGATTTACCCGCATGAGCCAGCGTGAGCTGGGCCTGTGGGACCCGGTAACAGCTGGTGGCATGGGGTGTGTGCCCCAGGGACTGGGCATCTTGGGTGGGCAGGCACACCTTCCCCTCCTGGGGCTCTGGGGGCCCCAGATACACACTTGCCAAGACACCTAAGAGAGCTGGATTTTGTGTCAGAGGCCCCGAGTTCAGATCCCACTCACCAGCCTCTGAAGGCCTTTCTCATTGTACAGCTGTGATCCCAAAAGTCACAACTTCTCTAGGCCTCAGTTTCCCTCTCCATAAAATGGAGAGTCGCACTAGATGTCCTCTGAGGGCCCTGACTGGCTCCTGCCTCCCTAGGAGAGGGGATGAGGAGAGCTGCCCCTCCTAGACTTTGCCCACCTCACCCCCAGGTCCTACGAGGGCTCTGTGTGACCCAGCCCTCCCTCAGGCTCCACCTGCCTGGCGATGCCAAGTCCCCCGGGGGTGGCGTGATGCTGTGTCTGCATGGGGTGAGGGGGCGGAGGGGTGCGATGTTTAGAATTGGGGGGAAGGCTGCTCCGGCTGGGAGAACTGTCAGGGGGACGCCCCTGCCCGAACATCAGCCCCTCACCCTAGGCTCTTCTGGGAGCTTGGGGAGGGGGAATCAGAACGGGGAGCATGGCTGCCCAGCTGGCCAGGGAGTTGAAGCCCAGCCTCACCCTGCTATGTAACCTGGGGCAGGTCCTTTCCCCCTTTGCTGAGCCTCACTTTTCTCCTCTGCAAAATGGAGAGATTGGTCTAGCTGGCCCTTAAGAGGCTTTCCAGCTTTCACCCCTAATCAATCAGCCAGCATGCTCTGGGCACAGGGTTTGGGGAGTAAGCTGTGTGTTGGTCCTGAGGCAGGAGCTCGGCACTGACCTCTGGTGGTCACTGGGAGCCATGCAGCTGAGAACTCCTGGGATTCTGGGATACTCCCAAGCCCCCCTGGGGCAGAGATGCTGATGCCCAAGCATGAGCAGGTGGTCCAGGGAGGTAGGGCAGGGCTGGTCACGCCCCCTGTGCTCCACCCAGAACAACTTTGAGGAACCCATGGCCCTCCAGGAGATGGACACCAGCAATGGGGTCCTGCTTCCCTTCTATGACCCCGACTCCGGCATAGTCTACTTGTGTGGCAAGGTGAGGACCTGAGGGCAAGGAGAGGCTGTGGGACTGAAAAGGGGAGCCTTGGGGTGATGGAAAGAAGACCCCTGGGCATGGAGTCAGGACAGCTTGGCTGTGCCATTTAATCTTCAATCAATGAATGAGCCGGGCAGTGTGCTGGACCCTGGGGGGTGCCAAAACAAAAACAACAATCTCTGTCCTCCAGGAGCTTACATTCTACTGAGCAGACATATTGGCAGTGAGGGCTTGAGTGAGTCGCTCCCTACCTGTCTCTGGGTCTTGGCTTCTTCCTTTATAAAATGGGTTCGATCTAATAGCTCTCCAGCTCTGGACCCAGAATGACCTTAGGACCCCATGACAAGATTCCCTGCAGGGGCATCAGTCTCAGGAATCTCCCATTCCCCACTCGAGTCAAAGTACTTCCCAGAGAATAGAGGAGACAGCAGGGCGTTTGGACCCAGAGGACTTGTTGAGCTGAGTTTTAACGCTGCTACTTGTCATGAGCCTGACCTTGGACAGGTCCTGCAGCTTCCCTGGGGCAATGAGAAGGTGGGCCTCTAGACCTAGGACCTAATCAGACCACTAGCTAAAGAATGGGAGGAGGACAGCCTAAGACTTTTGGGCATCCAGGTAGGAATAGTCATGCTCCTGAAAAGGGAGCAGCTTGGTGGGAAGAGCTCAATCCCTGATCTGAGGTGGGCTTTACAGGGAGACAGCAGCATCCGGTACTTTGAGATCACAGACGAACCCCCCTTTGTCCACTACCTGAACACCTTCAGCAGCAAGGAGCCCCAGCGAGGCATGGGTTTCATGCCCAAGAGGGGCCTGGATGTCAGCAAGTGTGAAATTGCCAGGTCAGCCCTTTCCCTCTTCCTCTCCATCCCCAGGATGCCCAGCCTGAAAAAGATAATCACACACACACACACACACACACACACACACACACACACACACACACACAAATCATGGGTCAATGAAGTCTTGGATGTGGACTCGGGACCTATTGGATTCCTCATCTGTAAAAATGGGGATGAGGGGAATAGCTAGGTGGCTCAGTGGATTGAGAGCCAGACCTGGAGATGGGAGGTTCTAGGTTCAAATCTGGCCTCAGATACTTCTAGCTATATGACCCTGGGCAAGTCACTTAACCCCCATTGCCTAGCCCCTACCAATGTTGCTTTTTTAATGGGGGTGAAGTATTGGACTAGACAAGCTTAGGTCCCTCCTCAATCTAAATATGCATATCAGCCAACATTTATTAAGCACCTACTATGCGTCAGGCATTGCACTAGGGGGGCCAGGGATATAAAGACCAAAAATGACACCCTCCTTGCTCTCCTGGTGCTTGGGGTCTATGGAGAGAGACCCTTTCCTGGAGAATGCCTCTCTCTCCTGTGGAAGGTGGGGAAAGGAGGATCTCTCCCTTTCTGGGCTAGCTCCATTTGGAAGCTGGGGTGGGGGGAGAAGGCTTTCTCGATCTGGTGACACTTCACCCTTCCCCATCTTCTAGATTCTACAAGCTGCATGAAAGGAAATGCGAGCCCATCATCATGACTGTACCCCGAAAGGTGAGGGATCTTGTGGACCTGCTTGAACTGCAGGAGAGGGGATTCAGACACTTGCCTCTCTGAGCCTCAGTTTTACTCATTCATCCAAAGTAATCATTTCCGTGCTGCTTATTTCCCAATGCTCTTAAATATTTAAGTATGATGTAAATATTATAAGAACTAGGTCACCTCGGGAAAATCCCTCTCGGTGCCCCAGACAGCTCTCCAAGACAGGGATCCTTGGATCCCTTGGGATAAATCTAAGAGGGACTCTGAGCTTGAATTGGACCCCAAACTCCTTATCTTTATTTTCCACTCATATCTCATTGAAATGTACTACTTCCTCTCATCATGCTCTTAAAGAAACCGTTATTTTTAAAATCATAATTCTGAGAAGGGGTCCAGAGGGGTCTGTGACAAATAAAGGTGAAGCACCCCTGATGTAAGCCACTATATGGTGTTTTCTGGTCTGGGATTCATAGGGGGCAGCGAGTGCCTTGTGGGTAGCTCCTTGGCTGCTTTGAAGTCCTTAACCAGACTCAGAGCCTCACTTGAATCACTGGGTGGCTTGTGATCTGGGGAAGGCACTTACCCTCTTCTTGCTCTGGGCATCCCTTGAATACTAAATACAGAGAAAGGTGGCAATGTGCATTGGTAGAGGGAGCTCCTCATCTGGGAGTTCCTCTCTCGCTGAAATCAGATGCCAGTCCCCATCGCTGTCCCTGGTACCAAGAATCAGGAGCTGCAGAACACTGAATAGAGCAGCCCACACTGTGGGGCAGGAAGGACTTGTTTAGGGAAGGGGACATCTTACCTGGGCATGGGCATATGTAGGAGGCTCACCACCCCTTTCCCCCCATCCTGTGCAGTCAGACCTGTTCCAGGATGATCTGTACCCTGACACGCCAGGCCCTGAGCCAGCCCTGGAGGCAGATGAATGGTTGGCGGGCCAGGATGCAGACCCCATACTGATCTCCCTGAGGGACGGCTATGTGCCCCCCAAGAGCCGAGAACTTCGGGTCACCAAGCGCAACATCCTGGATGTCCGGCCGCCAGCCAGCCCTCGCCGCAGCCAGTCGGCCAGTGATGCCTCCTTCTCGGTGAGCTCAGTCCCATGCCTGACTGCTCCATCCTCACCCTGAGCTTCCCTGACTGAGCCTCAGTTTCTCCCCCTATTAAAAAAAAGGAGGGGGATTGATGGAGGTGTCTAAAGAAGTAGCATGAAGCAGTAGGAAGAACACTAGCTCTGGTATCAGAAGACCTGGGTTCAAATCTTGCTTCAAGCCTAAATCTCCATTTCCCCTCATTTAAATCACATTTCTGACATTCCCGGTGTGGCGCTGGGCAGGTCCCTTCACCTGTCTAAGCCTCAGGTTCTTCTCTGGAAGAGATGGGAGAGGGACTTGGTCTAGAGGACCACCGAAGGTCCCTTCCAAGAAGAGCTTTGATCTTGAGGGCCTCTTGGGTAACTTTCCTGCCAAACTCATATTCGGTGCCCCCAAAGATCACTTCCTGCCTTCCCCTGGACCCTCCCCTTAGGAGGGAAGAGGCCTTTCTGACATCTTCTTGTTGCCTTCCCCTCAGCAGCAGCAGCAGCAGCAGACCCTGGAGACGTTGCTGGAGGAAATGAAGTCCCTCCGGGAGAGGGTCCAAGCTCAGGAAGAGCGCATCACAGCCTTGGAGAACATGCTTTGCGAATTTGTTGATGGCACTGATTAGCACTGCCCCCACCCCAGTCCCCATCTCCTGCTCCCACCTCCCTTCTTCTGACCCCAGGATGGGAGGGGAGAGCCTGGGCTAGGGGTGGGCTGGCCATGAACTCAACCCAGGGGACAATACCCAACAGAGAAGATGGAGACTAAAACTCTGTCCCCAACTAGAAAGTGGGGTTTCATCTCTGAGAGAGGAGCTCAACCCCTCTCAGTGGGTCATCAGCCCCCAACTTTGTGTGTCCAGAGAGGGGGGTTGAGGGACGTGGTTAGCATTCACTCATTCAATGGGCATTTAATAAACTCCAACGTGTGCAGAGCAGAAAAGACAAAAATGAAACCATCCCTGCCCTCCAAGAACTTCCGTTGTTCTGGGGAAGACCCGGGATATGGACTGAGGGCAGAAGAAGGTTGTGGGGGCCTGTAGGGTCGAGAGTGGAATTTTTAAGCAAACCTCTATGGCATAGGCAGGGCAGGGAAGACAAGGGATCAGGGCACCCCTCTGGGGAACAGGGTGGTTAGTGGTGAATGGCCCCTCCTGCCCTAGGCGCTCTCCTTCCTTTCTCTCCCCAGCTACCACAGGGATTTGAGGGTTTGGACCCTCAGGGTAGAGACCTGCGTGGTGAGAGACTTCTCATTAGCCCAGCCCTGGGGGTATGCTTTACCCCAAAGTTAGCATAGGAAGTTAAAGAGGGCAGAGACTTTCTACTCCATCACAGAAGGGAGTGAGGGATTGTGGGAGGGTTCCCTCCCACATTTGGAGAAATGCCACATTTGGCATTTGGAGAAAACTCCACGGGAAAGGGCCAAATAGATACCAACCATCTCCTCTTCCATCTCTCTCACCCCACCCATCTCCCCAAGAGCATTTAGCTTCTGTCCCGGTGTGTGAAGGCTGTCCCCCACTACCCTCCTTACGGGCCAGGTGGGAAGGTTTGGCTTGGAATGAAGCAGATTTTCCACACTCTCCCTTGTTCCTCTTTGTGCCTGTTCCCTATCATGGGTTCTGCTCTTTAAAAAGGAGATTGTGGAGGATTGAAGAATTAAATATTTTATTAAATATTCAACCTAGGTCTAGCGTGTATGATTGTGTCTGTCTGGGGACCAGGACCCAATGAGACGGAAGGTTCCAGCTGGCTTGGGGCTGAAAGGCAGCTTCCAGACTGAAAAGGGGGGAACGTCCATCCTAGCGAACGCTTGGGGGTCAAGGGACCCCCACCCCTTAACGCACAGCTGCTTCCTCTCCTAGGAAGGGATGAGAGAGGAGCCAGTATGACCAGTCCTTCTCCTCCTGATGATGGAATTTTGGGGATGCAAGTAGCATCCGGAAGAAGGAAGAGCCCCACTGCCTTCCTCACTCCTCAATTCCACATCTGGGGCATCTTGTCCAGCTCTGGGTCTTCCACTTTAGGGAGGAAACCTGGAGCCTTGCAAGCCAGAGAGGCAGGAGCATCCAAAACCATGAGACAGAAGGTCCCTTGAGGGACCTGAAGAAGAAGCTTGGAAGGGCAAGAAAAAGATGGATTCCTTCAAAGCTTTCACACCAAAAAAGGGTACAACCTGATTCCGCCGGGCCCTATGAGGTAGAACCAGGGCCAGCTGGTGGAAGATACACCAAAACATTTCTTAAAAACCCCTCACCTTCTGTCTTGGAATTGCTACTAAGTATGGGTTCCAAAGCAGAAGAGTACTAAGGGCTAGGCAATGGGGGTTAAGTGACTTGCCCAGGGTCACACAGCTGGGAAGTGTCTGAGGTCAGATTTGAACCCAGGACCTCCCATCTCTAGGCCTGGCTCTTAATCCATTGAGTCACCCAGCTGCCCCACCCAAAGCATTTTTTTAAAAAAGGTTGGACACAATCAAAGCTGCCCCAGGATGGAATGAGGAAACAGTGAACCCCAGATGAGCCTAGGCAGAGGCTGGGTGACCCTCTGCCATGCCATCTCCGCTGGCCCTGGCTTCTCTTCCCCCACCAGGACAGCTGGACCAGAAGTGCCCTTTGAGTCTAAGAATGGCTCGGAGGGAGGCCAGACCTCCCACCAGCCCCTCCCCCACTTCCCCAGGGACTTCCACCAATAAAATCAGTCTTCGGAGAAGCGCCAGTTTTAAAGCCTTTTTCGTTGATTTTCTTTTATTGTGTCTCTTCTGCTGGAGTGTCCCTGGCCCGGAGGAGGGGGAGAGTGGTAGGGGAGGTGGGAGGGACGGGAGGGGTCAGTCTTGTTGCTTTTTTTGTCTCGCGTGTTTGTGTGTGTGTGTGTGTGTGTTCGGAGTTGTCTGGCTGGCCGGGCCCTTCTCACAGTGTGAGCCAGTCCTTGGGGGATGGCGCGGGGAGGGCGGTGTGTGCATCGGGACCCTTGCCCGGGGGTCTGTGCTTCTTGGGGTGGGGAGGGGAGGGGAGAGCAGGGAGGAGTTAGCACCATTGGGTGGAAGGTTTCTGTGGTTGCACCCTCAGCAGGGGTGGGGAGGGATAGCAGCAGCTGATGGGAGTGGGAGCGGGGAGGGGGCATGGGTGCCAGGGGGCATCGGGAGAGCTGGGTGTGACCCCCTTACACACCACACCTCCGCCACCAGGTCTCCTTCTGGGCTCCCTCTTCCCGACAGGCCCCCTCCCCCATCCTCGGAGACGCCAGAAGGCAGCCTGGCATCGAGGAGGGGGCACCGCGGAGGCGGGGGGTGACACTCTGCCTTCCTCCCTGCTCTTGCTGCCCAGGGCCACGGGTTCCAGCATTGTGCCCGCCACCTGGGAGAGGTCAGGGCCACCCTGAGAACCAGGAGGGGTGGGGACGGGGGGGAGCTGGCAGCAGCGCCCAAGGCGCCCAGGCCCAGCTAAGTGCACTTGACTCAGGGAGGGGTCGAGGGGGGCGGGGCCCCTCCGAGGTGCTGGTTTGTGTTGGGGCGGAGCACACGCGGCGGAGCGGAACTCCCCTCCCCCAGGGGGTCGGGCCAGATGTGGGGGGCGGGGCCTAAGAATGTTTCCCCAGGGCAGAGAAAGCAGGCAAGGGATGAGTACTGGGGCAAAGGGGCCAGGGCTCAGGCTTCCTCCTCTCGCCCATCCCGCTACCTCTCCAGGACTGTGCGTCAGCCGGGACACCAGCGCCGCTCCGGGCAGGGGACTTGAATCGGGGGGGACGCGGGAGGACGAAAGGCTCCCCCCCGCCCCAAGGGAAGGGATGAGGGAGAAGATGCTCGAGGTCTGGTGAGGGAGGGGAGCGGAGCCACCCGTGCCCCAGGGCGGAAAAGGCCCCAGAAGCCCTTCAGTTCCCGCCCTCTGCACTTGGTACCGCCCCCCCATCTCCACTTCGGAACTCCGCTCACCCGTGTCGGGCCGCGGCCCCCACTTGTGTCCCCAGTGCTCATGCCGGGTGGCTCAAGCTGAGTACGGGGGGTGGGGCCGGGGGTAGAGGTAGGGGGGAACGTCCTTCCTCTCCCCTTCAGTCACGTCCGGGCCCTGCCCTCCCCGTGCAGGGGGGCGGCCTTGACCTGGGCTCTGTTCCGGGTGTCCCCAGCCTTAGCACCCTGTGGAGCGGTCCCCGGGAGGCCGGAGGCGGCGGAGAGGGAGGAGGTGTGGGGGTGAGGGGGCCGGGGCTACTGCTCCGTCAGTGACAACTGAAGGATTCGTTTGAATTCTTCCTCTTCTTGGCGCTCCCGGCGTTCGGCCTCCTCTTGCTCCTGGGCCGACAGCTCCATGGCCAGACGAAGCTGCTCATCGTAGCTAGGGAACACGTGGCCCGGGCCGCCAGGGCTGGGGCCGGAGGCTGGGGGGGCCGGGGGGCCGGGCTGCCGCTGAGGCGTGTGCTGGGGGGGCCTGTAGGGAGAGAAGAATGGCGATAACATTCCGGGAGGGCAACGGAGATGGACAACGGACCCTGCGCTTCTGGCTCTTTCCCTAAGGGGGGTGCGTAGGGAACAAGGCCCAAGATCACACGCGGGTCTCCAGTGGGAACCTCCTGGGTCGTTTAGCCACTCTTTTATAGAAGAGGAAACCAAGGCCCGGGGAAGTTTAGGGGTTTCTGGGATTATAGCTTTAAATCTAGGAGGGACCTCAGAAACCAACTCCCTGATTTTACACGGGAGGAGACTGAGGCCTGGAGGGAGGAAGTGATTTGCCTGGTCTGATAACTGGGAAGCAGGAGAAACAGAATTTGAACCCAGGTCCCTGCAGATCCAGAATTCTTTCCCTTATGCTCAATCAGTCCCCAGACATTGCAGCCTTTGCCTAGGCTTGGGGATGGGGGTGGGGGTTGTCTGGCCTGCTTTTGAGAGGCATTTCCACCAAAAGCCTTGGGCAGGGGGACCCTCTTCCCCCAGCACCTGGGCTTCAACTGAGCACAGCCTGCCTAGGGTATAGGAAGGGGGGTGCCCTAGGGCTTTAACCCCTTTGCCCTGGTCCCTGTGGGCAGGGAGTCAGGCACCCCTGAGGGTCTGGGAGAGAAATCCCCAATCCCTCTCCCCTACCTTGGAGCCACCCAGGGCTTTGGCTGGAACCCCAGAACTCCCGCTGACCCCACCTGGTGCCCTCTGTCCCTTTGTCACTGACCTGTCTGGCCTTCGGCCTTCCTGGGACATGGGGTGGGTGCCAGGCTTGCTATTGGTCAGCGCTTCCCAGATGGTGACCTGGGAGAGGGGGCACCGGGCATGTTAACCTGACCCTGAATTCATTCCCCCCCAAAAAATTCTCTATTCCTTTCCCATCCCCTGAATCAGCTTTCTGGGCTTTTCCCCTGGGGGTGGGTAAGAGGAGGTGGGAGGAAGAAGGCAAGGATCAGGGAGGGACTGATCCATTGAGTCCCTGGGTCCCAGATGATGGATGGCGTGGCTGGAAAAGGTGCCCAGCCTCCATCCCAGGCATAGTAACAGGCTGAGCCCAGAAGAGGGCACTGCCAGGTGGGCACACCTGGTCATATTCACTGCCTGCCTCTAACAGGCTCTGCTGGATTGCAAACTGCAACAAGTCATCCTCTTCCTCACGGCCCGGCTCCCTCTGGCTGCCCAGGACACTGTACCCCCGAGGTGCCTCGAACAGTGAAGGGGCGATCTCACAGCCTCGGCAGGATGCTAGGCAGGCGCAGGAGCAGGCAGTTGGTGGGGGGATAGAGACAGAGAGAGACAGAAAGAGCTAAGTGGAGGGAGGGCCAGAATCCACAGGCTAGAGACCCCGGGGGGGGGGGAACCTTAGGGATCATCTAGCACCATCTCCTCATTTTATGGAAGTTCTAGGAAACAGGCCAAGAGATGGAGAATTCCCATGGTAGAGATGGATTTGAACCTAGTTCCTCTCATTCCAGTGCTCATTTGGCTGCACCATCCTGGGAAGTTCCTCTACAGAAGGCTTCCAACTTCTGGGGCTCAGCTTCTCTCATCTCCACCCACTGGGGATTTCCAAGGCTTTGGGCAGTGAAGACCAGGGCTCCTTAACCCTCTAGGAGGTGGGATAGAGTGGGGACAAGGAGGGGAGGAGAAAGCATCTCACTCATGGAACTGGAGCTGCTGATGCTGGAGTTGTCACTGCTGGGGGACGGGGCTTCGCTGCTGGGGCTGCCACGGACGGAGGTCACCGGCTCATCACAGCCATTGAGGTTCCCAAAAGTGATTCGGGCATTAAGGATGTGGAAGATGGGGATCTCTGGGGAGGAGAGGGCAAGGGAGAGAAGAGCTGAGGACCCTTTCCACCCCAATTCAAGACCATCTCAATGCAGGCTCCCCCAACTTCAGGATGCCCAGGGCTACCCTTGACCTGGGCCTGATGCTGGGCAGAGAGACATTCACTCATTCATTCAGGGACTGCTTAGGGAGGACCCACTCCATGTCGGGCACTAAAGCTGGCAACCAGGAGGTCAAGACAAAGATCCAAACAGCACCGGCTCCCAAGGACCTTACATTTTCCTAGGACTCTGGTGCAACTGGCTCATAAGGTAAGAGGAAAGGACTTGGAAGTCATCTAGTCCTCACCGTATAGAGGAGAAAACTGAGGCCTTGACAGGGGAAGGGACCTACCTATGGAGAGGCAGAGACAGAGAGAGAAAGAATAGACAAAGATAGAGACAAAGAGAAGGGAGCAGGGGAGAGAGAGACAGTGGGAAAGAGACAGAGGATGGGAGAGGAAGAGAAGGAAAGAAAGAGGGAGAGACAGAGATAAGAGAGAGGAAAAAAGAGAACAGGAACCAGAGAGAGAGGATAAGGAGGGGAGAAACAGAAACAAAGGTAGAGAAGAGGAGAGGAAGCAGAGAAAATGAGGACAAAAGGAAAAAGAGAAGACACAGACGCAGATGGAGGCATTAAGATGTCCCATGGTGTGAAAGAGGTCCTTTTGCACTCAGCACTCTCCATTGTTCCTTGACCTCAGGTTAGGGTGAGTGGGCAAACTTGGATGGACAGACTGGCAGGTGAGGGAGGGGAGGCACACTCACCAATCTTGACAGGAAAACCAGGAGGCAGGCGCAAGGTGATGAAGTCTCGGAGCTTGGCAAAGAGGGCATTGCTGATGGCCATGAGGTCAATGATGGGGGCCACCTGCTCACACAGGGATAGTGGGTGCTCCTCACATAGCCACAGCTTGGCTTTGAACCTAGCGTGCCAGACCCCCAAGGTGAGGTGGGGGTAGAGATCTTGGGGAAGGAAAGATCACTCCCTCCCCTCATTCCGTCCCTAAGCCCAAAGCGCCGTGAGTATTCCTCCCCTGTCCCACGTCCCTTCTCAAGGAGCCAGCTCCCTATCTCCTGCCATGCCCAGAGCCTAGGAACCAAGGTGTCCTCACTTCTGGGTCTTGGTGGTGAGCTCCATGGGCCTCCCCATGTCCCGGTTACCAAGCTCGAAACTGGGGTTAAAATATTCCTCTGCAGTGATGGCGGTGGGGTTGGTATGGCTCAGCGTCTGAGTGATCAGGGTCTGTGCCAAGAAATCAGTTCATTTCCATCAAATTCAAGTTGAATTGACTTTCCTAAGGTCATACATATAAGTGTCAAAGGCTGAATTTGAACCCTGGTGTCCTATGCCAGAATCAGTGTTCCCTCCATTTCAAGGTACTGTTCTAGGTGTTGGGGAGGAGCAAACCACAATGAAATAGTCCCAGCCCTCAAGGAGTTTATGTCCTACTGTGTAGGCAGGGTTTGGGGGAAGAGGAGTGCCACAGATGGAAGACAGAAAAACAAAAATAAATATATACCAAATAAATGTAGCCTGTTTTGTGTAGGGGATGACTAACATCAGCGGGAGTCAGAAATGGTTTCTGATAGAAGTTGGGGGCTTGAAATTGAAAAAAGTTACAAGTTCCATGATGGGAAGTTTAGAAGGGAGGGAGTTCCCATCCCTAGTATAGGGCACATCCTATACAAAGGAACAGACATGGGAAATGGAGGGGTAGGATGAGGACCAGTCTGTGGTACACAGCGTAAGGCTAGTGTCTATAGCACAAAGTTCAGTAAGGTCAGAATATAGCGTGCCAGAGGGTGGAGTGTAAAGTAAGCAGATTGTGAACGCCTGAGGAATTGGTATTTTATCCTAGGGGCTAAAGGGAGCCACTTCACCTCTTAAGCAAAGGAGGGGCATGGTCAGACCTAATTTAGGAATATCCATTTGGCGATTCCGTGGAGGATGGATTGATACATCAGACACAAATCCCCACTCCCACTGCCCCAGGATCCCCAAGCTGGGCCACGTGCAGTCAGAAGATAAATCTTCCCCCTGCCTTACCCAATATACAATCAATCAAACAAGGAGAATTTATTAAGCATTTACTGGGTACTAGGCAGGGTGCTTGGTGTAGCGAGACAAAGAAAAGCAAAATCATGCCCTGCATTAACTACTCTGCTCCCAGGCCAATGTAACCTGTAGGGCTAGGAATTCTGGAGCAGAGGGCAGTGGAAGAGTAGAATCTCAACAGGCTGTAGTGGGTGAAGGGGAGGTCTAGAACCCCACATCCCCCCAATCCTTCCTCTCTCCCCTGCCCCTGGTACTCACAGGGTCACTTCCAGGCATGCTCCTCCCCTGTATGACACTCACCCCATTATTGGGCCCCCCATGCTGCTCAGCGATGCCCAGGAAGGACTGCAGTGGGGTCTTGCTTCCTGCAAGAAACAGAGGTCTCATTACACAGGCAGGTGCCACCTATTCCCCTTGGCACCCAAGCCCTGCCAGCAAGACCCATGGCAGGAAAGCAATGACCAAGACCAGGATTGTGTCTGAGGCAGAGAGCAAGGGACTGCCAACTTAGCCTTCTATGGTTCTATCCTGTGCTGGGCAAGGCAAGCCTAGAGCTGATCAGGGTGCCCTCAGGCTGCCAAAGAGTGGGGGAAAGAGGGGATCTTGATGTGATTTTTAATCATTGCTGGCCACAGGGCTGCTAGGTGGCTCAATGAATAGAAAGCCAGACCTGGTGATGGGAGGTCTTGGGTTCAAATCTGGCCTTAGATACTTCCCAGCTGTGTGACCCTGGGCAAGTTACCCTCATGGCCCAGCCCTTACTGCCCCTTCTACCTTGGAACCAATGCACGGTATTGAGTCTAAGAAGAAAGGTAAGGGTTAAAAAAATCATTACTGGTCATGAACAGTAAAAATAATAATGGATGGGTATATGGCATTTATCTGAGGGGGCATGGCATAATGTATAGAATGCTAATCTTGTCTCAGATGTGTACTAGCTGTGGGACCTTGGGCAAGAGCCTCAGTTTCTTCATCTGTAAGACAGAGATAATAAGTCTCCATCGTGGGTTATTATGAGGAACAAATGAGATAACATAGAAAGCACTCTGCAAAACCTTAAAGTGTTATGTATATGTTGTCCATTAAAGTGTTTTTTTGTTTAAATAACTTACCTTCCATCTTAGAATAAATACTGTGTATTGGTTCTAAGGCAGAAGAATGATAAGTTAGGCAACAGGGGCTAAGTGACTTGCCCAGGGTCACAGCCAAAAAGTATCTGATGCCGGATTTGAACCCAGGACTTCTTGCCTCTAGTCCTGGCTCTTTATCCATTGAGCCACTTATGTATTATCTATTATTGTTTATCTTATTATTCAATGTGATTTCAGAAAGCAATGAGTCTTGCTTTTGTTCTTTTACACTTCCTGTTGTCAGGCTTTTGTGTCAGTTAATAAGATGATTATTTTTTGTAACTAAATAAAAATAGTAAGTCTTTAAGCCTTCTGCCTCAGTTTCCTCCCAGGGTTTTTTTTTAAAACCCTTATCTATACTTAGAAAAAGTTTTGATTCCAAGGTAGAAAAGAGATAAGGGCTAGACAGTTGGGGTTAAGGGACTTGTCCAGGGTCACACAACTAGGAAGTATCTAAGATCACATCTGAACCCAGGCTCTAGGGCTGGCTCTCCATCCACTGAACCACCCAGTTGCCCCTCCTCAATAGGGTTATTTTGAGGATCAAATGAGAAAATATCTGTAAAGTTCTTAGCACAATGCCTAGCACCTGGTCAGTGCTTAATAAATGCTTGTTTCCTTCATCTTTCATAGGTTCACTGAGAGCATCCTCAAGACAACTCTGGTAGCAGTTGGACAGTGGGACGATGTGTATTTGGAATTTCCACATAATTCTGATCAATTCTGGAAGGTCTCTTTCTTTTGAAAGATTTTAATTCCATGTAATTTGGAGGCTATGAGTATTCAGTGAGGTGATGACTGAAGATGGTGGGCCTCAATTTTTATGGATCAACATTATGTCTGGATGATTGTGAGCAATGGTTTTGTCTGAGGTAGTCTTCTAGTTCCAGTACAGTTTATTTGGCTTGAGGACACTTCGGGGTTTGTATTTGAAGTGCAGGAGTTTGAAATTTGTTCATTTCCACTCTCGGTCTCATTTCCTCATTTTGTAAAATGAGGGCCTGAATTTTTAAGGGGCAATAATATGAATATTTAAGGGGCAATAACCTACAGCTAGGTAGCATAGTGGATAGAGTGCCAAGCCTGGAGTCAGGTAGATTCCTCTCCTTGAGTTCAAATCTGGCCTCAGATACTTCCCAACTATGTGACTTTAGGCAAGTCATTTAACCCTACTTGCCTCAGTTTCCTCATCTGTAAAATGAGATGCAGAAGGATATCTTATATCCAAAGATCCAAATCATTTCATTATCTTTGATAAGAAAACCCCAAAAGGAATTGCAAAGAGTTGGACACGACTGAAAACCAACTAATCAACAACACTGGGTCAGGGTGATTGTGGGCAATGATTTTGCCTTGAGTGGTCCTCTAGTTCCAGGATAGATTATCTGGCTCCAAGATAGCTGAAGGTTTGTATTTAAAGTGCAGGGATTCATAATCTGTTTTCTTCAGCCCTCTTGGTCTCAGCTTCCGCGTCTGCATATGAGGGTGTGCATTTTTGTGGACCACCAATATGTCTAAGAGATTATGGACAATGGTTCTGTCTGGAGTGGTTCTCTAGTTCCAGTTCAGTTTATTTATTTATATGTTTGCTGGTATACAGTTCTCATGATTTGATAGTATCTAAGTATTTAGTAGGCACTAAATACTATTTCCTTGCTAAAACTGCATTCATCAATAAATTGTAGGCTCCTTATGGGTGATCATTCTATAATTTTCTGGTGGTGATGATTAAGTCCCATATTACCAGTGTAAACTATCCTTTTTCTGAAAAAAAAAAAATTCTGTGGGACTTAGCCTTTTGTTCATTGCATCCTTTTTAAGAATATTCTTGATTGAGGCAGCTAGGTAGCTCAGTGGATAGACAGGAGGTCCTGGGTTCAAATCTGCCCTCAGACACTTCCCAGCTGTATGACCCTGGACAAGTCACTTGACCCTCATTGCTTACCCTTACCACTCTTCTTCCTTGGAGCCAATACACAGTATTGACTCCAAGACGGAAGGTGAAGGTTTAAAAAAAAAAAAAAGAATATTCTTGATTGACTTTATGTGGCTGTCGCTCATGGAGGGCCTTTTAGTTCCACACTTGGATCTTAGCCATTTCATAAACTCCACCTAAAGGCAATTCAATAGTAGTCACATTTGATAAATCCAGTGATATAAAGTTATCATTGACTTTCACTATTGTTCTGGGAAGTGATGTCTGTCCAGAAGTATTTCTTTACGTTTTTAACTAGATTCGTATGTAATCTGAAAATTTTTATCAGTCCTTCTCTATTCTGACAAAGACATGTTCATCTTTCTCTGACTACCTTAGGATGGTAAGCACTGTGTTTTACTAACACCAGATGGGTTTTTGTTCCGATCAATTTAAAACCTGTTGTGGATTTTACTATTCTAAAAGCAAGCATTGACTTAGATTGCAAAGGTGTTAGTTGCCCTAAAGTTATTTTTCCTATTGAGCTTCTGATTCAGGATCATAGGAATCACAGAGTGAGAGCAGAAAAGAATCTTGTCAACCCTCCTGAGGCCTTGGGAGATTTAAGTGTCTTAAAATCATAGGTTCAGGGACCTAGAGCTAGAAGGGACCTCAAAAGAACCTTGACCACCACCCTTGATTTATAATGAAGACACTGAGGCCTAAAGAGGCGAAATGATTTCTTAGATCTTTATACTCACTATCTTATTCGTTCTTTTTGACCTCCATATTGAAGCTAAAGCCTTTTAGTATCCACTTTTTCTCATCACACTTTAGGAAACGTTTTACGTTTATTTACTCCAAGATCTTTTTATATCACAGGAGAAAGTTTCTTGGAGACAAAAAGACACTGGAATAGGTTTTTTAATGGAATTAAATTTCATTTTAAAATTGAAATTCATATACAAAAAATCGAATTTCATATACTTCAGTGTCATCTGAATACGTCAAGTAACTAATATATTACTTCTCACTCTGATATGTAGCAGTTTGAATCCCAGGCTGTGCTGCTTACTAGCTGGGGTAACTTTAGGTAACTCACTCCTCTAGGAAATGAAAGGGAAATGCGAAGAGATATGAGAAGTTCCCACCCCACCTAATTGCGGAGGTCCACAAATGTCACACGCTGCTTATTTTCAGACTTTTTTTGATGTATCAATTAGTTATGCTAATTTTTTCCTTCTTTTTCTTTGCTAAAAAAAGGGAAGACAAGGTAAGGGGACACACACACACACACATACATACATACACACATATATGTTATGTATATAGTTTATTGATTGACTTTCCCAGGTATACAACCCATCCTATTGCCTGCACCTCTCAGTTACCTCCCATCTCTTTTCGTATTTATCATGTATGTACCTGGTGATTTACAAGTCTTCTTCCCTATTAAACTTGAGGGCAAGGACTGTTTTTTTTTCCCTTTCTTAAAAAAAAAAAAAAAAACCAAAAACCCTTACTTCTGTCTTAGAATCAATACTAAATATCAGTTCCAAAGCAGAAGAGAAATAAGAGCTAGGCGATGGGAGTTAAATGATTTGTCCAGGGTAACACCCCTAGGAAGTATCTGAATCCAGATTCGAACCCAGGACCTCCTATTTCTAGACCTGGCTCTCAATCCACTGAGCCACCTAACTGTTTTCCTTTCCCTTTCTTAGTATCCAGTGCCCGGCACAGGGTAAACACATAATAAATGCTTATTGATGCCTCAGACCAGATCACTGAGGCTCAGAAAGGTCCGGTCATTTTCATTAGTCATTGGCAAGGTTGAGGCTTGGTCCAGTGAATCATGACTCCCTTACTCAGGGCCTTTTCCACTGGATCACCATGACCCCTTGCTAGGATGCTAGAAGGTACCACCAGAGGGCACAGCAGGGATCCTGCCCGCCTCTCCCCAGCCTCCTCCTCCTGCCAATACCTTTGATCTTGCCTTTGTGCTGTTCTGACAAATGCTCCGTCCGCGTTCGGGTGATGAGCTCCACATTGGAGGCGCCATACACCTGGAAGGAGTCAGAACAGAGGTTCAGAAGCAGATCCTCCCACTCCCTGATCCTTCTCCCTACCCACACCCGTCCTGTGGACTCGCCATCTTCTTCCTGAATGGGAGGAAACAAGTGACCAAATAACAGGGTTGGAAGGGCCCTGGAGAGGTCATTTAGTCCAGTCCCCTGCCTTCACAAGAGCTTTAAAAACTTAAAAAAAAATAACTTTAAAAACTTTTTTAAAAATAACTGCTACTTTCTTTCTTAGTAACAACTCCAAGACAGAAGGGCTAGAGCAGGGGTCGGCCACCTTTTTGGCCGTGAGAGCCATAAATGCCACATTTTTAAAAATGTAATTCCGTGAGAGCCGTACAATGCTCACGGTGCGGCTCCTGTAACAGCGCCTGAAAAAAAATGACTTTATGGCTCCTGCAGAAAGAGCCAGATATGGCTCGAGAGCCAAACGTTGCTGACCCCTGGGCTAGGGCTGGGCAAACAGGGCTAAGGGACTTGTCCAGGATCACACAGTGAGGAAGTGTCAGAGGCTAGATTTGACATCAGCAACTTTTATTAGACTCTAAACTCCGAAGGAAGGCAGGCATTTTGCACAAGACTTAGTGCAATACTAGAAATGCACCTGTGATTTCATCGATGTGAGGAACTCCCTAGAATAGACATTGTAGAGGCTTAATCAAAGTTTGTTGAATGAATAAATGACTGTCTAAATAATAAACCCTCACGTGTCTGAGGTTTATTACTTTCTAATGGGCTCTCTGAAATGATAATGAAAATGTATTTCATGTATTAGAAATCAAACCCAGAGAACTATAAAACTGTGCAACAGCATCCCTGGATCTATTTCCCAAAGCGATTGGGGAAAAGGAGAAGGACCTGTCTGTTCCAAGCCAGTTAAGGCAGCTCTCTTTGTGGTGGCAAAGAACTGGAAAGCCAGGGAATGCCCATCCATTGGAGAATGGAGAATAAACAAATGGATGCCCGTTTGTGGTGGAACCCTATAGGCTGTGCCATAACAAAAGATGAACATTTAAAATTTAAAATTTTAATTTTAAAAATGTTGGAAAGTCTACATGAGATAATGAGTGGAATGAGTAGAACCAAGAAAACATTATATACAGCTCCAGATTTAATATTTGTGAAAAATGGAGACATGAAAGACATCATCTATACATACATTTTGCCAGATGATGCTTTCTATGGTGTGGGGAGGGGAGGGAAGGACTGAATTTTAAAAATAAAAATAAAACTTTTAAATGTTTAAAATTCTAAAAAAGAAATCAAGGTTTATTTCATTTCTAAAGAAGCATTTCTTTTTTTAAACTCTTACCTTCTGTCTCAGTCAGTATCAATTCTAAGACTAAAGAGAGGTAAAGGGCTAAACAGTCAGGGTTAAGTGACTTGTCCAGGGTCATACAGCTTAAAGCAGTATTTCTACAGTGCTCTCCCACCCATCATCATAACAACCCCCAATTGGTCAGTGCTGGGAAAGGAGCTAAATTTGGGTCAGCTGTATTACTTTCAAGCTGCCTGACCCTAGGCTAAGTCGCTGATCTTCTCAGGGCTTAAGGTTTCTTGTCTGTAAACTGAGGAGGTTAAATTAGACATTCCCTAAGGTCCTTTCCAGTTCTAAAATCTTTTTTATTTATTTAGAAGATTTTCCATGGTTACGTGATCATGTTCTTTCTCTCCCCTCTTCTCTCCCCACTCCCAGAGCTGACAAGCCACTGGGTTCTACGTGTATCATTGTTCAAAACCTATTAAAGTCTATTCTTTACCATTTCTCCCACTTTATAGATGAGGAAACTGAACCCAAGAGTGGGGAAGAGACTGACCCAAGGGCACACGGTTGGTCAGGGACAGAGGAGGAAGCCCTTTCCATTAGATCATGAGAGCTCGATGCCCTTCATTCATTCATTCATTCATTTCATAAACATTTATTAAGGCCCTGTGATAAGTGCTGGGGATGCAAAAAGAAGCAAAAGACAGTCTTTGCCCTGAAGGGAGTCTCTCTCTTGCCCCCCCTGAGGGCAGCCACCAGGCTCCCGCTCTATGCCCCGGCACCTCTGCTGTCCCTCACCTTGGCCTCATAGCCGTTCACCATTTCAGTCTTCTCGCTGCGCCAGCCCAAGATGCCCGTCTTATTCCTGGAGAAGCAGAGGGTTGTAGAGACTGGCTGGAGCCCCGTGAGCACTGGGGCCCCGGGAGTCCCTCCCCATCCCCACCTCTCAAAGGAGATGTTCTTGGTGTCCAGCTGAGTGGTGACCACGGGCGCAGTGAGGCGGCTGAGCACCTGCTCCTCTGTCGGCTGGACAGCAGCCAGCAGGACGTCCCGGTCATGGGCAGCCAACGCCAGGGTCTCTGTGTAGACCACTCTCCGGTCGTGGTCAATCTCCATCACCACCGCGCTGGTATCTGCCCCGGGGGGACAGAACGGACAAAACAGCAGAGTCAGGACCCGGGATTCCTCCCCATTGCCTTCCCCTCCTGAGCCCCCCTTCTGACATTCATTTATTATAAATTAACTTAATTCATCCAGTGAGCATCTAATAAGCACCGACAGCGCGCCAGGCACGGGTAGAAGCTAAGAATCCAGGCCAGAAGGAATCCGCCTGCCCTCAAGGAGTTTACAGTCTACGGCGAGAATGTCCTGGTGCTTCCCAGAGGATGGGCTGCACACCTGGGGCAATCGGTCAATAAACATTTACATACGTGTGTATGTTTGAAAAGCCTTCCCTTCCATCTTCCAATCTATATGGTTCCAAGGCAGAAGAGTGGAAGGGCCAGGCAATGGGGGTTAGAATCAACACTGTGTGTGGCTTCAAAAGCAGAAAGTGGTAAGGGCTTGGCAATGGGGGTGAAGTGACTTGCCCAGGGTCACACAGCTGGGAAGAGTCTGAGGCTAGAATAGAACCCAGAACCTCTTACCTCTAGGTCTGGCTCTCAATCCAATGAGCTACCGAGTTGCCCCCTTAATTTTTTTTTAACCTTTCCCTTCTGTCTTTGAATTAATACTAAGCATGGGTCCAAGTCAGAAGAATGGTAAAGGCTAGGCAATGAGGGTTAAGTGACTTGCCCAGGGTCACACAGCTAGGAAGAGTCTGAGGCCATATTTGAACCCAAGATGTCCAGTCTCTAGGCCTGGCTCTCCATCCACTGAACCACCCAGCTGCTCCTCAATAAATATTTATTAGTAAATGCCTTCTATGTGCCAGGCACAGTGCTAGGCACAGATCCATGCTCTGGGGCTTCCCTGCTCCTGCCCCATCTCTTTCCCTTCCTGGCCCATACCCTTCCTCTCATCCTGTCCCAGGACTGACCTTGGCCCCTGAAGACGAAGCTCCGGTTTCCCCGTTGCCACGTCATGTGGTCAAAACCAAGAAGCGTGGTGTCCACTCGAAGGTTCTGGCCGCTCTTCCAGACCTTGTAGGTGTCGCTGGGGCAGATCTTAGACACCAGGGGCACTGGCGGGGGAGGCCTACCCATCAGGGGCTTTCCAGGCAACATCCCCTTCCCTCCTCTGACTGCCCCTCAGCCCAGGGGTCTCGTCCCAGAAGCCAGTGCACAGCAGACCCTGGCTCCCATGCACACCTCCCACACAACCCTCTCCATCCATCCATCCTGAGCCAAAGAACGTGGGCAGCTGCGGAGAGCACCCTCCCCCCAAATACACCTACAACTGCCCTCCCCAACCAGATTGTAACCAATGGACACTGCCACAGAGGAAAGAACTGGGTCCAGATCCTGCCTCTGACATCATCTATCTCTTGGTCCTGAACTCTCTGGGATTCAGGTAAAATGAGGGAATTTCACCTGATGACACAGCGGGTGGGACATACATTTTTGGACACAACCAATGTAGAAATTTATATTTCTTGACTATACCTGTCTATTATAAGGGTTTTCCCTTTCTTTTCTTCTTTTTTTAGTTTAATGAATTCCCTTTCTTTTTTCTTCAGTTTAATGAATTAACTAATAATGTTATAAATTAACTATATTAATGCTATAAAGAATGAATTAAATAAATAATAAATTATTTTAAAATTTTATTATTTTGACATTTATTGATTCACTTGGCAAACTTGCATTAAGCATCTTCTGCAGGTACACCATGGCATTCCCTACATGGCCGGAATCACAGGTTTCCTCCTTCCATTGGAGGAAGGTCAGAGAAAAATGAATACTTGATAATTAGAGGGAAAAAGGGGAAATAAAGTAAAATGAGGGAGTCAGAGTAGATGCTCTCTGAGATACCTTCCAGCTCTTAAAGAATAATTCTACAAATGAACCCCAGATTTGGGGCACTAGCCTTGTTCCTCTCTAGCCAAGAAGGTGGTTTCTCCTTTGTGGGTGCCTTTGCCCTGCTTTAAGAGCAGTAGTTTAGCCAAGAGGATATTGAAGGCCCTTTGAGCTCCAACATTCTCTGGCTCCAGGAATCGGCTAGAAGCCCTCACTGTGCAAAGCCCTAAAGAAGGCCTCAGGACAATGACCTGTCCTAATGGCAGGAATCAAAGATAAGTGGGGTTCTGGGGTTCCCCTGGAGGTGGACAATATGACTCACCCCAGCTGGTGAATTCCCATTTCATTTCCACGTAGAAATCCTGGGCCTGGGCCAGAGAGGAGAGGAAGAGACAGCTGGGTTTGCTTGGGGAGGATTGGGGAGGAGGAAGAAGGGAAGGATGAGGGTAAGTGAGGGTGGATGGAGCTAGGGAAGGCTGGAGGACCACACGAGGAAGGTCCGCAAAGGGCGGGAGTGGGGTTACCTTTCGGAGTTTCTCCAAGAGCACAGGAACGCCTGCCAGCCTCTTCACAGCCCTCTGGTAGTCCCGATACCGTAACACGAGCTGTACCAATTCTAGGTCCCGGGTGCTCACAGCTTCCTGGAGCACTGAGGCAGGGGCAAGCATGGAGGGGGGGGGGGTCACTGGAGGGCAGTTTAGGCTCCCTGTCCTCAGGTCCCAGAGATTCTAAATCTAAAAGCTGGAAAGGACTTCAGAAACCATCTAGTCCCTTCAATTTACATATGGGAAACTGAGGCTCAAGGCAAATGTTACTTATAGGATCATCAATCTAGAGAAGGAAGGAATCTCAAAGGCCATTGAGTTCTACCCTGTCATTTTATGGATGAAAAGAGAAGTTAAGTCTCTTATAGAATCTTGGAACTAGAAGAGGGCATAGAAGCCATCTAGTCCAACCACCCCATTTTACAGATGAGGAAATAAGGCCCTCAGAGTGAAGCAATTTTTTTTCAAGGTCTCATAGGTAGTAATCATAGAGACAAGAGTCCTCTTTCCACTATTTTTGGTGCCTTCAGCTTAGATTGGAACAAAGGATGGCCTGGGCTAGAAGGTCAGGGTTTCACCTTTCCCAGGATCCAGAAGTGGGCAAAACAACCTAGGAAAAGGCAGTGCCTTCTAGAGGAGGAAGAAGGGAAGTCAGGGGCCATCCTAAAGAAGTGGGAGGAAAAGAGGGGAGCCCACCTGTCCAGCCACTCCGGTTCTCTCTGCCCACGTCTGCACCATGTGCCAGGAGCACCCGGGCACACTCCAAATGCCCCAATGTGGTGGCCAGATGCAGGGGAGTCCGGCCCCGTGGGTCCAGCTGCTCAATGTCCACCTGAGAACAAGTATAGGCTTGATTACCTCATTTGGTCACTCACCCCTAACCCCTGAGTCAAGACAGACCCAATCCTCAGTTATCTACTGCATGCCCAGAATACTCTAGATTTGGGTTCTAGTCCTGGGTTTGCCATTCCAATCGCCATGTGAATAAGAAAGAAATGAATGACATGTTAGAAAAATGGGGGTAGTTAGGTGACTCAGTGGATGGAGAGTTAATAGATATTTGTAGAAAACTGAACAGGGATAAAAAGTAATATACCTTCTTTTCAGCAGTACATGGTATATATACAAAGATCAACCATGTACTACGGCATAAACAATTGCAAACAAATGCTGAAAAGCAGAAATAATAAATGCAACTTTTTCAGATCACAATGTGATAATATCATAATTAATAAGGGTTCATGGAGAGGCAAATTTAAAATTAATTGGAAACTAAATAGTCTAATTCTTCAAAACTGGTGGGTTAAAAAACAAACCACAGAAACCATTACAGATTTCATTGAAAAGAATGACAATGAGGAGACAATATATCAAAATCCATGGGATACAGTGAAAGCAGTACTCAAGAGAAAATGTCTGAGTGTCTTTATCAACAAAATAGAGAGTGAGAAGATTAACGAATTGGGTTTGCAACTTTAAAAATTTAGAAAGAAAACAAATTAAAAATTAAAAATCCTAGATAAAAACTAAATTGGAAATCCTAAAAATTAAAGGAGAAATTAATAACATTGAAAGTAAAAAAACTATTGAACTAATAAACAAGAATAGGAGCTGGTACTTTGAAAAAACAAATAAAGTACTTGTAAATCTAATTTAAAAAAAAGAAGAAAGAGAAGAATCAAATTAACAGTACTAATCACCATGTGATGTTGAGCAAGTCTCTCCCCATATCTTAATCTTGGTTTCCTCATCTGTAAAATGGAATAATAATTCCCACCAGACTGACCTCAGACTTACAGGAACAAAACTGGTCAGCAGATATCTATGTGCTTTGAAGAATTATTCAGAAAACTTTAGAGCAGTTGAGCATAAATTAGATATAGACCAACGGAAATCTCACACCAGGTACCAAAATAAACTCCAAACAGACCCATGACTTAGACTTAAAAGGTGATATCATAAGCAAATTAGAGGAGCAAGGAAGACATTGCCGCTCACATTTATGGCTAGGGGAAAAGTTTGAGATCAGAAAAGTTAAATAAGAGAAGAACATGGAAAGGAAAACGAGTAATTTTGAAGATGTGAAGTAAAAAAAAAGATTTTGCAGAGGCAGCTAGGTGGCTCAGTGGATAGAGAGCCAGGCTTAAAGATAGAAAGTCCTGGGTTCAAATTTGACCTCAGTCCCTCCTTAAACCCCCATTGCCCAAGCCTTTCCTGCTCTTCTGCCTTGGAATCAAAACACAGTATTAATTCTAAGACATCAGGTATAAGTTTAAAAAATTGTTTTTTGCACAAACAAACCTAATGCAGTTAAAATCAGAAGGGAACTTTGAAAAAAATTAAAGAGTATTTAATGAACACATCTGTTGTCTAATTTTTTAAATATATAAATCAATTTCATAGTATCTCATTGTTTTGGAGAATATAGTTATTTTCATAAAATATATTATGTATGCTAATATTTAATTTTAATATATTTTACATTGTTAATTGAAATTTTACAAAATACAATTATAATAGATACAATTTAAAACTAAAATTTAATGTTAATTTAATGGGATTGAGGGCAACAAGGTGGCTCAGTGGATACAGAACCAGGTATAGAGACAGGAAGGCCTGAGTTCAAATCTGACCTCAGATACTATCTAGCTGTGACCTTGGGCAAGGCACTTAATCCTCATTGTCTAGTGCTTAGTTCTCTTCAGTCTTGGAACCAACACGTTAAGACAGAAGGTAAGATTTTAAATAAATGTGTGTGTAATATAGGGTTATTTTCCCTTTTAAATACTTTTTTAAAATAAAAAATGAGTGATAAATGAATAATCCTTTAGGTCATGTATTTTGTAAGGGGATTTGTTTAGGTTCTTGATGGAAAATGTTTCTATATGAAAGCCAATTAAATAGTTAATTAAAATTAAATAGTTACATTTGTACAACCCAGTGGGATTTCTTGTTGGCTCTGGGAGGGGGAAGAGAAAGGGGGAGGGAAAGAAAATGAATTGTAATATTTTTCAAATGAAATAAAAATTTTAAATGAAAAAATTAAATAGTTAAAAAGCTTTCAAAAGAAATAAATTAATTAGACGAAAGGTAACATGAGAAATATCTTTTCAGTCAATTTCTCTGATAAAGGCCTTACATCCAAGATATATAAGAAACAGATTCAAATATAAAAAACTAGGAGCCATTCCCCAATTGATAAATAGTTTGAAAGCAGTTTTCAAAAGAAGAAATCCAAGCTATCAACAACCATGGGGGGGAAAATGCTGCAAATCACTATGAGAGAAATGCAAATCAAGGGAAGTCTAAGGAATGGAACGTGGAAGCATGCCAAGATGACCAAAAAAAGGGAAATGGCAAATGTTGGAGGAACAGGGAAAGAGGCGTATGAATGCTTCTTTAATAGAATTGGGCATTGATTTGGCCATTCTGGAATGCAGTTTGGAACTGTGCCCAAAAGCTATGACTCTGAAAAAGCTATTCCCTTCTTGGGAACCTCTTATACCCCAAAAGAGAGCAAAGAAGAGGGAAAAGGACCCTATTTGGGGCCAAAACTTGGTAACAAAAGAGATGCCCACTCTTGGGGAATGGCTCACCAAACTGGAGTTTTGTGAATGGAAATGGGATATTATTGTGTCTTAAGAGATGATGGAAAGGGCAGTTTCTGAGGAAAGCAAGACCTTGATAAACTGAGGCAGAAGGAAATGAGCCAAATGAGAAAAATCTATAGGATGACATCAGAAAAACTGAAAAACTTGAGAATGCGGGTCAATGCCATAATAAACCAAGTCCAGAAAATCTCCTGCCAGAACTCATGGATTTCATGGTGTTTGACTCTCTGGACCCATGTGGGGGTTTCTTGGCAAGGATACTGGAGGGGATGGCCATTTGCTCTCCAGTTCATTTTACAGAGGAGAAAGCTGAGGCAAAGAGGGTTAAGTGACTTGCCCAGGGTCATACAGAGAGTAAATATCTGAGGTCAGATTGGAACTTGGGAAGACGAGTCTTTGTGACTTTAGGTCCAGTGCTCTATGCACTATGATGCCACCCAGATGCCCAAGCAGTAGATTTAAAATGCAGAAAGAGAGAGAGATTTTTGGATATGCCCAAGGTGAAGCTTTGCTTTGCTAGTCCATGTTATTTATATATATATATACATATATATATATTTAACCCTTAACTTCTGTGCATTGACTCATAGGTGGAAGAGTGGTAAGGGTAGGCAATGGGGGTCAAGTGACTTGCCCAGGGTCACACAGCTGGGAAGTATCTGAGGCCAGATTTGAACTAGGATCTCCCGTCTCTAGGCCTGGCTCTCAATCCACTGAGCTACCCAGCTGCCCCCCCATTTTATATTTTTTATAATGGTTTTATTTCATGGGAAGGAAAGAGAATACATACTTGTAAAAATGAACAAATTATTTTTTAAATCCTTAATTTCTGTCTCAATAACAACTTTAAGACAGAGGGCAAGGGTGAGGCAAACAGGGTCAAGTGACTTGCCCAAGGTCACACAGCTAAACATATCTGAGGCTAAATTTGAACCCAGATCCTCCCGACTCCAAGACTGATGCTCTATCCACTGTGCCACCTCGATGCTATAACACATTAATTTTTTAACCCTTTCCTTCTGTCTTAGACACCATACTGAGTATCAGTTCCAAGGCAGAAGAGCAAGGCAATTGGGGTTAAGTGACTTGCCCAGAGTCACACAACTAGGAAGTATCTGGAATCACATTTGAACCCAGGACCTCTGGTATCCAGACCTGGTTCTCTATCTGCTGAGCCACCTCACCACCCCTAAATTAATTTTTTAAACCCTTACCTTCCATCTTAGAATCACTACTGTGTATTGGTTCTAAGGCAGAAGAGCAATAAGAGCTAGGCAGTGGCAGTTAAGTGACTTGCCCAAGGTCACACAACTAGGAACCCTAAATTAATTTTTAAAGTCATTTGGAAAAAAAACACTACATATGCCCACTAAGATTAAAACACCAAACAATTTGGTCTATCACATGACCTCACTTTGGTTGGGTAATGAGAGTTGTTCCTCCCAGACCTGGAGAAGGAGAAGCAGCTTCTGAGTCCTGGATGTGCCCTCAGAATGAGAGTCACTGGGCTCGGCCATTCATTTATCACCATAGCTAAGAATCCGTATATTACCTCATTGAGTCCTCACAGCACCCAGTGAAGTGCTATTACTACCCCCATTTTACAGCTCTAGAAACTGAGGCTGGGAGGAGTTAAGTGACTAGTCCAGGATGCCACGGCTAATAATAAGGCAGGATTTGAACTCAGGTCTTCTTGACTCCAGGCCTGTGGCTTTATCCACTACTCCCCTTGGGTGCCTCATGCATTAATGTCATACGTAGTGTGTGTATTTAACAAGCATCTATTACATGCCTGTTATATGCCAAGGCGTTGGGGTACAAAGTAAAAAATGAATTAGTTGTATTTCTTTTTTTGATCTCCATTACTAGGGAAGGCTTGCTGGGGGTGGGGGATGGGCAAGAGTATATTTGAAAATGAATTTGATATGGGGCAGCTGGGTGGCTTAGTAGATGGAGAGCCAGGCCTGGAGATGGGAAGTCCTGAGTTCAAATCTGGTCTCAGACACTTCCTAGCTGTGTACCCTGGACAAATCACTCAAACCCCATTGCCTAGCCCTTATCACTCTTCTGTCTTAGAATTGGTCCTAAGGGTCAGCTGGGTGGCTCAGTGGATGGAGAGCCAGGCTTAGAGATGGTAGGTCCTGGGTTCAAATCCGACCTCAGATACCTCCTAGCTATGTGACCCTGGGCAAGTCACTTAACCCCCATTGACTAGCCTTTACTGGCTTTTCTGTCTTGGAACTGATACTCAGTCTTGATTCTAAGATGGAAAGTAAGGGTGTATAAAATAAAAAAAAATGAATTTGATATAAAAACAAAAGGCATCAATAACTTTAAAAAGTTTTGATGAGAGAAAATAAAATGTTTCTATCTTCAAGGAACTTCTATTTTAGTGTGTGTATGACATGTACAGAAAGAAGTAAAAAATATAGAAATAAATAATATAAATATATATTTATTTAATATATAAATTTTTAAAAAATACAAAGTAATGGGAGGGGGTAGAAAAGTCCTCCCCCAGGCAGTAGCACTTAGAAGGAGACAAAAGTAACAAGAGGGAAAGGTGAGAAGGGAGTGCATTCCTGGCACAGGGGACAGCCTGGGCAAAGGCATGGAGATGGGAGAGAGAATCTTATATACTAGGAACAGCAAGTAGGCCAATTCTGCTGGACCACAGAGGTCATGGAGGAGAACGTTATGTAATCAGCCTAGAAATGTAGAGCCAGATTGAGCAGAGTTTTAAATGCCAGATAGAGGAGTCTGTATCTGAACCCAGGGGCAAAAGGGAGCTCTTGGAGTTTCTTGAGCAGGGGAATGACATGGTGGGACCCATGCTTTAGGTTCACTCTGGAAGCCTAGCTGGGGCAGGTGGGGACAGGAAATACTCATTTCTTTGTTCCAGGCTGGCTGGGTACTCTCTGTTGTCCCCTCTCTTCCCACCTCATGAGGGACTAAGGAAGGAAAGATGCTTCCTTCCATTCAAAATGGAAAAGGAGAACCTCAACCTATTGCCCAGGGAGTGTAGTTAGGTCTGGAGGATCTGAATGGGCAAAAGGGGGGAGGAATTTTGCTCTGAGGGAATTGCACTCACCAGGGAGATTCAGGAAGATCAATAGAAGGGGGTGATACTGGGTCAGGGGGAAGGACACAGTATAGAGGATGGGGGAGGGAGCAGAGGGCAGGAGGATGGACTGTGCCAATGGCACCCACTCTGGCTCTCCCTTTTCTATGCATTATTCACACAACCTCTTTTGCCTTTCTGGTCCTGGCACAGCAGGGCACAAGCAAAGTCCTGGAAAGCGTGGGCAGCAGGGAGGAGGTGCCTGGCCCCTCCTTCCTCACTCGGGCATCTCACATGTCTCAGCTGCCTCGGCTGCCCTGCATCCCAGGGCAGCTAGCAGCTGGCATTGGCTAAGTAGAAGGCCAGAGGTTGGTGCTGCCCTCTCCCGAGAGGTGCCAGAAAGAAGCCTCCAAAGGGTCCCTTCACCATTGCTCTAGAGAGGCCCCAGCCTTAGGCAAACACTGCCTGGCACTGCCTTCCCCATCAGCCTTCTCTAGACAGAAGCCAGGAAAACCCTGGCTGTCTCTGACTTGTGAAAGGGCACTCCCCAAGAGGAAAATGCATCTAGCCTCCTCTCTTCCCCTGCCCCCCTGGGCCACCCAAGTGGCATCACAGGGCACAGAGCTCACCCCCTTTCCAGTTAGGAAGGATCCCCCTACCCCAGTAGGGCAGGGGAGCTATTATTCTGCTCAGTCATTATGCCCTGCATCCCCTACTCTGCCCATCTCTAAGGGTATTGCTGTAGGGGCTGAGCTTCCCAGGCTGCAGGCTCTGGGCTGGCATTTTGCAGAGCCACCAGGGACAAATCCCCTCCATGCATCATTCCTGTTCTGCCCTGCCCTGCCTTAGCTGCCAACCCCATCCCAGAAGGCCCAGGCACAAACATGGATGGGGGCAGGGGGTGGCAAGGGAGTCTCAGAGTGAGCCCTGATCAGTGACTGAACTGAGAGAAGTGTGGCTAACTGTGGAAATGCCACCTCACCCGGAGCCTAGGTGAGAGCATTCATTAAACACTTCTACAAAGGCAGAGACATTTAATTGCCAGAATGAAAAGATTTCTAGCAAGATGGCACCCTCTGGCCTCCCTGCTGCAGCCCAGGGGAGGCAAGGCAGGAGACCCAGCAGGGAGCTCCACTGCCCTGGGTTCCCAGAGCATCACTCCCCTTGGGAAGCAGGAATTCTGGGAGCTGGAACCCTGCGAGGCAGAACCCCTTCCCAAAGACACAGAGGGACAAGCCCACTCGCATATGCCCACAGAACTGGGTCCTAAGTCTGGAGCTGCAAGGCACCTTTGAGGTCCACTTTTATGCAACCCACTCATTTTACAGAGGAAGAAATAAAGGCATAGCGGGTTCAGGGACTTGTCCAAGGTCATAGAGCTGGTAAGCATCTGAATCAGGATTTGAAGCCAAGACTTCCTCACTACAAGCCCAGCACTATCCATTATGGCACTGGAGTAAAAATTCACAGAGAAATGGCTCCCTGTGGGTCACAGATTTGGTTTAGAAAACCACAAATTAACATTAACTATGTCCTGTTGTATTTTATTTTCTTTTGTGAAGTATTTCTCAATTACATTTTTTGAAACCTTTACCTTGCGTCTTGCTGACAACTCTGTACCCATGGTACACACAAACCAGCACGCATGTACACGGAGATGTGTGTGAACGAAGCAACATATCCCATCACACTGACCAGTGAGCCAATCTGCAGGGAAATGCCCTCACATGAAGCACACTTGTGCGTGTCCTCCCCACAGGGCACAGACACAAGAGAAAGGCACCATAACGCATTTATATAGCCCTGGATCTGGGCAGTCCCCACACAAAGGTTTAGGCACATGGATACATGTCTAAATGCAAGAAGCACGCACATAAGCGCATGCATGGACCTGCCCAGGTACACCCATTTCTACAAAGGAACACAGATTTCAATCTGGAAGGGGAGCTTGAAATTCTCAGCCCCTCTCATTTTACAGATGGGGAAACTGAGACCCAATGGGAGGAAGTGATTCGTCCAAGGTCACAGAGGAAGTGAGCATCAGAGCATCAAGTCTTTCCCTTTCAAAACCAAGACCCTTCCCATTGTTCCATAACACACACATGCAGGCATGGTCTAGGTCATGCATGTACATGTACAGTTATAGGGCACGTGTATTGTGTGTTGGTCATGTCTGCACATACAATAACATGCTTAGATATTCCACATGCTGGCTGGCACCTCATACATATGTGTCCCATACAGATACCAGCATACATGCAGCCTTATTCTAGGGAGCTTATAGCATACACAATAGCATGGACATGTATACACACACTTGAATTACACCATGCAATCACATATGCAAACAGAAGACTCAAGCCTCTACATACAGGTTTGTGTGTCCACAGATACACCCCAAAGGAAGGAGCCCCGATCCTCCATTCGGCACTCCTGGGTCCTGGTCCAGGTTATACCACTGAGTCACAAGATTTTAGACAAGTCACCTTTCCGCTGGGGGGCTCGGGTCCCTTCCCCATCAAATGAAGGAGTGGAAAGGTGAGATCTCACCTAGATCCTGAGAGCAGCAAACATGCTTGTACATAGAGAGGCAGGAGGACATACAATGCTCCAGAAACTCACTCTATGTGTGACCCTGGGCAAGTCACTAATCCCCCCCAGCCTCGGTTTCCTGAATAGTAAAATGAGGGTGTCTAGACGGTCTTTGGGATCTCTTCCAGCTTTATTTCTAAGATTTCCCCCATGGGAACCTGAATCAGCCCAATCCCAACCCCAAAGCCCAGGCCCATGACTTCCCTAGGGTCCTCTGGGTCCATAAAGGCCTCAGGGGACAGACAAGCCATTCTCCTTCCAACCCCATCCCAGGTGGGGCGGAACCTGACCTAGAATTGTCAGTGCTTCTCGCTCTCCCTTGGGAGGTATCCGCCAGCCTGGCCCTGGTCCCAGGGCTCCAGTGGACTGAGATGCCCCAAGGCCTGGGAGGGGGGGAGGGAGTGGAACCTTCCTCAGCCTCTTCCCTCAAGAGGTTCTCCCATCTCGCTTCACTCCATGGCGGAGGACCACAAGCATGTCTGATCTAGAAGAAACCTTAGAGATCATTCTCTCATACCTAGGACCTCCATTTACCTTGGAGGCAACCGAGGCTGAGAGAGGCAAGATGGCAATGTTCAATTAAAGTTATTAGACAAGCATTTATAAGTCTTGGCTATGGTCCTGTGGCTAATTAGTGTCAAAGCAGGACCTTGAACCCGGGTCTCTTCTCTAGTTCTGGCTCTCTTCATTACATAAACAAGGAGATTCCTAGGGGTTCATAATAGTAAAAATCCCATTTATACGATGCTTTAAGGTTCATAAAGGAAGTGCCCCCATTCCACAGATGAAAAATCCAGGCTTAAAGAGCATAAATGACTAACCCAGGGTCTCATGGCTAGTCATCATAACCCAAGTTTTAGTTTCTCTGCTTTACAGGTGAAGAAAGTAAGTGATTCACCCATGGTCAGGGGTCATCCCAAAGGCAGAACAAGAGGCTGGAACAGACACTAGGGAGAACTTCAGGCCCTCTTCTACCTAAGATTGCACATCTGGATTTGGGCATCACTCTGCCCTGGAGATACCGGGGGATGGATGGATGGATGGATGGATGGATGGATGGATGGAGAAACTTTGGAAGTGGCCTCCTACTCGTCATCTCTCATCTCTTCCTAGCCTGATGACCTTCTCTGTTAGAAGTGAGCTAGTTGGCTCAACGGCTCATGCCTGGAGACGGGAGGTCCTGGGTTCAAAATCTGGCCTCAGACACTTTCTAGCTATGTGACCTTAAGCAAATCATTTAACTCCGTTGCCTAGCCTTTACTACTCTTGATTCTAAGACCAAAGGTAAGGGTTTAAATTTAAAAAAGAAGAAGAGGCAAGGGAATAAGGGAGGTTCCCTGCGGAACAGTCAAAAGTGACCAGAATGATTTCTGAGGCAGAGGCAGCAGGAAGCTGGGGGTTGTGGGTAAAGGGAGATTTGCCCACTGCTGACTTCCTAGTGAGGGGAGGGAGACCCCAGATCTTTCCAGCCTGGCTCCGATGACTTCCAGAGATATCATTCCACCTCGGCACATCAGTCTTTTTCCTTGGGCCATTGATTTCTGGTTTCTGGGGTTTGTGGCTGGCTCTCTGTAACCTCCTAGCTGTGGTGGCAGCTCCATACCCAGGGTTGGTTGGTTGGTTGGCTAGGATGTACCCAGCCCTTATCAGCTAAGAGTCTCGTGGGTGTGTGGGAAGGAGATATGTGTGCTGAGAGTGAGGGAGGAGTTCCTCCTCCTCCCCCACTATCCCAGACAGTTAGAGCTCCCCAGAGCAAAAGCCCTCCATCGTCTAAGCCAGAAGAGTTGGGTGGGCTAGCATTTATAGAGATAGTGCTCTAAGGTTTGCAAAGTGCTTTTTACAGATGTTATTTCAATAACCCTAGGAGGTAGGTGCTATTATTAATTCCATTTTACAGATGAGGAAACCGAGTTAAACAGAGGTTGAGACTTGCTCAGGGTCCCATAGCTAGGAAGGATTTGAATTTTAGAACTCGGGTCTTCCCGACTCAAGACCAGGATCCTATGAAGAAGAACCAATATAGGTGAGAGTTAGGGTAGACTGAGGCAGAGAGCTCTCTTCAGTAGTGGGCACCTCCCTAGCACCTCTATTTCTGAAGCTCCTGCTATATATATATTCAAGATGGGGTGTTGGCCACTGGGGATCCAAAGACAGGAACAAAACAGTCTCTGTCCTTAAGAAGTTTCCATTCTGGGGGCAGTTAGGTGGCTCAGTGGATGGAGAGTCAGGCCTGGAGATGGGAGGTCCTGGATTCAAATCTGATCTTCGATACTTCCTACCTGTGTGACCTTGGTTAAGTCACTTAACCACCACTGTGAAGCCCTTACTGCTCTTCTACCTTGGAACCATTACACAGTATCAATTCTAAGATAGAAGGTAAGGACTATTAAAAAAATTTTTCCATTCCGCTTGGGTGGGTAGTAAGTAACCTGGAAAGGGATAATAAGCAAATATAAGATAATTTGGAGAAGATGAGAGCAAGAACAGCCAGAGAGATCAGGAAAGGCTTTGAGTGGGAGGTGGTACCTCCCACTTAGAATTCTAAAGGGGGGGGTAGAAGGCAAAAGAAAGGCATTCCAGGCATGGGGGATTGGCTATGAAAAGGCAGAGGGGACGTATCCTGGTTCCCTTCATTACAGCTTCTATCCCAGAAAAAGGGAGGTGGGAGAGAAAGAGAAACACAAGAAAAAGAGAGGGAGAGAGACAGAGAGAGGAGGAGAAAGAAAGAGAAACAGACAGAAAGGAGGAAAAGAGAAGAAACAAAGATGAGGAAGAAGAATGGAAGGAGCAGAAAGAGAACGAAGAGAGACACAGACAAAAAGAGAGACAGACAGAGAAACAGAGAGGAGACAGATAGACAAAAAGAGAGACAGAGACAGAGAGACAGTGAGAAACAGAGGAGACAGAGATAGATAGACAGACAGACAGAGACAAAAAGAGAGACAGAGAGATAGAGGGATAGAGAGAAATAGAGAGAAGGAGACGGAGAGAGTCAGAGAGTCCAAGTTGGCTTTTTGGCCTTTACTTCTCAGAGACTTGACCCCCTCCATCTTCCCCATCCCTCCATAGGAGCTGTCCAGCATTCTTCTTTACAGAGCATCACCGGGACACAGGACTTCAAGAACCAGGACAATACACTATGGGTTGATGGCAGCCTCAGGACTTTGCCAGTCTCCTAGGGAAGCTGACTCAGCCACTGCCCTTCAGTCTTGGGATGGGCAGCTTGACAGGAGCAAAGTCTTGGGTATGGTGCCAACTCTCCCCCCCACCCCAATATCCATCTTGGTACAGGAGCCAGCCAGGGTGAAAGGAGCATGCTATGTCATCCAATTAGTGAACAAATATTCACAGAGGGTTTCCTGTGAGCATTTCACCCCTGGAGCCCCACAGATACCAGGAGCTCATTAACTTAGGGGACAGCATGATGGAGAGGGAACAGGACCTGGGTTTGAATCCTGGCCCCCAACACTTACTAGCTGTGGGTCTTTGGGAATGTAACATTATCCATCTGAGCCTCAGTTTCCTCCTCTGTAAAACAACAGACTGGAGAGCTTCCAAAGCCCCTTCTGGCCCTAGTGCTAGGATTCTGGGAGCTTGGTCTTAGAGCC
This sequence comes from Gracilinanus agilis, assembly GCF_016433145.1. Lineage (NCBI taxonomy): Eukaryota > Metazoa > Chordata > Mammalia > Didelphimorphia > Didelphidae > Gracilinanus > Gracilinanus agilis. The sequence continues at coordinate 487,525,656 of NC_058133.1, read as the reverse complement.
TCGGGGACCTTTCCTTATCCAAAGCCCATCACATCTTCCCTTCCCTTTCCCCAGGGAATTGCCAGGTCTGGCCACAGGCCGACCCTCTTCACTGGAATTTTCTTGGAGCCAGGAGGTTTCTGTTGTGCCAAATCTGAATGGGGAATCCCTGGAGCTCCGTGCACAGAATAGCAAGGGCAGGGGTTAAGTTCTGCCCTTCAGTGGCCAAAGTCAGAATCGAACCTGGAAACAAAGGGCAAAGGGCTCTGAAGCTGGGATGGACAAGTCTTCAACCTCCACCTGACTCTGGGGACCACCAGGAGCTCTCCACTCTAATATCCAAGAAAGTGATATTGGAGGGACCTCCAGCCTTCTTGGTTATCTTCCCCAACTGGGGACACCCTTGGGATGGCAGGTGAGAAGGGAAAAGCCATGGCTTTGAAATTAGAGCACCTGGGTTCCAGTCCTGCCTCTCTTACTACCTATGTGAACTTAACCTACTCTGGACCTCAGTTTCCTGTCCTACAAAATCAGTAACCTGGATTGGACAGTCTCTAAAGTCCTTTTCAGCTCTGTAACTCGGGCCCATCAGATCTCTTGAATAGTGTCCAAACGCCTGACTTCCTAGGGATTGGGCCCAACTTGCCTCCTTAGGGGCGGAAGCCCCACTATGACCTGTGGGAACATGAATATCCCCCCTCTGGTCCAAAAGGGGGTTGTGTGTCCTGTCATGTCCAGTGTTCCTCCAAAGCCCCGTGAGGGTTAACCTCCCGCCCAGTGTAACCTCTCTCCCTGCCCTATATTTCTCTGGCCTTGGAAACTGGATCAGTAGCCAGTGTCCATTTCAAGGAAGCACCAGCTCAGCAAGCAAAAGGGAGAGCTTGGCTGTTTCTGAGTTCAATCCTGAAAGAAGGGAAGAGACTTGGGGATGAGGGCCATTCTCAGGCTGTGCTTTCTAAAGTGGCTCTTCTCTGCGCCCTGCTAGCTCCCCTTTCCCCAACCTGAGACAAGGTGGGTGTGAGCCACAGTTTATGGGGGCAGAAGAGAAGAGAGAGGAGTCTGGGTAGAAAGGCATCTCTAAAGAGCCTCTCAGACCATCATCCCACTGTAGGCTTCTCTTAGGGTTACGACTGTGCCCGATGCAGCTGCAAGGGAGTGTGGAACGGTGTGCCCCGATATTCCAGAGAGATACATCCATACTCTACCTCAGACACTGACTGGTTGGCACTTAATCTGTGTGGGCCCCAATTTCCTCATCTGGAAAGTGGGGATACTAAGAGCACCTACCTCCCAGGCTTGTTATGAGGACCAAATGAGATACAATATGTGAAATTACAAAACCTTAACTTACTACATAAATGCTAATTATCATCCACAACTCAACATCAGGTAATTCTTCCAGGGGTCTGACTTCCATCCCTCCCACTGCAGCTCCTCTCCTGGAGGACCTCTTGTCTTGCCACTGGGGATAATGGGGGGCAGAGAGCAGTCTGCCGCCCCCTTAAAACCAACCACCCTCCCAGCCTGCTGCCCTCCCACCTAAAAAGGTCCCTGCCTTTCTGCCTTCTCCTTATGTGGCCTCCAGGCCTTTCACCAAGATAAAGTCTATGTTTATCCAGCTTGTCTGCTCTAAGCAGGTGGGTCTGGGCATGAGCCTGGCCAGGGCATGCTCTCATGCCCTGCCCCGGGCTCTGAGGGTGGGTTTGAGGCCCAGCAAAGATCGCCATCCCCTTCCCTTTCCTTCAGAGGAATACTATTAGGTAACACCCCAATTCTGGGATTGTCGTTGCCCAGACAACCAATGTCTGACCCCCTCCCCACGCACACTCTTACACAAATACACACAACTATAGGATTCAAGAAATCTCCCTACCCAGGGCCCTTGAGGTCCTGCTATTCACCAGCTAGCAGCTCCCTGGGGAAGGCTTTGTTTTTCCTACCAAAGGAGACAAGGAGGGAGGGCCGGCCTCACTGCTGCTCCTCTCCACCTGGATCCCAAATGGACCTCCCTCCGCACGCCACTCTATCCTCCAAATTGACTAAGGAAGGGCAAGGTCTGACACCTGCTTCTGGATGTCCCTGGGTGGGGGGGGTCTGTGCCATAGGGCGACTGGGCTGTCCGACCTTGGGGTAACCAAGCCAAGCCCACTCAACTCCCATCCAGAGGCCTACATAGGAGCTGCAAAGACAAGCAGTTAAGGGTAGGGGGGCAGCAAAGATGGTACTTCAGCACCACTCCCCCACAGCTCTCCACCGATTAAACACGGGTTCGAGTCTAGAACCCAGGCCATAGTCTCCCTAAGGAGGACAGAGGCTCAATGCAAAAAAGGAGTACTTATTGAGGAGGAGACTAGAGATGGGAGGGCACCCCAATACCCCCAGCCAGGAATGCCCACAGCTGAGCTGACCCCCCGCACCCCATGCCTGGGCAGACAGATGGCACTGGTGGCCAATGGGGCAGGAACTCTCCCTCCCTGGAATTCTGGGGCACTTTTTTTTTTAAGTTATCAGAAGTGTAGGGAGAATCTGAAAGCTCTGGGGGTCACAGATGGAGGGCTGGAAGGGGCCCCAGAAGCCATCCAGTCTGCTATTTAACCCCAAGAAACAAGCATCCATTCATTCTGCTGCCCAGCTCGCCCTCTCTTTAGGAGTGGGGAGCGCACACCTGCCCTTTCCCTTTAAGCACTTGAATGAAGCCGGATCCCTAAGAACAACATAAGGAGATCACAAGAAGGGAGGGGGGTTGGGAGGGTGCCGAACACCCCGCCCCCACAAGAAACCCCTAAAATGAATCTGAACGTGGAGAGAGTTCGGGTCTAAGGAGACCCCTGGTGTTTCTCTCCCACCCGAACCCAAGAAGCAATAAACACAATAGAGGGAGGTCTCTAGAGGGGCCTCAGAGGAGCCCCGCCCAGTCTTTCTCCCTTGACCTCTGACCCTGTCCACACCCAGAGCATCTATTATCCCTTCCCCCCCCCCCCCCCCATGTGGCTCGGGGAGGAGGCTGAGTCTCAGCTGTTCCATCTTTCTGTGGGCACTCCGTAAACAAATCCCGGAGAGGGCTCTCCTTCAAGGACCCCAGCACTCCACGCCCCAGCGGGAGAGAGACAGGGTGGGGGGAGGCTACTGATCAACAAGGGGACAAAGACTGGAGGAGGGCCGGAGAGGGACGGCAGACCGCCCCCTCCCCACCTTTGTGAACTTGCAACTTGGTTCGTGGGGGGCTCTTGCACCCTAGCCTCGCTCTAACAGAGCTCGGGCTTCAGGAGATGTTGGAGGTGAGCCTAAGCCTCACCCGGGTCCCCACCTAGGCTTCTCGGGGGAGGCAGGGGGAAAGGGTATCGTGCGCCTAGCCCCCGGGCGTCTGATGACCCTAGGGGCAAGTCATCGGGGCGGAGGCTAGGCTGAAGAGAACACTCAGGCCGGAGAGAAGAGGCACCTCGGGGCTCCTGGACCCCTGGACAGCTCCCACGAGCCACGTGGGGCCGGGGCAGTATTTTCCGGTGTCTGTACGCCGGCTTCACGGGCTGGAGAGGCAGCCGCAGCAGCGTGGCCAGGGCCGCTCCCTCGTCAGCCCCCTCCCCTTGAGAAACACACACAAAAGCCCCCAGCCGCGCACAAAGACGCGAGTGTGCATGTGTGTGAGAGAGAGGCGAGGGGAGCACGGCGCCCCCACCCTCGCCCACGCAGGGGCACTTCCCCGGGAGCCAAGTGCCGGGACTGACAGCCCGCCGCCTCTCGCCCTGCGTGCGTGGCCGTCCGCGAAATGGGGGTGCAGTCACGACGACCCCCGACGGCAACGCCCCCCCCAGCAGCCGCCCGACCCGAACCCCACGCCCCGCAAGGGCCCCCACCCACCTGGCCACCGCGG